>NC_134702.1:145271117-145615284 GCF_043290135.1 Rhipicephalus microplus
GGCCCCTTTATTGGCGCATGGACACAAGCCTTCACCGATGAGCGCGCGCTCTTCAGTGGCGTCATCTGTGAAACGGTTGTCGGCTTTGCCTTCGGGGAACATCGCCTACTGCGAGAGGACTATTTCTTTAGTGGCTTAGAAAATCGGCTGCCACGCTTCGGTCATATGTGCGGGGCCCCTCCTATGTTTTTATGTGTCCACTTGTTGGTGCGCACTACACGTTCAAGATTAGGCTGACTTGCTGTGCCATTGTGCAAGCGACCCGAATCGACTTATATCAAGAATACTACAATGCATAATAAAGTGTCAACGAGCAAAAAAAAAAAAGCTTGACCACGGCAGTGATGACATCTTGCGCAAGGAACACAACTTGTCTGTTAGATTTGTGCTAGTGGTAGATTGAGTAGAAGAGCACGTAAAATACATCCAAAGACGGTTGAGAAATGAGTGTTGCGATGAAATTAAAAGTTTCCCGGCATAGAACGAATAGGCAGCACTAAAAGCACAAGGAAGAAAAAAAACAATTATGATTCACAAATAAACCTTATCTTTACCTCGTGTTTTCCTCAACTTTCTGTACACTCTACGTTCTTCATAAAGGTACAAAAAGTGGTAACAGGTTAAACGGTAACCACAAAACTGGCTAGTGAATACAGGCCTTGATTGTTAATCAAACGTACTAGAGGTACAAAATCGATCGATAAAAGTAAAAATAGTGATGGGTTTAGTTTAATAACACTGGTCAAACACCAGCAATGTGTGTCGGTATCACTCAGAACATACCCCATATTTTAAAGAGTTGTGCAGACTTGTAAAAAACGACAACTCACGCTGCCATTCTCCTGGATGTCGTCACTCTCCGAGATTTTCGTAACCAATGAAGCTGCGTTCGTAACCCACAGCAGGCTGCAGTATCGGCCTTCCATGACGGTGGGCGCACGGTCACTTAACGCCAAGCTCTCCGCGTCACCATGCCCGATGTCCAAGCACTCGTCGTACGAGCCAGGGTCCGACGACGGAGACGACGTCGTGAGAACACCGCTGGGGAATTTTCCTGTGGCGTCCAGAACTGCGTGCGCAGGGTAAGAAATTGTGTGTATGACCAATTGAAAGAACTTATTGCACAATCTGAATTCAGAAGCTCGGAAGAACAGCTCGACTCAGATGACTGGTGCAAAGTAACAACTCAGAGCTGGCGGTTCTTCATCGTATTTTGTGGGTGTATTTTGTGGCATAGCCACATCCCTCGTTGTAAATACAATGAAAATAACTTCCTCTGCTTTGACATGCAGTGAAAGTAACACACACGTCTTCTATGCATGATTCGCAATACAGAATAATATATTGCCGTAATATAGCGTGGTACAAGCGCACATTGGCGTCTGGCGTCAGAACTTGAGATTATGATGACGTCATGAGCAACTTGATTTCCCAGTCAAGATGTCTCTTGTTAATTTATTTGATAAAAAAACGTGCATTTGTTTGTATTTGCCACCACTCGAATAAGGACTGTTTATATTTCTATCCTTTTATTCACACTTCTGGCAGTTCCTGTTCGACTATGGTACCCGTGTAAGATAACACGTGATGTTGTAATTTTCTGAGTACAGTACTTGCGGTATGTTTCTGCTTTGCTGCCAGGGTGGCACGACCAAGTCAGGCTTTCACTTAGCCTTTAGTCGTGTCCCCCAAGGCAATCTTGTTCAATTTTGCCTTGAATAAAGCAAACCAAACCAAACCAAAAGTTATCAGTCACCCACTTTAGAAGGAACACGTCCGCTAGTGATCCCTTAAGGCCACGTAGTGTGTGCATAACAAGTTGGAAAATATTTCATACACTAATTGTTTTAAGTGCACACTAGGAACAGAATGTGGCTATTACGTTCAACTCTTAAAGGCGAAGCTTAATGGTCTCCCAACCTCATTTGCTTGGACTGCCTGTGAAGGCTGAGAGAATTTTTTTTTTTGGATTATGAAAACTTCTTTTTTAACCAAACGAAACATGTGTTATGATGTGCCCCCCTCCCCCCAAAAAAAGGCCTAGTATACAATACATCACTTGACACCATAGCTTGGCGGCCACGGTAAGTAAAACACAGTTATAAAAAATGAATAAGAATATGTTTTTTTTTGCTTCAGGACCACTATACGATTACCACAGACACACACCGTAGTGAAAAGATTCGCAAATTTTATCCTTCTGGTTTTCTTTAACGGGCCCTGACAACGCACAGTGCATAGGCGTCAACCGCTGCGGTTCAGCCAAAACACAACTGCCGGGCTCGAACCCGCGACCTTCAGTTCAGCAGCCGAGCACCGCAACCATTGTTTCACCGTGGCAGATAAGAGCAAGAACGACGATAAACAAGAGCACACTGGCGTTATCTTACAGATTGAAAAACGACACACTTGATTCTGTGTTTTATTTTTTGAAAGAAAAGTACCCAACCATACAACCGTCATGCTTTGCCCCTGTTGCATTCTGCATTTCTTACTTCTCGAAGGTCTCCTGGTATAATTTTTTTATCGTTTTTATGCCCTTGAGTACGAAGGCCGCCAGGAGCAGCCGCTGGAATCAAAATGACCCCCACGTTTTGCGTGATCCGTTTTTTTGTTTCGTTTCTTTTATCGCGCTGCTTTTGAAAGCTAAAACGCAGCGCTTACTCACGACTACCCTGCAGGACTTTCATATGCGTGGGAGCAGATTCCAATGACAGCGTTCGGTTTTGCGATCCTGTTGCCGCACTTCGAGTAGCGCGACCATCGGAAATTATGATAATAAGAAAGAGAATAAACTTGGCGCGTAGTCAAAGATCCATGCAACGAGAGGTGACCTATAGATAGCCGGAAAAAACAAGATAACTTCTTACGCCTCTGATGTGCTTTTTTGTTTTTGTTTGTTTGTTGCTTGTGTGTTTGCGCGTATTCATTTGTGAAATCGTGCAACCTTGCGAGCCTTGTCAGATCTGAGAAAGCAGGATCAATGGTATTGGCATGCTGTGCTGAAAGCTTCGGAATTTATTTAACGTTTGCGTTCACTTATCACTGACCCTAATCAGTGTATATGATTGGGTAGATAGCCGTGGGTGTCGTCGTACTTCAAACGAAGGCTTCAAAGATGTGTGCAGAATACTTTTGCCAGAGATTGATGCCAAGATGACCTGAATTTCTGAACATCGTTCTTTAAGAGTACATGAGAGCATCTGGGCGCTTTCTGTGTGTCAGTGAAAGATCACGCTACAGAAAGAAGTAAAGAGAATAAATAACAAAGAAATGAACAAACAAATAAGATAGATAGATAGATAGATAGATAGATAGATAGATAGATAGATAGATGCATTTAAGGAAACGATTGTTGACGGAATAATCACTAGATCGTATATTTTGATGTCATATCTCTTTTTTATGCTTTTTATGAATAAGCGGAATGGAGAGGTATTGACGTCAGAAGTTTGTAAGGTTTTCTAGACAAAGCCACATTACACGAGGTAAATTCATCGAACAATTTTTTTCGTCTAGACGATTCTACTTCAAGAATTCTATCACTGGCTTCCATAGCGCTGCACTCGATGTGTGAAATGGGGAGTATAATTTCTAGTTATAATAACATTCAAGCACAATGGGCGTATGACCACATCAATAAAAATATCCAAACTAAACGATTGGTTGTGAATGTTGATGATGTGAAGAAGATCGGTAAACCAATAAAAATTTGCACGTCGGAAATTCGAGAGGAAGAGCGGCCCTTCATCTCTCGATGTATCAATCTCAAAAGGCGTCTTATCTATAAACTGAAGTGTTCGTGCACTTTTTCTTCAGAAACTGAAAGAAACAGAGCGTGCTTGAAAAAAGCGTCCTACGGTAAAGGTACGGTGTATTCTGAAATGACACACTTTGAATTCCATGATGAGAACTGGAACAATGTAATTCATCGGCAACGAATTATTGGCAACAGTTGGTTCCGGTGTTCAAGGGTCAGTCCTTGGTCCACGTTTACTTCTGATCTATATCAAATATTTACCTACTAACACAAATTGCCAAGCTTGTTTGTTTGCAGATGACTGTGTACATTATCGGAAAATAACTAGCGACTCAGACGTGACATAATTATAAAGTGATTTGGATACCGTATCACAGTGGTTCCGCAAGTGCCACATGGAACTGAACGTCGCTAAATGCAGGTGCATGCGTGTAACCAGGTGCAATGTTACCTCTCCGTCCTATTCCCTCAACAATTTTCCCCTGCAAAGCACGGCTTCGTATCGCTACTTTGGCGTTTACATATCTAACAACTTGTCATTGAAACATCACGTTAGTTACGTATCAGCTAAAGCAAACCAAGCCTTAGTTTAAACAAAGTTCTATCTTGCCCCACCGTCACTAAATTTTTTTCTTTATACTACATACGTTCGCCGTCAACTAGATTACGCCTCATCTGTCTGGGATTCGCAATGCTCTACACTAAAAAAAAAAGCATTGAGGCTGTGCGAAATCACTCTGTTCGCTTCATCTCGTCTAACTACGACTGCAATGCCAGTATCACAAACATAAAAGCTGCTCTTAACCTCCCTTTCCTAGCAGCCCATAGAAAGGACTCACGTATTTGTATTGTTCACAACATTTACTACTACAACCCCCCTCTTCGTTCCTTGTTGATACGCCCAGCTTCATTCCACTCACATCAGCTTGATCGTCATCATAAGGTTCCGATACAATAATATTCAACTAGTGCAGGCTCGCAGTCATTTAGCGCCAGAAGAGTAGGTGATTGGAATAACTTACCAGCCTTCGTAACTGATGTAACTGATACAACTGCAATTAAAAATGTCTTATCAAGCCTTCTGTATTGTTACACGTTTGTTTCTTCTGCGTATTGTACTCTGCTAGATTTTAGGTATTTTTTGTAATTATTCTGTAAATGCTTCCACTTTTACTTTCATAATAATATTGTTCATGCTCTTGTTTAATATGTACAAAGCGACCCCCTTATATACTGTATATGAACACTGAGGGTACAATAAATAAATAAATAAATAAATAAATAAATAAATAAATAAATAAATAAATAAATAAATAAATATTTGCTATAAAACAGTACAGCAGTTTATACAAAGTCCGTCTTGCTATAGGTCACTTTCTCCAAGTTACCTAGTATACCTAGTACTCGGTTCTGTGCTTTCTCCTCACCAGCAGCTTTGCGTCTTTGCATTCCCTCCAAGGCTTTTCTGACTTCTTCTATCATTACTTGTGGGATGCCATCTGGGTTACTGCTATTTCTTATATTAAGGTCGTGGTTGTGCCGGCTACTGTACATATTTCTGTAACACTCCTCCGCTATTTTAACTATCCTATCCATGATATTAATTACTTTGCCTTCCTCGTCCCTTAGTGCATACAACTAATTTTCTCCTACCCCAAATTTTCTTTTCACTGCTTTTACGCATCGTCCGTTATTCAGAGCGTGTTCGAATCTCTCCATGTTATACCCTCTTACGTTGGATGCCTTACGCTAATTAATCAACTTCCAAAGCTCTGCCAATTCTATTTTGTCTGTTGTACTTGAGAATTTCATGCTTAGACACTTCTTAATGACGTTCTTCGTCCGCTGGAACAGCTTGCCAGTGTCCTGTCTAACTACCGTAACTCTGACTTCCACTGCACACTCCGTAATGATTTTCGTCAGGTTATCATTCATTGCGTCAACGCTGAGGCTGGTTTCCTCGACAAGAGCCGAGTACCTGTTCTGAAGCGTGACTCTGAATTTCTGTATTTTCCCTCTCATTGCTAGCTCATTGAGTGGCTTCTTGCGTATCAGTTTCTGTCGTTCTTTCTTCAAGTTTAGGTGAATTCGAGACCGTACTATTCTATGGTCACTGTATTGTACGTTGTCAAGCACTTCCGCATCCTGCACGATGCCTTGGTGTGCACTCAGTATAACGTCGATTTCGTTCTTACTTTCACCATTAGGGCTCATCCATGTCCACTAACGGTTTCCTCGTTTTCGCGAGAACGTATTCAAGATTTGTAAATTACTGCGTTCTGTGAATTCTACTAATAGCTCCCCTCCGGCATTTCTAGTACCGATGCCGTAATCTCCTACTGCCTTGTCTCCAGCCTGCTTCTTCTTTACCTTGGAATTGAAGTCTCCCATCAGTAAAGCATACTGTCTGTTTACGTTACTCATTGCCGATTCCACGTCTTCATAGAAGCTTTCAACTGAAGCGTCATCATGGCTGGATGTAGGCGCGTAAGCCTGTGCCACCTTCATCTTGTATTTCTTATTGAGATTAAGTACGATACCTACCATTGTCTCAATAATGCTATAATATTTATTTATTTTGCCAGCTATTTTTCTGTAGCTAAGGAATCCCACTCCCAGTTCTCTTCTGTCAGCCAAGCCACGATAGCACAGGACATGCCCATACTGTAGCTCTGTATAGGCCACATCTGTCCTCCTAGTTCACTGAGCACTATCACCTGCCAATTTGCACCTTTTAGCTCCTTTAATAGTACAGCTTGCCTCAACGTTGTCAAGTTCAGGTTCCAATGGCAGCCTGTTCGGACCCAAAGATTCTTATTAGTACCTTATGCTACGTTGCAGATCTGACCGCCGCCGAGGTCAGTTGCTTTCCAGCCACTGGGTATTGAGGGCCGTGAGGAGTTAACTGACGTATGCGTGTGCGAGGTGATTATATATATATATATATATATATATATATATATATATATATATATATATATATATATATATATATATATATATACTAAGTACGGTGTGATGACGGTGAGCAACCTGAATAAGATTAGCTATTTGCAAGCCAGTTCGTTGCCCTTGATCTGCTGGGAACGAGAGAATAAAAATCAGCAAGAGACAAAAAGAGTTATTGTGAATACACCCATACATGTAGGGCGATCCCTCTAGTATAGCGGCATATGCTCCTGTAAGCTATAGGTCAAGCAAGCTTCGAGAAGCACGTTGCTCTACTGGGGCCGCGGTGCCACGATGTTTACTTCACCGTAGGGCGGAAACCATTCGGGTACCATCTAATTATGCATAACTAACAGTTAACACGCGAAACACTAAGAGTGGTACGAAATAGTGCTGTCTGTGTGTGTGTGTTTGTGTGTGTGTGCGTGCGTGCGTGCGTGTGTGTGTGTGTGTGTGTGTGTGTGTGTGTGTGTGTGTGTGTGTGTGTGTGTGTGTGAAATTATCTGGTCGGTCTGTAGTACTGGCGATTGGGGTTTTTCTCCATTGAGGCAAAGTAAACCATAGCCGACATCGGTGGCTTCGACGATACAAAGGAGAATCAGACGTATCTAATTAGCCTGTAAATTGATCTCTATCGATTTACACACATCAAGATTTTGTTCAACTGATACGATGCGCGTATAGTCTCTATGGGTGTGCGTGCACTGCAGACCCATAGAGACCCAATCCTTGTTTGTCCTGTTTGTATCGCATGTACTTGGTGCCTTGAAGGACCATGACGATACGTATGGCCAGTGACAAGATCGACGTATGTAAATGCGCGGTAGTAAACACGGACGACAAGAAGATACAAGGACAAGCGCAGACTATCAACTGAAGGTTTATTTTCACAAACCACATATATATGTCTGAAACAGAAAAAGAAAACACAAAAATGATAACTTAGCACTTAACAATCAACAAAACGTGAACGTTTGACAAAAGCAGATTCATGGACCATGTGCGCCACTTGCCAGATACCGTAGCTCTTTATCTAGAAGAGCTAACGACGGTTTGCTGACGCAGTGTTCTGTTTCCCGTGCCATTTTTTCCGCTTCGACGATCATACGGGTATGATCGTCTTTGTGCCTGTACATTACGACCGTGCTTTCGAACTGCGCAAGGCAGCCACACCTACTGACGTGCTGAGCCAAAAAACCCTCATTGCCAGTGCGCACATTGCGTGCGTGCTCGCGCAGGCGCTCATTTAGGCATCTCCCAGTCTGCCCGATGTAACACGCACCACAAGATAGCGGAATTCTATAAACTACCTTCGTGACACATCTGACAAACTGGGTTTTATGCCTGACAGTGCAAGATTGTTTGGGCCTATCGTTTACACATGTCATTTTGGCTAGCTGAGAGAGCTTGTAAGGTGCCGAAAAAACGACCTTTACGCCCATGCGCTGACCAAGCTTTTTCATCTTGTGAGATAGCTGGTGCTTGTAAGGGATTACCGCGACTTTGTCGCGTTTGCTTTTGTCTCTGTCATTAGTGCTCTCTCTGCTTCTGGGCTTTTTCTTCTTTTTTATTGTTTCTGCCACAGAAATGAGAAGGGAATCCGGGTAGCCAGCTTCTTTCAGACGCTCAACTTGATTTTGGAAGCTTGTTTCCATCATATGGAAACATGATCTGTCCAGTGCATTAGTGAAGCAGGAGTTCACTATGCCTCTCTTAACCAATTTGCTATGCGCTGATTTAAAAGGCAAAAGCGGTTTCATAGCGCGAGGCTCATACATCCAGCATGCGTGATTCACGCTGAACAAAAGTCTCATGTCTAGGAAGCGAATCGAGTTGTTCACTGGGAGTTCATGGGTCAGTACGAGTGGACTCAAGCAGTCACTAAAAGCTTCAATGACATCAGATATGTCCTAGACATGAGACTTTTGTTCAGCGTGAATCACGCATGCTGGATGTATGAGCCTCGCGCTATGAAACCGCTTTTGCCTTTTAAATCAGCGCATAGCAAATTGGTTAAGAGAGGCATAGTGAACTCCTGCTTCACTAATGCACTGGACAGATCATGTTTCCATATGATGGAAACAAGCTTCCAAAATCAAGTTGAGCGTCTGAAAGAAGCTGGCTACCCGGATTCCCTTCTCATTTCTGTGGCAGAAACAATAAAAAAGAAGAAAAAGCCCAGAAGCAGAGAGAGCACTAATGACAGAGACAAAAGCAAACGCGACAAAGTCGCGGTAATCCCTTACAAGCACCAGCTATCTCACAAGATGAAAAAGCTTGGTCAGCGCATGGGCGTAAAGGTCGTTTTTTCGGCACCTTACAAGCTCTCTCAGCTAGCCAAAATGACATGTGTAAACGATAGGCCCAAACAATCTTGCACTGTCAGGCATAAAACCCAGTTTGTCAGATGTGTCACGAAGGTAGTTTATAGAATTCCGCTATCTTGTGGTGCGTGTTACATCGGGCAGACTGGGAGATGCCTAAATGAGCGCCTGCGCGAGCACGCACGCAATGTGCGCACTGGCAATGAGGGTTTTTTGGCTCAGCACGTCAGTAGGTGTGGCTGCCTTGCGCAGTTCGAAAGCACGGTCGTAATGTACAGGCACAAAGACGATCATACCCGTATGATCGTCGAAGCGGAAAAAATGGCACGGGAAACAGAACACTGCGTCAGCAAACCGTCGTTAGCTCTTCTAGATAAAGAGCTACGGTATCTGGCAAGTGGCGCACATGGTCCATGAATCTGCTTTTGTCAAACGTTCACGTTTTGTTGATTGTTAAGTGGTAAGTTATCATTTTTGTGTTTTCTTTTTCTGTTTCAGACATATATATGTGGTTTGTGAAAATAAACCTTCAGTTGATAGTCTGCGCTTGTCCTTGTATCTTCTTGTCGTCCGTGTTTACTACCGCGCATTTACATACGTCGATCATGCATCACCAACTCGCCCAATTGTCCACCTTGATTGGCCAGTGACAAGGTTTTTTTTGCTTTTGGGTGGTCGTTCTTTTGATGTACCCGATAACTGGAAAATGTTTTCTGCCATTTGCAAGATCCTCGGTGTCTGCCGTTGGATTAGTAGCAGACAATGTCAAGTGAGCACATAATGTAAAGTAACCATGTTTACTTTATCAACTTGCTTCATCGCAAATATCGCCGTTTGATTTTGTAAACAGGAAAGTAGTTTCTTCGTGCATTGGTACAAACAGTAAATTCGAAATTTCACTTTTCAAACATCGCTTTTATTTCAGATATCTAAGGCTCGAGCAGGTTTTCTTTTTTTTGCGAGCCAGTCACTATATCTCAAGTGAACGCCAAGACAAGAGCTTGACGGTCGCGCTTGTGTTAGGGTCGGGTCGCTATATCCGCGAGAATATATTGCTTGTGGAAGTATTTTATGTCTTTGCTTCCTCCGGAAGTTGTGATAAAGTTGTTTACCGTTTTGCACTACCGTTTGGCACTTCATGTAACGTCTGCAGTCGAGTAGGCGCGCTAATGTGGCCCCGAGGGGGCACGTGCCCATTGTATTCAAATGACAGCTTCAACGACGCGAGACGAGTCGCGAAGAAGCAAGGCGGTACTTGGCGAGACCGTTCTTTCTGCATATACTCCTCGCTTCGTTGAGATAATGGCTGGCGTAAAGGACACAAAAGTTACACTGTATACACCTCTGGAGATAACTGCTGCGAACTGCCGTCTTTGAGTGCGCGTACACCCACATATGGATGCGCTGCTAAGAGCTCGTTATATCTGGCCTTGCAGAACTCAATTACGAAGCACAAATTGATATCAAAGGCAGGTCTAAGCCTAAGGCAGCAAAACCAGCATTCTCTTATGATGCACAAGCGCGGAATATGATTGAGCTCTGCAAGCATCAGACACATCCAAGACAAACACACTTTCGGGCTAGTTGCTTTGTTATACGTTCAATGAAGCCATGACGCTGACAAGAAAAGGACTACAGGAAGATTACAGAACGTGCGCACGTCCTGTACTCTTTCTGTTGTCCCTATCTTATCAGCGCTATGACTTCATAAAATGAGACGCGCCGGTAGTGGTACAGCGAGTAAACGATTCCTTTTTTGGGGAAGCGGGTGATTCCATGCTTTCCCACAAGATAGTTTTGAAGTTCCTAGCTAGCGCAGGCTTTCTCCTACGTCCAATTTGCTATTCTGACTGATATGAGCTTTTTCTTATTCTTCATGCAATCAACAATATTTTTAGTGTGAAGGTCAAGCAGCATTCGTCCTAACAATGATTGTTGCTCAGACTGTGTTACTTCGGAATGTGCACGTGTACTGCTGGCGTCTAATTACCTCATACCAAGTAGCCGCTACTCTTAACTTATTTAGGGCTCTATTCACCATGATTTTACTGATGTCACCCCGAGTAGTTTTTTATGACCCTTTCAACCAGCGGCTTTGCGTTTGGCGCCCTTTGGCGTGAGTTGCCCTCGTGCTATAAAAATCTGCCATCATCATCATAATCATCGCAATAAACGATGCGGCCTGGCAAATACAGACAAATGTGTCCTCAAGAGGCTCATAAGAAATACTAGAGCACGTCGAACACCGGAAAACAGGCCAGATAGGTTAGTGAGTCATTTAGTACGCTAGTGATTTATTTAGTTGCTTATCCCCTCATACTATAGATTATGAGTATTTGAGTTGGGTTTTACGGTGCGAAATCAGCAGTGAATATACGGTACGCCATCACGCAAGGCTGTGTTAGGAGAGCAGCTACCGCAGACATTCAGCCGCATTGCTTGTGACACCAAGGATGTTGATTTTGATGCCACGGTGAAACAACCTGTGCCACCACGACCAGCTTTCGAAGAATGTTACGCGAGCGTTCACGCGGCAAACGAACTTTCGCACACTTATAGTCAAGGATATCAGGGGAGCGACACACCAGAGTTGGCTCTGTCACAAATTAGTGACTCCAAGGAAGGTGAGGCGGAAAGGGCCAAATTGTTCACGTTTTCGACATTCGGGGCAGCGCGACGACAAAGAAAACACCGCATCGCGAAGTCGGTCGATGGCCGGCCATTGTGGCTAATGTGTGTGCGCACGTAAGTGCCAGCTTTATGCGTCTCCGCGCGTGGCCTTGTAGCACTGCCGATGCCCCCTTTCCTCTTTTCGTGTCATCTGGAACTTCTCAACTGAAGAAGCAAGTGGCCCGTAATAGCTGCGCTAACACATTCGGTTTGCATTAAAATATTTCTCTCCTGGTGTAAGAAGACCGTGAAAGAATGACTCAAATGACAGTTGGGGTAACCTTCGTCACAGTGATTGAGAAGGTTCTTCGCATGCCAAGGCTATACTAATAGCACATAGATTATGCGTCTTGATGATCAACATTCTTTCCATTGTTACTATACAGGCTTGCCGTAAAGACATAACGTTTGTATCGCATGTATTTTATACGAGTCGTACTGGAAGCCCTGTAGTCATGTATGAATAGGATGGAAAGAAAAACTTCATTTCAACCTGCAAAGTCTCATTTTAGGCACTGCGTAGTCATCCAAAGCATAGCACGAAAGCTTCAGGGCATCTCACGAACATTGTCTACCAGGCTAAGCAGTCTCCGCTTGCAATTTTAGAGCGAGCCCTCAAAGGGCTCTCGGAATCATCCTAAATGCGAAAGATCCTCGCTCAGGAATAGTTAAGCCAAATTTGGGAGAAAGAAGGCATGGCATGCATCTCCGGTGGATGTTTCAAAGTACTCCATGCAGGTAGTGATCAGAACAGCAGTGCCGATGATGGACATACCGGCGTTGCCAGAGCAAGGCGCCGATGCCAAGACACGAACCTCAGTGACAGCGCGTTAACCGAGTTACGGCTGTCCTATCAGGAAGACGGCAAGAGTGTTACGTATCGCCTTCACTGTCCTTGCCACCCGCCACAATAACAACCAATAACCAGAGCTGGTCCGACTTCGCGAGGCCGTTCGCAGAGGCACGGCTGCTCAGAGGCGTCGGCTTCCTGCGCCACAGTGCCTGTCGATCCAGAGTACAGTGCTCTGGCCACCCACTTTTACTCAGGGGGAGCGACGAAAGCCTTCGACCAGTACACATCGGTGCCCCAACGGACTGTTTGTTCGAAAGCCCTGGTTGTGTGGTACACATATCAGAAAAATACAGATTTAGGCTTTCGTAACAAATGTCACTGCGATAGACGGCTTATCTGTAACACGATCATTGAGACCTCTCCCAGAGAAGCTACACTACCAATCAGTTGGATGATGTCAGTCAGTTGCACTCCGCTTGACCTAAGAGATATTTTCTGCGTGATCAAAAAGCTCTGCTTCCTACAAAAAAATTCATACTAGAGTATTGGCAAGGAGGCTTCACACAGTGCTTGATTTGTATTACATTAGGCCAAAACATGATCCTGACTTTTTTTTTAACTTCTCATACGGCTTTTCCCTCCGATAGCCAACCTTAGACGCTTTAAACAACAACAAAAAACTAAAAAAAACAACGTCGTTGATGTTCATTGCACGCACTGAAGCACTTGCGTAATTTTCAGGAGATACAAGAAGGTTCTTAAAACCGATACTAGCTTGTACGGCTTCAAGCGAATATTTGGGAGCATCCAATAGAAATATGCAGCCTCTTGTTTGCAGATCTCAAGCCTTCTTCGCAACTTCCGTGCAACAGGCGTCAGGCCTGGTCGACCACCCATCCTTCTGTGGGGTTGGTCGGCCTAACAAAAGGCAGAGCTAGGACGAATATTAAAGAACAAGAAGGAGATAGCACATGCATTTGTCTTTCGTTGGGACCTCATAACTATGAACTCAAAGCAACTTGGTCACCTATCAATCATTCTTCACTCGATTTTGATAGCTTGGTTCACGAATCATACCGTTCCCTACTAAACCTCATGCACGAAGGCAATTCACATGTCTGTTTTGACTCTGCGAATTTTGTCCCTGAGGGCAGCTTTCCAAGAACAAAAATTAAGATCTCTGACCACAATAGCTGTTTTGTCACTTATTGGCTTTCGATAATGTGAAGTCAGCCCCCGTGTCAGTTGTTGAGTTTTCTACGCTATGAGAGTAGAGGTGCCAAGAAAGGTGTCGCCGCGAGCAGATGACGCTCGCAGGAGATTCGATAAGCATAATCAGTGATGACTAAGAATAAGCATCTCGTAATTTTACCCGTTTTCTTCTTACGCATTTGATCGCAACATATCTGCCATCTAGACTCGAATTGGGTGTCGCCTATGTTTAGTCGCTACGATACGGCAATTTAAATGAACGAGGAAAATACGCTTTATTCGCCACCTCTGTGCTCGAAGCGATTGCATCTGTCAATGAGCCTTTCACTAAGAGAGACTTCCCGACCATTTTCAGCGATTATCTAAGAGGCACCGGTGGGCGTATATAGAGAGGGAAAAGCGATCAGCCGATATATATGTGAAGATACTCCGCCAGAGGTATTATATAGCCCTTACCCATAGAGAAAAGCTCCCTTTCCGGCGGCGAGCAATATAGTGCGCTTTTATATACTTCAGCTTTTATTTGCTTCTTGTTGCGCAGTCGTGGTTGCCTTCAAGTGACGGTCATTTCCTGGTACTGAGTATACGTGTTTTTAACTTTTTCTTTTTTGGTGATATATGAAAGAAAGGCTTCTTCACCTACTGGCACGAAAGAACGATTGCGATATGCGCAGCGACAACGAGAATGACGCCACTAACCACTAACCCGAATAAAAGAATCAACACGCCGAGCACGAGAGAATAAAAACATGCATTGACGCTTCGACGCCCAGAACGGGAAACTTGTCCGCATTCTGTTCACAAGGGTGCCGTTCTCGGTACCAAAACATCAATGCGTTCCCATTCTCTCGTGGCCAGTGCCCAGGTTCTTTTTTTCATTCAGCTATTGTTCCTGACGAAAGGGGTGTTCGTCGTAGACTTTATTCCATAACCCGCGCCCATCGCCGTGGTCTAGTGGCTAAGGTACTCGGCTGCTGACCCGCAGGATGCGGGATCGAATCCCGGCTTCAGCGGCTGCATTTTCGATAGAGGCGAAAATGCTGTAGAGCCATGTGGTAGTCAAAATTTCCGAAGTTCTCCACTAAGGCGTCTCTAATATTCATGTGGTGCTTTCGGGAAGGTAAACGCCACATATCAATCAATCAAATTGATTTCATAACCAGTAACCAGCACGTCTACACGTAGACGTAAGCATAAAGGCTAACTCGCGCTATGCTTTGATGTTGAGCTCTTCTGTTGCGGAAGTGCACCTTGACCGTGGCCGCACGGATACCGCCGAATCGTTTTTGAGAGCAAGGGTCATAGTTGAGTACTAAGTACTCGAATTCGTTAAACACTTTTTCTAAACACGCGTACTGTATACATGGGAAGTGGGGAAACGGGTTAATACGGCATTAATTCTGACCACTAGTGGGTCTTTCACGTGCACCTATGTATGGCGACCTTTTTACACCCGCGTTTTTTGAATAGCGCTTTCACAGAGACCGGCCATCCGTTGCCGAGATTTTGAAAGCAACTACGCAGTCGCGAAAGCATTCGGCTGTCGCGGCCATGGACTAGTTCGGTTGATATCATATTCCTGCTTATCTCGCTAGGAACAGTCTGCTATATCGCTAATGAGCATGTGCGTAATGATGAGGAATAAAAAACAAGGAACGAACTAGTCGTGTTGCATTGGCGGACAACACAGAGAAATCTACCGGTAACAGATAACTGAGGTTCCGCCATTCATTGACGTAGGAGTGCTTCAATACGAAAGGAGCGGGTAGCGCTTTAAATCGGCAGTTCATGCCATACGAAGCCTCTGAAGCAAGTGCGCTGACAACGTAATGGACTGAAAAATGAAGTTGCACGATAAAGGGCCTCATTGCATTGAGAACTTCAGCCGCATTCAGGTAGTGAATGATCCTGAGACCACGAAGACAAGACAATGATGCAAACAAAATATACGAAGTAGGTAAATATTGTTACGGAAGAGAGACGCCGTATCGACGAGGCTGTGGATGAAATATATTTCAAACCACCAGTAGCAGCGGCGTGACCGGTAGACCAGACACCGAGCGGAGACCAGCATTCGTCTTCCTCGACAGGCCCACATGCGCGTCGCTCCTAGAATCTCAATTTGCATGCATGTAGCAATATAAAAGCTATGTTAAAAGGTACACAATGTTTGGAGCGGTTTCAAGCTTCCGAGGAAGTGCGCAGCAGGATAAAATATTTCATTTGCAGTTTGGTAGTGAATAAAATGCGCTGAGTGCGAGGGTTTGTATAACAGATTATGCAGCTATTCAGCGCAAGTCCGCAAACTGAGACATGGTTATGGAGAGAGATGGCACGTGGACTGTCATAGCGACTGTAGATTAAGTCACATGGATGAATTCGTAGCTGAAATTGAAATTTCAAGTAACTTCCTCAGTGTTCTTTAAGAATTACTGTAAAAATGAGATCCTACTGCGCTATTGAAGAAATAAAGAGGTGTGAAAGAAACAAAAAGCAATACGTTTTACATGTAGGGCAACGCCGGGAAGCTAAGGTCTGTTTATATAGGTCGTGAAGGCTCAGCCGAAAAGTGGTTCAGAAGCTATTGCCAGATATAGTAGCATGGGGAGTTATGGGAGCTGTGATTTAGGCGCAACTACGTGTGGAGGGAACAAACACTAATAGTGTAAAAACCAAGTTTGATTCAAAATCGAAGCAATCGCTATGTTTTACAAATGAGATTTCTTTTTCCCGACAATTTCATGCAGGTGTAATGAACAAAAATTATGATGGTTTTTATTATTACAAAAACTTTTTGTCTTGCGCTCTCTGCCAACGCTATTATTACTCACTACAGCTCTTACGCAACTTAGGTATACACGGCAATGACCGCTCGTCAAATTCGTCTGCGAAGACACACCTTTTCCCGTGTTTTAGTGTTCGGTGCTTGCTTGCGCTCTGTGTTGTGCGCGAAATTGTTAGATGCATTTTATAGTGGGTAAATGTCTTTAGTGCAGTGTCCAACGGGAAACGGAACGATGAGAATTACAAATAACGCCGAGTTCATAGGTAGCTGCGGGAATGATGGGCTGTACAAGGATGCCATAGCGACAAACGTATGCCTGGTGACCCATGTCTTCTAGATAAGAAACAAGGGCAATGGTTCGAAATGTCCGGCTCGCTGAACTTTCATCCATCAGTATTTCTGCAGCCCGCGGTTTCCTTCTCGAGCATGCAGTGCCTACTATTCGCGTTATCAATGAGCAGATTGCCAAGTTATTCATTACCGTACCATTCGCATTTCTTCATTCGCATACGTAGTGGTAATTTATTGGAGCATAATGCAAAAAAAAAACGAAAAACATACCACATGGAGTGTCCACACATTTTTTGTTCTTATTACCATTTTGTGCAGTGTAATAAATTGGAGTTATTGCGACCACGGAATAAAACTAAAATATCATAATTTTCGCTTGATTAGGCGTCATTTCTTCCCGTTAAAACAGATCACAAGCTTTGTACATGCTAAAGAACCTGCTTATGTGCGAAAGAAATAGGCCACGCTATACGCTGCTACGCTGTTGGTTGCCTTAATCGATCGGCGGAAGATGCCACGAAGGGCGAATAAAGGTTTGAAGAATAAGTTTCCTTGTACAACCAAGGCAAAGTGAATGGTTGTACAGTTAACCATAGCTATTTAGGCATGAGTCCTCATTAGATTAGCTGACGCTGACTTGCAGTGCCTTCGTGGATGACTCACCGGGGATCGGCTTAGCGCAAGTTCTTAGCGATCGGCCCATGAGAAGTAATTTGTGATCAAATTTCGCACTAATAGACACAAAATGACGTCACTTGTTTACCAGCAATTGCGTCACGTTCCCTTCATTTTTTTTTGCCACCGGAAGTGTTCCCTCCTCATAGAGATGGCGCAAAGCCCCACGAGCAGCTGTTCAGCCGCCATTTCACGAACGTATGGGCTTCTATGGAGCCTTCGCTACCAGTCAATATATACCTTGCGGAAACCTTATTATTGCAGCCTTATCAATAGGGCCCCCTCTACTATTCAATAACCTTCGTAACAGAAGCAATTCGCTTCAGGCGTTGTCGCTGATGCGCTATTTAAAGGCACAGCTTTTCATCTACGTGTGTCGTTAAGATTTCTTCCTTCTCTCTTATTGCTCCTGCTCCTTCTTGCTTTTCTATTCGGGCTCAATAATCTTGAGCAGAAAAATTTCAGTAGAAAAGAATGCGTAACTATGCGATTCTGAGGCCATCGCTGGTGCGCATACACAGGGGGGAAACAGTTCGTCGGTTGTCGCATTTTATTTCAGGCAATCGGCCACGCATTGCACACAGTACTGCTTGGACCGACGCTTCTCGCTTACTCGGCTCATTCAATGGGACCGTGTATGGAGAGACAGAAACAGAAAAAGAAAACAAAACTGAGATTTTTTAGTATCGGTAAACTACGGCTTCAGAATGTTATGGCGAGCGAGAAAGGTACATAAATAAAAAATACAGATGGGTACCCTTCATTCTAGCTGTTGCACCAGCTTGAACCCGCTAAGGTGGTATAGTGTTTATAGTCATATTCGCGCGCAGCGTTCCCCTTCAGGAGGGACTGTGGAGGTTCGTCACTGCGCCGCCTCTCTCTGTTATGATAATGTGGAGGCTCACTTTGCGCCCCCCTCTTAGGTGATCAGGGGGAGGTGCCCCCCTTACCCCCTTGGTGCGGAGACCTATAATTATGGTGCTCCTGTGCTGACCCGAAGAGCGCGGGTTTGAATCCCAGCAACGGAGGCGGAATGCTGGAGGATCTTTTGCATATATGTGCTCTCGCTAA
This sequence comes from Rhipicephalus microplus, assembly GCF_043290135.1. Taxonomy (NCBI): domain Eukaryota; kingdom Metazoa; phylum Arthropoda; class Arachnida; order Ixodida; family Ixodidae; genus Rhipicephalus; species Rhipicephalus microplus. The sequence continues at coordinate 145,289,648 of NC_134702.1, forward strand.
TGAAACCGAAGTGGTAGAATTTCCGGAGCCGTCTACTATGGCAGGCCGCTCCATCAAGTGGCAGTCTTGGAACGTACGATACGAACAATTATTAATGTGTTTGTCGCACAGGCTTGCTTCTCGTGACATCATAGTTTTTGAAGGTATCTATCAGTACAGGTGAGTAGGCAGAGCTTTTTTTCGGGGAGCGGGGAGAAGCAGCACCTTGATACGGTCTGTATGTCACAGCGAAAAAAAAAAGAACTCCGGGGGAGGGGGGGAGAGCACAGGCCTGCTGTGTCACGCCCTGGCCACGCCACTGCGCTAGGGCCTACGCAATTGTTTGTCGCTAAAAATTATTTACATTGTGGTCTTGTCCACAAAATGTATAAAACACAACGATTTCATCATAATATTTAGCCAAAATGTGCAAGAACAGCTTCAGATTCCTCACAGAACACTGGCGTGAACGTGAAATTTTAGCCATGATATTCAAACAAAAATATGACTTTCGTTTCCATTCCAAAAAGTTACATTGAACTGTGATAGCAATGTTAGTTATGATAGCGTTCTGATTTGTGATTGATTTGTGGGGTTTAACGTCCCAAAACCACGATATGATTATGAGAGACGCCGTAGTGGAGGGCTCCGGAAATTTTGACCACATGGGGTTCTTTAACGTGCACCCAAATCTGAGCACACGGGCCTACAACATTTCCGCCTCCATCGTATGATAGCGTTCTGAAAGGATATTCATTTTGTGTAGCCCGATTTCATGTTTTAATTCAATATACCTTTGGACAAACCTTCTGGTCATCTTTACGAAATAAAGCATGTGCTTAATAGGTAAGTGGAATCAATCAAGAGGAATCGATGCCTGCCACCGTCTATGTGGAATACATACTAAGATAGGCAAAATAGGATACGAAAAATAGAACTTAGAATCCTCTTTGCAACAGTACCTACACTCGGATATCTTCTCGCTAAGCCTTTCGCAGCTCACATGGGCAGAACCTACTAAGAGTCCACCTAACAAACAAGCGCTTTCTTGGTTAAAACAAAACACAAAAATCCGGCCGGTAAGCGGCACGTGCCGACAGAGTTTCCAAGTCCTTTACAGCCGCTTGAAGGCACTGCCGTCGCTTTTCCTGTGAACAGGCCTTATTTGCATATTGATCGCAGTAAACAGATATTATCAACGACCGACTTCACCACTTAAGGCTTTGGTTTCGAACACTTAGTGCTGCGATGGCTTTGACGATGGCACCCCCCGCTTTCCCACTTCTGGCCCTCTACTAACTACGCGCTTTCGCAATGGAAATCATAAGGAAACGGTATCAGACATGTTGACATTGCCCTCGAAAGCTAGTCGTCGCTCCTCTTTTTTTTTTTTGCTGAACGGTGTGCTCGGTGGACACGAGCAAAGCAGATCTTAACGTTTTTGACAAATCAGAGAGTGTCGACTTTTAGTACGATGTATACACGAGCAGATTTCCCTTGCATGAAGCATTTTGTTACAGCGAGAAACGGTGTATTCAGAGATGACAGAAACATTCAACATTGAGAAAATTAAAAATGCAGCAGTCTGAGTGAGGCTCTTTTCTGCATTGAAATACATTGACACTGAATAGTAAGGCAACTGCCTCGTCTCTAATAAAAACAGAGCCAATATGAACTAGAACCAGAATAAATACCTACGCGTATTCGAAGAAATTTGTTTTCACAGTACTGTTTAAATTAGCCAATAATCCAAAACGTGCTCACGTTATCTCACAATACATCGTTTTTTTTGTTGTTGCTTTCTTGGCCTCGTATAGTCGCTGGTTCTGCAGCATTACGAAAAAAAAATCTGTTTTTTTGTCACGCGAGAGGTATCGGGATCGATACCCAGTGCCTCCACTAATTGCGATGAAGTTTATTTATTCAATTAAATTGTAATAAAGAATTGCCGCATCGCAAACCATTGCAAGGCCCGCAAAGAGAGCCCAGGCTCCCGCGCAATCGCACAACCTGTTTTTTGTCGTCTTCTTTCGCGGGCGCATAAAAGTTGGCAGAACTGCCCTTACACAAACCGATTAGTTACTATATGTTGCTTTAAAATAGACTGCCCATAGCTTCGAGTCCTGGATCATCCCTTTTCTTTATGGGTCTAAGTCTTTTCGCTCCACTACCATGCAATGATAGCATGAAGCCTCAATGCTAGACAATTGTAACTCTGAACAGCCGCCCGATATATAGCAAAGAACTGAATTGCATAAGTTATTTCCTGCTTTTGCTGGGATAGATTGCAAAGTCAGCATGGTTTCATGAAAGTGGGATCATAGAGATGATGAGGGGCAGATTTCTCCTTGTTGACAGCCTATAGTAGGATTAAAAACAATCGTTTGAAAGAAGAGTAGTAGTTTTTTTTTCCATAAGGCAGCAGCTTAGCCAAATTGCTGAGAAGTTCATTAACAACAGCCAGCTCTGGCGTTTGGATATATAGACACTTTTTAATAAAGAAATCATTTGATAGCGCACTACCCGAAAGGCAACATACTCTCGCTACACATTCGCTAGCTCAATCAAGTCAAACTGGCTCTTTTGATGATCACTTACACTTCAACGCCCACAGCTGTCCTCTGCGGACTCCGCCGTAGACGGCCAGCAGGCCGGACACACACTTGGAAGACAGAGCGCCACTGCCGGCCAATTCCTGCATAGGCGTCCACAGCCTGCGCACAAACCACTCGGCCGTCCTGGTCAGGGCGCCTTCGGCGTCACTCCACACCGCGCGGGGTTCATCGTCCAAGTCCAACGCCCTTTTCTGCCTGCCGACTCCTAGAGGTGTCCGCTTGTCGTAGGAACCTCCGTACTCCTGCGAAGTGAGACGAGTCGCCTTAGTTGAAGCAGTGCTCCAAATAGAACCATAGGTGTCTGCGAGATCGCTCGTCCGGGCCGCAAGCGAAACATGGGGCCGTGCAGGTTTTGAAGTCAAAGTAGCCGTCACATTACGCACCTGAAGAAGTGACAAGCCGTACTCCGGGACGTCGTTGTCAAGCGCCTCACGTATCGACCGTGCCCGTGTTTGTCCTGTTGTTCCGTGTTCTGCGACAATGATCCCATTTTGGGCGTTGTCGTCCGAAGCACTGTCGGCTCGGCATAGAACAACTGTCACGCACATCAACCACGCACACGCGGCATGTGTGGTTTTTACGCGACACATATCTTCGGCAGCTACTGGACGCAGCGCAGAGGAAAACACACGCTCGGCCTCTCAAACCGAAGCCGGCCGGCCGGCAGATGCACGATCAGACGCGGGCACAATGGCCCCCCCTAAAGGAGTCGAATATCACGGCGGGCACATTTTGGCAACCGGCACGTTGGCGGTCACCTAGAAACGCGCGGCGTCGAGGTGGCCATTTGGAAATATCGTGAGACGGAGCAGCCTTTCGATGGTGGGGGGGTGGCCGGCTTTTTCTAAAGGAGCGCGCGCACGTTTACCGACCGAGGAAAAACGGCTCAATACGGGCCCCCGCGCGCGATCGGAGGAGGCGGGGTGGAAAAAAAAAAGTTGCGACACCGTGAACGCTGCCATAGACGCCGAGCAGCGCTGTGTAGCGTTGCTTGGCGAGGAGAACGACGCACAAGGTCGGCTAGAAACTGGACGTCCTCAAGGCCGGAAAGTTTCCTCAGCCGTACACCATGCGCGCACGTGGTGCCGAAACGACGCGCTCGCATTTGCAGTCAGCATTGCTTGCGACAGATGCGGAAAGGGTTTCGTGCTTACGTCCCTTCCTCTCCACCGACTATGCTTGGTGCTAAGTCCTCTCGGGTGTTCCCGGTCGCGCACGGGAGCGATGGCCGCCCAAGCGACAAACAACCTGTGTCTATGGGCTGCTGGCGTATTTCGCAATGAATAATTAAGTCGCGTTAAACGGAGTGCCATAGCGAGTTGCGTCACCAGGGCAGTGACAGGTTGTTTTTATGAGCTAACCCAGTAGTTTAGATTACATGCGGAATGCCTAGAGGCAACATGTTAATAACCTCAGTAGTTGTCGAGGCCAACTCCCAGCTCCGTAATTTTCTGTCTACGTACCTCAGTAAGGTGATGGGTTGTTATTACTTCGATACAAGTACGCGTTAACCTGTCGCAGCTGGTTTGTACAATGAGATTGTACCCGGAAGATATCGAAGAAGGGCTAACCGGAAAGCTCCTACTTTATAAACAATCACCTCAAGCACCACACGAGACTGAATGCTGTTGTTGTCGTAGTTGTTTGTGTTCACTTATCTGGCTTATACCCACGGTGCCGGATTAGCTAAGCATTTTGCAGCTTAATTAAATGGACGAAACCTTTCGAAGGGACAGTTTTAGAGTAGAAACTTAAAAATAATGATAGAAAAATTTGGTGATCGAAAAAGTGTCTTTGTTGTATTTCCTTTTTCGCATTATTCCAAATGTATCAGAATTAAAATTAGACATCAAATTGTGCATAACGGAATAGTCAAATGGGATTGCCACAGTCCAAGGCTGAATCGGTGCCTGCTAACGTACGTGCGTGCGCGTAAAACAAAAAAAAAGAAGATTGCGCGAACTAACAGCCGTTGATATTGTTGCCAAGGGTTTCATCCCGTTCTGTCGTTAACTAGTTTGCGCACTTCACAGGTTTTTTTTTTGCAATATTGCTGCTATCCATCATTATCCTCACTGTCGTGGTTTGTCAGTTCACCTTATGCCCACTGTAGGACGAAGGGTCTCTCTACATGGTTCCCAACTTACCATCAAAGCACTGTAATAGTGCTACGCACGTGACAAATAGGTTGGAAATTCGTTCGATCTATCGACTACACACGCACTGAGCGTTACTATTGGGTTGGCAGGTGGAAACACATTAAATTTGCCACCATGCACACAACCGGACTGTTTCTTAAGAGGTAACAACCATTATTTAAAGGTTATCAAAGATTGCTTGGCCTCACGACACACCTGGCATGCACCTCCAGTGGACATTTTTTTCATGTGCAGCATCAGGTAGTCGTGGATATTACTAACGCACGTAGCTTGCACAATCACGCACAAACTAACAATCATCCAAGAAGCATGTCATTCAGGCCGGTTTCTAGCAGGATCATTGTAGGATATACTGTTTACAATGTCCGCGAAAAACGAGGCAAACGCCTTCGGTAAGCACTCAGCGAAATGGAGCCAAAATCATGAGTAAAAAAATAAAAGCCTCCGACCAATCTAACTTAGTGCTGCAGTTTATAGTCATTTATGTTACCCATAGGCGTTTCAAATAGGTTAGGGAATTATTATTTTTTTCGCTGTTGTTGTGCCTAGAATCTAGCGCCTGCACGCTGAATTGCCACCGCCTAGGTGACCCAGTCACTTCGTCATGCCGCTGAGAAGTGCAATGTGGCGTGTTCGGTGATATTCGAAGCTGAGGAGGCGTGAGTACGAAAACGCGTGCATTACGAAAATGAGATGCATATTAAGAAGGCCGTGGGGATAGGAATCGATACATAGACCCGAAATGAAACACCTATCATTGCCTGTATGTTTCCGGCAACTTAAAATGAATCTTTCAACCACTCGTAATTGCTGAGGATAGAGCTGCAGTTTTCGCAAAAATCAACGCAGCCTCGCACTGGTTGTTGCAAGCCTGAACGAGGCGTGGAGGTGGACGGCCGGCCTTGTTTTTTTTATTTTCGTGTGTCTTTTTATTTGGTTATCTTTTTCTTTCTCTTTGCCTCAGTTTCTCTTGAGCCATATTTGAAGGCATCATCACCAGCAGCAGCAGCAGCAGCACGACGATGGCTTGGTGGGCTCCTTGGTAATGCATCATGAAACGCCACAGCACACATATCAATGGGGACGATGGAAGTATACGCACGACAAACGCCGAGTGGCACTTGCGAATTGCTTTCGGACGCAGTGCTTGGCAATCGGGAGAGCATAGCATAAGCTAACGCGTGAAGTTATAGAAGCGTAAGAAACTGATGTTGCCCCGCCGCGGTGGCTAAGGTACTCGGCTGCTGACCTGCAGGGCATGGGATCAAATCCCAGCTGCGGCGGCTGCATTTTCGATGGCGGCAAAAATGCTGTAGGCCCATGAGCTCAGATTTGGGTTCACGTAAAGAGCCCCAGGTGGTCGAAATTTCCGGAGCCCTCCACTACGACGTCTCTCATAATCTCTCCCGTCCAATGACCTATCTTTTGATGTTTTCTTACGCAGCGGAGTCACCAGCATCCCGGTCACCTTGGTTGCTTCCAGTGGAGGCTCTGTTCGCCTGAACAACCCTCAGACCATCCAGGAATCCATCCATGCTGCCACTCTGTTATACCAGACGATAACGGATGTTAGACAGTTCGGTCGAGGAGGTATTGTGTGCAGGTAGCCAAACCAGGAATGTGTTGCTGATTTACTCAGATGCACTATGTTCGCGATAACTCAGGTGAGTGCATTCATTCCTGCTCACCTCGCCTGCACCAAGGGAATCACAAGGGGTGTCAATGCAAGTCTAACTGCGCAACAAACGCTAGAGAAGTTATCGACAGCTGGTGTCATTGCAGCCTACCGCTGTAGTAGAGTAGTTGACAAGACCCGGATGCCTACTGAGTCAGTCATTGCCACTTTTGCGGCTCAACATGCTCTTCAGAGATTAAGGTATGGCCACTGGTATTTAGAGTGGATTAACCAGCACCGCGCCCACTTCAGTGTCAAAATTGCTGGCGATTTGGTCACTGTGTAGGCGGATGCAAATCAGCCCCACGCTGCTGCAAATGTGGGGAAGACCATGCCAAAAGTGATTGCACCTCTCAAGATTTGCGGTGTTGTCTGTGTGGTGGAGATCACGCCGCTGAATATTCCAACTGTTCAGGTTGTGCCAAGAAATACAGATTCCGGAAATAGTAGATAGACGGCGATATTCTAGGAGAGAAGCGAGAATCACTGTAAAAGAAAGGGCATTTGGATATTCAGGAGTTGCTGCTAAACACAATGTCATCCCAGACCAATCCATCACTGCAATCATTGAAGCAGCTGGCAGCTGTGCAAAATGCAGTAGCGAAGGCAATGAACCAGCTATTAGCAAACCTGGAACCGAGTATTTCACAGCCATTTTCGGAAAAAATGAATTACGTTATTCAGTCTGTTGGTTAGGGTGCCGTCCCTCTAATCTGAAACCAACACAGTGTATTAATGAAAAAAGACGTCAGATGCCCATCCTCGAGTGTGAAATATCGTCAACAAGATCATCTTCTACCCCTATTTCTGAAAACCAGCCCATCCACGATATGAAAATGACAGACGCAGAACATAGTGCTAGGGCTCAAAAAAGAGCAATGTCGTCCGCTAGCGAGGACTTACCCTCTATTCCTCAATCTAAATCGAAGAAAAGTCAGACAAATACAATTCTAAAAGAAAGTATACTAGAGAAGGCAATTTCGACTGCTGCAATCTCTTCACCATAGGATCATTGAATGTACTTCAGTGGAACTGCCGTTAAACTTTTGCAGCTTTCGTAGACTTATTTTGTCTTATAAGTCAATTCAATTCAGCTATAATATTGCTACAAGAAACTTGGTTAACTAGGGAAAAAGTTATTTCATTTAAAATCTTACAGGTGCTTTTCATTGGACCAACCTACTAGAGGCAGAGGTCTAAAGACATTAACTTAATGTAAAATATGTCATAAGGCGAAAATAATTTCACATTATAGATCCACACTGTGAAATTTTAACCGTAGAGCTAGTCCTTCCCGGATGTTTACCGATGTATATTATAAACACTTACAACTCTAACGGTTTTCAGTGTACTAGCCATTTTGACAGGGTTCTAAATATTTGTGGGCGTGATATATAGACTTCTGGAGACTTTAATTCGCATCATAATTCATAGTGTTCAAAGACAGATTCCTTTGGTAAGCGGCTATGAAACATGTCATTAGAGAAAAACTTCTCTCGCAAGAACTCCGGTGCCTACACATTTGCCAGAGGTCTAACCTGCTCTACAATTGATCTCATAATTTGTAGCAGTCGTCTCTCTGTATCTTCGTGGACTACCATTGATATTGCTACAAATAGTGACTATCTTCCTTTAATTTATGATGTTGTTTGTCCAGTAACATTCACTGCTGGAAAAACTAATACTTTTATAAATTACGGCATATTCAAGAACTACTTGGTGTCAACTATTTCTTCACTATCTGGTGCTTCTGATGAACGAAAATCAAAGCAAATTTGTGATGTTTTAGAAACTTGTAGAAGAAAGTTAGTATTTATTGTTCAGTCAAAGAAAGATCATTCGTTTAACACTTTGTGGAATGCAGAATGTTCTCGAGATTATAGGAGAAGGAAAAAAGCCTGGAAAAGCTTACTACATAACCAGTGTCCGAAAAATTGGAGCGAACATAAATTCTACCGAACTATATTCAAATACACGGTAACAAAAGCAAAAAAACCTACAAAACTAAACATTATGATTTTTCATCAAAAGCCAAAAATAAGAGTGCACTTTTCAAATTTCTCCTAAAAAATCCTTCCTAGTCCGAACATTCATCAGTTTTAACTGACGGAGAAATCAAACAAATGCTAAACAATATCGTGAATAGTCTAGAAAACAGATTCTCATATACCCTATCTTCTTACACTAAATGTATAACACAAAGTAATGATTTCAGTGAGGTATCAATGGCAATTAATAGCCCTTTCACCATGCTCGAGCTGGAGTATGCCTTGCAACATGCTAACACACGTAGTGCTCCAGGAGCCGATGGAGTATGCGTTGCTCATTTACGCAATATGCCTCTTGAGTACAAACACGCTCTCCTCAAAGAGTTCAATACAGTCTGGGATACCGGAATACTGCCCTCCACATGGAAGTTTTCGGTAGTCAAGCCCATACCGAAGCCTGGTAAACCACCCCATACCTTATCCAACCTCCGCCCGATCTCTTTAACCTCGTGTGTCTGCAAAGTCATGGAGAGCATGGTTAACACACGCTTGATGTGGTACCTTGAAGATCGCGACCTTTTGGCCCCTACAATGTACGGATTCCGCGCGGGCCTATCAACTCAAGATGTACTCCTTCGCCTAAAAGAAGACGTCCTCGACTCTAACTCGGTGCACCCACGGGCTGTGGTAGCAGTGGACATACGCAAAGCATTCGATGGCGTACCACACAGTACCATCATGACGAAAGCACGTGCCCTTGGGATTAAAGGGAAAATGTATAACTTCATAGCGGGCTTCCTCGAAGGGCGAAGCTACCAAGTCGAAATCGGCCAAGACGCCAGTACCGTACGAACCAACCACGTAGGTGTTCCCCAGGGCTCGGTGATTTCACCCACCCTCTTTAACATAGCCATGTACCAGCTACCAAGACGCCTTGCGAACGTACCGGGCCTGAAACACGCGGTGTATGCCGATGATGTAACCGTGTGGACGCATCAAGGATCCGTCGGTGAGCAGGAGGATGTCTTACAACGAGCCCTCAACATTATTCACGACTACGCAATGGAAGCAGGTTTACACACCGCTCCAGACAAAACAGAGTTTGTCGTCATTCATGGTGGCCGAACCACGTTTGCCAAGCAGGAAGAAAAGAGGTGTTTTAAACTTCACATTGGCAATCAACCTATAATGAGGAAATCCACTATCCGAATATTAGGAATGCACTTAGACGAGAATTGCACAGCGAGCACTTGGTTCCAACGCGTTACGAAGACTAGCAAACAAATCCTTCATGCTTTACGCAGAATCTCTAATCGCACTCGTGGAGTAAACGAACGCGAAATGCGGCAGTTTGTTCAAGCTTTTCTCGTCTCACGTATCATGTATGGACTGCCGTATCATCCGGTCAACCGTACGCAGATAATCAAACTCGACCGGCTGCTTAACGAGGCCAAACGCATGGTTACCGGACTACCAAGGTACACACGCCTGGATGCGCTCAAGAGCTGCAGCAAGCTCAATAATCTGACCGAGCTCGTCGACATGCACATCCACACACAGGAAACGAGGCTTCGCGCAACAAATGCTGGGCGATACACGCTTATGCTTCTCGGGTATGACATCAACACACTGCCCATGCTGCCTAACAAAACGCCGCCTTGGGAAATCACGGTACTCACCGACGGCAAGCCACTTCCGTTGAATATGGACCCTAATCAGCGAGCACGGCGCCTTAACTACGCCAAGAGACATGCTAGGGCCACGAGTTCACTCCCCATGACTGAACGCGTCGTATACACTGACGCTGCACTTCCTGCAGACGGTACCAGTAACACTTGTTATGCCACTGCGTGGTACGACCAGACAAACAGAAATCAGAGCCGACGTTATCATGCTTCAGCAGATGCGATGTATAGCACTCGAGCAGAGCTTGTGGGCATCTCAGATTATTTGGAGTGGGCCCTCGAAATGTCACCTCAAACTGACCCTGTTCACCATCGTGTGTACACTGATTCCCAGGCCGCCCATCGGGCATGCGCTAATGTTCTTTACACAGATCCTGTACTCCAGAAGATCCGACACCAGACGCGCCTGCTCCGCGAATGTGGTCATGACGTTACCATCCACTGGGTCCCCGGGCATTGCGGTATCCCCGGAAACGAGAAGGCTCACAGATTAGCGCGCGCTCATCTCCTCACCGCGCTAGCCAGAGCTTCCGATACTCCTTCCACTTTTCTGGCTACCCCACCCGAGCTAGCAGATCCGATAGCAGATAAGCACATTACCAAACAACGTCGCGCCGCCTACCTCACAGCAGTGGGTAATCCACTCTCGATACGATTGCTTCCTTCGAAGATATTCACACGGAGAGAGTCTGTCCTGCTTCGGAGAATTCAGGCAGGAACACTCCTTACTCCTTTCTTGCTGAACCGTTTCCACAGGGGTGACACGCCACCACCCGTGACAGGTCTCTGCTCCACGTGCAACTGCCGGGCTGATCTCAACCACCTGTGCTGGGAGTGCCCTGTGTACAACCCGCCTAGGCTCCGTGCCCTGGCCACCATAAAACGGGGACCCTGGCCTTCTTCTCTCCGGACATGGGCCTGCCCGGAGCCTTCGCCCCCTGATCGCGCCATCGAGTTCTGGCGAGCACTCATCATGTTCCTCCAGGACCCGGCCGCGCCACCGGTTGGCGACCGGCTCCGCGACAGCCACAAGATTCAAGCCATTCAAGCGGCCCCCACTTAGCTGCCTCCATGACGTCCGGTAATAAAACGGAGGCAGCTCTACCCCCCCCCCCCCCTGCTATAGTGCCCTGACTGTCCACCGCAGCGCCCTCGGCGCGAACAAAGTGGAATAAACATGGTTTCATTCATTCAATGGCTGAGATGGCCATCGCCAGCTCATGCACGGTTATGCAATGACTTTTAAATTCTGCTCCAGGCGGTGACGGAATCACTTCAAAAATGTTTGAAATCCTTTTCAATGAGGCTCCTGATATTTTGTTAGCTATAATGAACCATTCTATGAAATTCTCATGGATTCCTTATAGTTGGAAAACTACTAAAATAATTCCAGTTCTTAAAACAACTGCTCAGGATACACCCTGGACAATGTTAGACTCATTGCGCTAACTTCCAATTTGGTTAAATTAGTAGAAAGAATCATTTATGCGCGTATCTATAAACTAGTAGAAGACGAATAAATTCCGAGCCCCTTCCAAATTAGTTTTAGACCTGGATGCCCTATTTGGCATTCCCATGTGGACTTGGAGAGCCGAATTAAACTAGCGCGCCGTCACAGACAAGTAGCAGCCCCGGTAACATTGGACATCTCAAAAGCCTACGATAGTGTAGAACATAGAATTTTATTGGATCAATTAAAATATCTTGACATTCCTCACTACAACGTAAGGTGGTTAAGTGAATTTTTAAGTAGAAGGACGTTTTATTGCTCACTAAAAAGGTCATTCATCAAATATACATTCACATTCACGAGGAGTTCCACAGGGAGCAGTTACTTCGCCTCTTCTTTTTAATATATTACTAAGCACCATTTCCAGCGATGATAGAGTATACACATATATGTATATGCAGACGACATAGCCTTTTTCGCTTCAGATACGAATATACATTCACAATATAATCGCTTACAATCGTACTTGTGTGCCATTTAAAAGTGGTGAAAGGCTACTCATTTATATCTTAATGTTATAAAAAGCGCAATTATTTTTTCCATTTGAATAACCCACTTATTATCAGATTAACTTGCAACCTGCGGAACATACCACAAGAGGACTCGGTAAAATATCTGGGAGTTATTCATGATGGCAAGCTCCTTTGGCATTCATACATTGAATACATAGCCAAGAAAGGAGTACGGGCGCTAGGAGTCCTACGAAGGTTATGCAACAGTCGATGGGGGGGGGTGCGGAAAGAATCACTAATTATGATACACAAAATGTAAATACTCTCAGGTTCGGAATAAGGAAGTGTTTTCTATTCGGGTGCTCCAGCTTATAAATTGCGGCCACTGGTACTTCTGGAAAGAGAGGCCCTAAGGTTGTGTCTTGAATTACCGACATTCGCCGCTGATAATGTCCTGTACTTAGAGGCAAATTTGCCCTCTCTTTTGTGCAGATTTAGAATACTAACGGTAACTACATTTTTGAAGTTTTATGAGTGCCCTGAAAAACTAAATGTTATTTTTATGCAGCGGCCAGCGTTATTTTTTCTATCTTATTGGCCTCGGTATCAGAATCCACAAGTGCGATACGTACAATCACTCGTTGGTCCATTAGATGTTCAACTCTATGAAATTCATTTCATCAGCAATGCAAGGCACAATCCCGAAATTACGTTTGACGATATATATGCAAATCGTGCAACAAATTTGTCGACACATTTATTATATGGCCTTCTGCAACAACATTTAGAATATATATATATATATATATATATATATATATATATATATATATATATATATATATATTTAGAATTATATAGCATTTATATATAGCAATTATAGAACTATAGCAATTATATAGCATATATATTTAGAATTATACAGCATTTAGAATATATATATAAATGTATATATATATATATATATATATATATATATATAAATATATATATATATATATATATATATATATATATATATGGTGGTTGAGTGGCCGTAGCGTTGCGTATAGTCTAGTAGATCCTCCGTGAGTGGTCACAACGTGGTTGATTTCGACGTTTAAGGCCAGACGATAGTTATTGCGCGAGAACAAAACGGCGACACAAAGACAAGAAGGCTCGTGTCTTTCGTGTCCTTCTTGTCTTTGTGTCGTCGTTTTGTTCTCGCGCAATAACTATCGTCATGCCATACCAACTAGCCCAGGCTGCCACACTTCTAAGTTAAGGCCAGACTTAGTCCGAAACGTCGAAATAAACCACGTTGTGACCGCTCACGGAGGATCTACTATATATATATATATATATATATATATATATATATATATATATATATATATATATATATATATATATATATATATATATATATATATATATATATATATATATATATATTATATATGAGATATAACAGACAGTAATGCCAAGGAATGTACAGGGGAAGTTATTAAAACCAATGGAATGTAAATAAGAAGAAAGAAAAGTGGATGAAAAAATTACCAACTGTGAGCAGGAATCGAACCTACGACCTTCGAATTACGCGTTCGATCATCGAACGCGTAATTCGAAGGTCGTAGGTTCGATTCCTGCTCACAGTTGGTAATTTTTTCATCCACTTTTCTTTCTTCTTATTTACATTCCATTGGTTTTAATAACTTCCCCTGTACATTCCTTGGCATTACTGTCTGTTATATCTCATCAATATTGTGTTAAAACACGGAAAAACGAGCCCTTAGGTATACACTTCTTTCCCTTATATTTATATATATATATATATATATATATATATATATATATATATATATATATATATATATATATATATATATATATATATATATATATAATAGATATCATAGCTACAGATGCCTCGCAATTTGAAGTGAAATCTGGCGTTGGCATTTTCTCTGAAACCTTCAAATGATCTTTTTCATTGAGACTACCCAAATTTTTGTCAATATTTTCGGCAGATTTTATGGCGGTGGTTATGGCATCAAGAAAGCTCAGCCCGCCAGCCTCAAGTGTGGCCATAGTTACCGATTCGTTACATCTGTGTTCGGCACTCGCCTCCAATAGTGACTCTCGTTGGTCCATTAGATGTTCAACTCTATGAAATTCATTTCATCAGCAATGCAAGGCACAATCCCGAAATTACATTTGACGATATATATGCAAATCGTGCAACAAATTTGTCGACACAATTATTAATAGGCCTTCTGCAACAGAATTTAGAATATATATATATATATATATATATATATATATATTAAATATCATAGCTACAGATGCCTCGCAATCTGAAGTGAAATCTGGCGTTGGCATTTTCTCTGAAACCTTCAAATGATCTTTTTCATTGAGACTACCCAAGTTTTTGTCAATATTTTCGGCAGAATTTATGGCGGTGATTATGGCATCAAGAAAGCTCAGCCTGCCAGCCTCAAGTGTGGCCATAGTTACCGATTCGTTACATCTGTGTTCGGCACTCGCCTCCAATAGTCACTCGTACGTATCACGCACGTTGAATTTTCTAGTCCCAACTCATATAACTATAATTCAATTGATCTGGGTTCTGGGACTCGAGGGAATAAAAATGAATGAAATGGCGGACGCTCTGGCGAAAGCCGCTCTTAGTGGTCCGGTACTTTCAATTATTCCCACATGAGCATTCATAATAAGTGACAGATTTTGAAGGCGTGCCCTAATTGAAGACTCTGGGAAAACATTGATCTTTCACCTGAATGAATATGAACACCTTTTTTTCCCTTGGCGTGGGAAGTTGTAGTCAACACGCAAAAAGTTGTTTTTACAAAATTACGCTCTATAGTGCCAAAACTAAATTACTACATGCATAGAGCTGGTCTGGCTCCTTCTCCTCTTTGCTCATTCTGTAACAAGGTTGAAATAATAGAGCATTATTTTTTATCGTGTACTCGCTTCAAGTCACTGAGGAAAAACAGTGTCTAGAAATATACTGCCTAGAGCGCGGGCTAGGAGATGGCTCCGCCGCTGATGACTGCCGACATCGCCCGCATGGTGCGCTGCTGGGCGAGTGGGTGCATGTGCGTTCAATCCTTGAGCTCCGCAAGAACTGTGAAGCCTGCAGGAGGCCGAGCCGCGCGAGGCCAACTAATATTTTCCTGCAATTTTGGAGTGTTATTTACATAATGCTTTATTGTATAAGAACTACTCGATTGCTTTCACATTACTGGCGCTTTGCAATACCAAATGAAGATCATTTCGTTGCATACATTTCGCCATCCGCTACTGCCCGCAAAAAAAAAAAACACAGATCCCACGTAACTTGAGAATCAATGCTATGCAAGGTGACTCTGTTGTAATTTTTTATTGATTGAAACATTACGAAGTGGCGCTAAATATATGCAAGAAATGGGATAGTCAACACTGGAACCAGCATTGGCGTTTCACGAACATTTGGCTCTTCTTGAAAAGTATTTCGAAGACCCTAAGTTAAGGGGGTGATCGTGAGGGCACCAAGACGTAGGCGATTCGATAGATAAATAGATAGATAGATTGATAGATAGATAGATGGATAGATAGATAGATAGACAGATAGACAGACTGACAGACAGACAGACAGACAGACAGACAGACAGACGGCCGGCCGGATGAATGGATAGACAGACGGACGGACGGATGGACAGACAGACAGATGGATGTACAAACAGACCGCCGGACGGACAGACAGACATTTGGACGAACGGACAGACGGATGGACAGACAGACAGACAGACAGATGGACGCACGAATAGACAGATGGACGGACGGACGGACGGACAGACGGATGGACAGACAGACAGACGCACGGACAGAGAGACGGATGGACGTATGGTCAGATTGACGTACGGACAGATAGATAGATAGATAGATAGATAGATAGATAGATAGATAGATAGATAGATAGATAGATAGATAGATAGATGCTCAAAGTGGTTGCAGTACGCAAAGAAATTAATTTTCAGAACCATTGACAGTATAACCACCAGAGCTATTTTTTTAAGTGTGCTTTGTTCTTGAGAGCAAGAATTATCACAGAAGACCCTAAAACCTTTACTTCTTAGCCTGCAGTCCACAACAATTCCAGTGAAAACAAAGAATGATAACATGCAAATGAGTAATCTGACACTCGCCGCATATGATACTCAAAACGTTGTTGGAAAGGGAGTCCAACTTTGACATGGGAGAAAAACTTCAGATAAATATTATTATTCGAAAATTTACCTAAACGGCGATTTCATTCCCGACACAGTTCACCCTAATCCGAAAAGATAGTTTGGTGGAGTCACTCTCAGAATGCTTTTCTCGCACGACAGCCTTCGGATTCAGCCTTTTGTCTGCGCTCTTGATCCTACTTTTTCATTCAGGAAACCGTGCTGAATCTGTTAGTGCGGGGAACAAGACACCTTTTCCTTGTTCGACCGATAACTTCTTTGACACAGCGGCACAATACACGTCCTTTCTTTGCATTGCCGCTTAGCTTTTAACATCTCAGGGTGTTGCAGTGTATGGCGTCATCGAACTTTACAGTAAATCAGATTGCAGCTGTCACACACTGATTTTAAAGGTGGCGAGGCTCCGGCAGCAACAGGACGAGAGGAATTTCTCGCGTTCGTGCACCCTCTCGACAAGCAGCGCCGCTTGTGGCATCTGAGTGCAGTCATCACATGCGCGGCCAGCCTCTCCAGTACAGAATGCGCGCGCTCAGCACACTAGGCAGTATATTTCTAGACACTGTACTACATGCATAGAGCTGGTCTGGCTCCTTCTCCTCTTTGCTCATTCTGTAACAAGGTTGAAATAATAGAGCATTATTCTTTATCGTGTACTCGCTTCAAGTCAATGAGGAAAAACGTTCTTAAACCTGCTTTTATTCGAATTAGATTGAATTTTATTATTTCTAATATTCTCTACTTGAGGAGCCTCCTCGTTAGTTCACCGTCAACGGGATATCTGTTCTGCTGTACAAAGATTCTTATTCGAATCAAGGCGTTTTGATTGCGAATATCTAAATTAGTAAAATTTGATTTCTTCTAAACGCCGAAAAAAATCATTAGATTTAAAAGGAATATGTGATCCACTATCTAAATCATCGTTTCTTGGCCAATCCCCCAGAGTGGGTGAGAGCCATTCGTTTAGGCCACCACCACCACCACCACCACCATCATCACCATCATCATCATCATCATCACCACCACCAGAACCATCATCACCATCATTATCACCACCACCATCATCATCACCACCACCACCACCACCATCATCATCATCATCATCATCATCATCATGACAGGGACAGTTTCATGCTCGCTGTGCACAGACCAACGGTCACTTCCAGCAGCTCCGCCATTGAAGGCGAGAACCACATCGACGCAGACGTAGGATGCTCCGTACTGAATAGCCGAGTTACAGCCACTGTAGCCGAGTGTTGAAGGGAACCACGACTTGCGTGCCAGGCCGGTCACACCCACTTGTTGCATAGACAGACACATTTTTTCATCTGTTCATAGAACAATGTAAGCGTATTAAAGCAAAACTTCTTTTACCTTGCCTAGTAGAGCATCAGGGTTATTCTTCAGTCAATTGATTGGTCTGTCTGTTGGCATTTACGTGAGAGGAGAATACAAAGCGGCTTATACAAATCTTCATTGGCGAGACATATTATGCCATAGGCCCCATGCGATGTGTGCTTACATGGATGTGTTAAATCTCTGTTATGTAAACGAAACCACTTCAGTCAGCCTGCAATGATTCCTCACATTACCCGACTGGTTCCGTAAAACACCCTTGAAGCTCTGACAACTTGCCCACTCTTTTACACAACGCCCTGAAACGAGAATAGTAATACCCATGAATCACAGGCCTTTGGTTCGTGTAGATTGAATCGCCCAATTAAGGTTGATCAGTATACAGCTCCCTTTTGAGCATTGGCAATGCGCAAGAACGTCATATGATTCAGCCAGTATTGTGAAATACTTCGGCTCTGAAGTTTCTTAAATAAAAATTTTCTATTCTGTGAAGACCTCAATACAATCGAGCAACTAACGTTACATATCACCGTATTTGCCTCGAACAGTGAGACATCATGGCGTCGTCGGGGATAGCTATATGTCCATGAAAGCAGAACTCACTTCTCCATCGTGTGTGTAGCCGTGTACACAGCTTGTAATGTTCAATTTCCATTTCATATGCACTTTTATTTTGTTTATATCTTATGTTGTGCAAAATGCCTGATTATGAAACTTTTTCTTCCATGTTGCTGATTGGTTGCCACGATGAGCATTCGTAGTATCTGTACATAGTGGGTATCAGCTGTGGTCTCTGTAGGAACTGGTAGTATTGTAAATAAATAAATAAATAAATAAATAAATAAATAAATAAATAAATAAATAAATAAATAAATAAAAATATGCTGTATTCCCGTGAATCCGTGAGCCTTTGTGCGTAAACTATTCGTCGACGATAATATGTCAACGTATCGGGACGGGCAGGCGAACATGGCCAGTTTGCTCTCTATATGCCTTGGCAAAAGACATTTCACTAGGGGGAGGCACGGGCCCGGTATGCCTCCTCCCCTGTCTAGGCAACTGATATCGACAAAAAGATTACGTGCATGGCATGCATGGCTCTAATCACATAGGCGCATCGATGTTTCATGGTGTGTCATCGGACGACTGCGCCTTACCACTTCTCCTAACTTCTGCAAATGAAGACGTATTTAAAAGTAAGTTTAGCAGTGCATTATGCTCCGCAGCTGTGAGATGTATAGACATAAAATAATTTCATGCGCAAGATATTTCATGTATTGTCGTCTTTTGTTACGCTGATAAATCAGTCTAAATAATCATGAACCAACTCGCCCAAGCAACATTTTTAGTCATGCAGTGTGACTGAAAAAAAATTATCTTTTACTGCTGTAAGCTTGTTGCCTGCTTTAAAGCTTTCTATAATGTAATAGTGACAAGCTGAATCACCGAAAACACCTCATTATGTTTGCCACGATTCTCATTCTGCCTATTATTTTGTCATAGTTATCACCCTAGAAGTTTCACTGTTATGATGCGGATATACATGTATATTTTGTTAAATAGCTTTCATAATATTTTGCTGCCCGTAAAGCAAGCGTAAAGTCCTGTTTTTTTGTCCACATTAATAGCACCAGTAATGGTTTGATATATAAGCATTACACGACACTTCACTCTACGCGCAAGATCTAAGCGGGTAGGTGTGGTTAAGAAGTTGAGAGGTATAACATGGCAGTACCAACTACACGATCGAGTAGATTGGAGTAAAATTGGTGTGGCAGTAGGTGATACCCTACTGAAGATGATGGTAACAACGGGGATGAATCATTCAGTTCTAACTTCGCATTTTATTGAAAAATTGAAACATGTGCGTTTGATGTACATGACCTTCAAATAACGGTCGTTATTAACTTTTGTGCATCTTCTATAACAGAGAGCTTTATAGCGATTTATAATCTGTATCACCCGACAAATTTCGAGATACTGCCGCGCGAGAACAAAACAACCAGGACCGTCACAGGACGGGTGTGTATGAGCGTGCCAAAACACGCAACTTTCAGATAAAAACATAGTGAACTTATAGGGGAGCCGACTTTATGGCGTCTGTGTTAGATGGAATAAATAATTATGATTATTTTCCTAATCAATGTCATTGCAAGTTCAGCTCTCGTACTTGTCTTTCTTTGTTCCGTCCATGTGGATCTCGTGCTGGTGTCTCAAAATAAAAAAAAAACAAAACAAAAACCAGTGAGCTGAATTTGCGCTATATTCATACCAGTTGCATAAAACAAGCAAGGGAAAGAAAGGCCGTTGTATTAAGAAATACGTGTGGTTTATTAGCGTTCATTCATTAGTTGTAGTTCCGACTAGTACGTTACTCCCTAAATGCGAAATGTGAGCGCGCCTGTACCCTTGATTTGTGGAGGTAATGCATTGATGCAAACTTTGAGAGAGACATGTATATGGAAACCAATCATTACTGATGATTGTGGTTTTACAATTTTTAATAATAATAATAATAATAATAATAATAATAATAATAATAATAATAATAATAATAATAATAATAATAATAATAATAATAATAATAATAATAATAATAATAATAATAATAAATATATTATTATTATTATTATTATTATTATTATTATCATTATTATTATTATTATTATTATTATTATTATTATTATTATTATTATTATTATTATTATTAGACAGAATAGGAAGACAAGCAACGCCAGTTAAAATTCTGGTGTTGCCTCTTACTGTTCTGTCCGTGGGTTTGTGTGTTTGTTTATTTGGTTGTTTTACAGCATTCAACAGCAACTGGTGCCTAGCATCTGCCCTATAAAATCGACCGGCAGCTCCCCTATTTGCGAATGTTTTTCTCACTTCTTACCTGCAGTCAGTTTACGAAACATGGAAATGAATTCTGGTTACCTTTCATGTTTTAAAACAAAAGGGAGGCGTATACTGCATAAAATCAAGACTGAAGAAGCCACGGATATTATCCTTTATGCTGATAATGCCCTTAATGAATAAAAAAGGTTTTCTTGGGCTCTCTATAGACATCGCAAGCATAAACAGGAGAAACAAATGTATGGTCCTGGGTAGTTAAAAGCAAACCCGCAGCTACACACTTTTTTCGGGGGGGGGGGGGTACTTGTTTAAAGCCTTGAAAAACACCTGTTTTTTTCAGTATTTATTTTTGATAAAACACCCAATTCCATACAAATTTTGAGAGAGGGGGAAAAGACCCGGGCCCTTAACCCCTTTCTCTGCTGCCTGGTGGCGGGCCTAATTTATATAAATACTTGCTTCTTGGGCGAAGGCGAAGGCTGAGAGATTTTGGCTAGCTGTATGAACCTAAATTTCCGACCGCACACTGCGCCTGAACAAAAGTTCAGCATCGAGCTGTTGACAAAACCACCGCCGTTGCTTAGAATAGTGTTTTTCTAAGCAATACTGTCTGTCGCTGCAGCTGAGCTTCGATCGAGTCCTGGGGCAAACCCTTTTTGCCAGGCACGTACCCGCATTATCCGCTTCCCAAAGTCAGTCATTATCCAGATCGTGTCATTGTTTAATCGCTCAGCTGTGGTCGATTGCCGTCGTTGTCATTCTGTGCTTGCGTGTCGGGCCATCGTTTGTGAAGTTCGTGGAGTCCATCCGGTGCATTAGCAGGCTGCCTTACCCGCCACCACAAGAGTCTACTATTGGTACCTTTACTTTCACAAGGAAAACCTATTAGTGGGGTTAGATTATTCACGTCAGTCGTTGTTTGGCAAATGTTCTAGTTTTCTGTTCGAGGACAGAGTATAAGAAAGAATACTGTCAGGGACGCACAGCACTTTTACCGAATGATGCTCTAAGGCCTGGTAATCTTCCTGGTCACCGCATGTACTCCTCCCCTATTAAAAGAGCGCTTAATAAGAAATAACTTGCAAAATGATTGCGAAATATTATTATTATTAGCTGTGTAAGACAATAGTGACAAACACTGAACGAGCGAGTCAAAACAATGTGCAGCAGTGTCTTACGCTGTTGCTTCTTTTTATGTAACATTATCGAAAAAATAAGCGTGTTCAAGTTTGTCGTAACTTTACTTTTGTATCATAATTATCACCATCATCATCAGTCTTAATACGCACACAACAGTGTACGCTGTGGGTTGAAACGCGCCGCCACCTTAGGGAACGCTCCGCCATCAGCAAACGACTGCGAATTCGACAGTGCCGTGCTCAACCTGCTGGGGTGTTCTTGGCTGAGGATTGAGTGGTTTTAACTTTCTGTCTTAGAGTCCGATTCTATAATTTATCTGTTTCTGAGTCTAACCACATCCCTAGTGCTCATGTCAACTACTTCTCCTGGCCAGGCGCGATCCGCCTGGTCAGCGTCCCTGCCTTCTAACGAATTACCGCTAGACTCCTTTTTCCGCAGTGGTATCGACAGCATTCCTGTAGCACTGGTACCTACGAATGGAGGCTTCATCAGACTTTCAAACCCTCAGGTGGTTCAAAAGGAACTTAAGTCAACTTCAAATCATTTCCAGACCATCACAGATGTGCGCCCATTTGGGCGAGGAGGTATCGTGTGTAGGTCGCCGGATCAGACCTGCGTGCAGGATCTTCTCAAATGCACCTCCTTTGCTGCTACCCCGGTGAGTGCTTTTATTCCGCCACACCTTGCATGTACCAAAGGCCTTGTACGGGGAGTCGACTCCAAGCTGAGTCCAGCTGAGACCCTAGACAGGCTCTCTGGAGCAGGCGTAATTTCAATTTACCGGTGTAATCGCCTAGTCGACAACCAGAGGGTACCAACCGAATCTGTTATCGCGACATTTGTGGGCACAAAATGCCCGTCAGAAATAAAATTATGGCCACTGATCTTCCGAGTAGAACCCCTCGCTTCTCGTCCGATTCAGTGCAAGAACTGCTGGAGATTCGGCCACAGTGCGGGAGGATGTAAATCTAACGTTCGTTGTAGCACCTGCGGAGAGAGTCATCCTTCAAGCAATTGTACTGCAACAGTGGAAAAGTGTTGTCTCTGTGGGGGCAGTCACTGCGCCGACAACTCTGACTGTTCCGCTCGTTCCCGGGAGGTTCAAATTCTAGAAGTTATTGACCGCCGCCGCTGTTCTCGAAGGGAAGCCATCGACATAGTTAGAGACAGGGCTTTTGGATACTCTGGTATTGCAGCGCGCTGCACTTCCAGTATGGACTCAACCCTATCGCAGGCTATTGAAACTGCTGTGAAAAAGGCAGTGAGTAAGGCAATGGATAAACTAATATCTAACCTTTCCGACTGCTTAGTGCAAATTCTTTCAAGCCAGATTGGACAAACAGTACAGACTAGTACAGAACCTGCAGTATTACACATTACCAGTGACGCCACACAGCTACGCAATGTAGTGATGGACGAACTTTCTGCATCTGCAGGCAAGGCTAAGCAGCCAGGAACACAGGTGCACTTGGACCGACATTCGCCTCGGCCAAGTACAAGTACTGATGCAGATATGGAACTCGATATACGTTCTAATAAACGTACCAGATCCCCTATTTTCACCGATCTCAAGTCCAAATCTAAACGGAATGAATCAGCTATTTCGCGTGAAGATGCTAACAAGGGCGCGACAGGCGCCTCTGCGGTGCGCTCAACACCATAGGTCAGTTGAGGGTACTACAGTGGAACTGCCGTTCTATATTCTCAGCCTCAACCGACTTACATTACTTTTGCAATAATTTTAATCTTGATATTATAATTCTCCAAGAAACTTGGCTTACACCAGATAAAAATTTCCATCTTGCTGGTTTTCGTTCTTTTCGATTAGATCGCCCATCACGTGGTGGTGGTTTAATGATCCTTGTATCAAGTAAATTATGACATAGGGCAAAAATTTCTTTCAGAATGTTAGACTTGGATTGTGAATTATTAGCATTAGACTTGTGTATCCCCGGATACCACCCTTTTTCAATCGTAAATTGTTACTTCCCCTCCGGTGTGCAAAGCACGCGTTATCTTGACAGCGTTTTGGTAGCATGTAGAAAGGAAATCGTACTCACGCAGGAGACTTTAATTCACACCATTTGTCTTGGGGTATAAGGACAGATTCTTGTGGTAGGCGACTGTGGGAATAGACTATTGATCACAACCTTTCCTGTCTGAATAAAGGTCATGTAACATTTGTCCGAGGCCAAACTAGCTCAGTATTGGATTTAACGTTTTGCTCCAAAGCAATCAAGATTTCGTCATGGGCTGTTCTGGATTCGGCAACTAACAGTGACCATCTTCCTGTAGTTTTTGACATTACTTGTCCAACAATAACTTTAGATCAGCCAAAACGCACATCAACCATAGCAAATTTCAAGCCTGCCTCCGTTCTGCCATTTCCAAGCTTGGAAATGCCAGTACTAAGGAGATTGCATCTACGATTGGTTCAATGCTGGAGGGATCTAGAAAAAATTCTGAATTTTCTATTCCATCCAATAAACGATCCTCCTCTCGTTGGTGGAACGATGAGTGTACGCGCGATTATAGAAGACGAAAAGCCGCTTGGAAAAAACTTCTTCTTAATCAGAGCCCAACCAACTGGAAAGACTATCAATTCTTTGCTGGCGTATTTAAGCGTACAGTGAAGCGCGCGAAAGAAGAATACGAGAGTAGACATTTTGATTATCTTTCTAAATCAAAAAATAAGCGTGCTTTGTTCGCTTATCTTCGGACAAGAAAAGTACTACCAGAACCTTTAACGTTGCAGTCATGTGTCTTGACGCCAGTAGAAATGAAAACCTCTCTAGACGACATAGCACAAGGTTTAGAACGCCGCTTCACTGCGAATTTTTCCGCTATTCAGTCCGTTCTGGTAAACTTGCATGAATTTCCAGAAGTTTCTTTAGCTGAATTGAATCAGACAGTATTATGCTTACCAAGGACGGCTCCCGGACCAGATGGGATTACGAACTCTATGTTGAAATGTTTACTCCAGCAATCGCCTAATCTTTTGCTAGAACTAGTGAATTATTCTTTAGGGAATGCATGGATACCTCCAGAATGGAAACTTGCCAAAATTGTATTGTTGCTAAAAAATGAAAATGATGCATACACGTTGGATAACATAAGGCCGATCGCACTGACATCAAACTTAGTGAAATTGGTTTAGAGAATCATCAATATACGAATTAATGAACTTATTAACATGAGGTCTATTCTAAGTCCCTGTCAAATTGGGTTCAGGGCTGGTTGTTCAATTTGGGATGCCCACGTTGACTTAGAAAGTAGGCTTCAATTAGCTCGGCTGCATAAACAATATGCTGCTTTAGTTACCTTAGACATCGCTAAAGCATATGATACCGTGGAGCACTGTATTTTGATAGATCGATTAGAATACCTTGATTTTCCATCATACATAGTAGCGTGGGTTCACAATTTTCTCGCAGACAGGAAATTTTATTGTTTTAAAGATGGGTTTTCATCATCTACTCATACCCAAACGAGGGGAGTACCGCAAGGCTCGGTGCTTTCCCCAGTGCTATTTATTTACTAATGAGCACCATCCCACGTAAACAGGATATAACAACTTATGTTTATGCAGACGATATCGCATTTTTTGCAATGGCAGATAACATTCAGACCTTATATGAACGGCTGCAGACTTACCTTAATATATTGGAGAGCTGGCTCGATGGCAATAGCTTTTTACTTAACCCGAGTAAATGTGCCCTCCTTGTTTTCCCGCTGCAATACCCTGTGAACATCTCTTTGTCTTACCATCATGAGGATATACCACAGGTGGAATCTGTTAAATACCTTGGAGTAATTTATCACACATCACTTAACTGGCAATCTCATATCGAATATATCGCCGGAAAAGGTGTGCGGGCCATTGGCATATTACGTAGGCTAAGCAACTACCGCACAGGTATGAGAAGAGACACATTATTAATGATATATCGCATGTATGTTCGTCCAATTTTGGAATTTGGTTGTGTGCTTTTCTCTGGAGTTCCAGCTTACAAGTTGCGGCCTCTAATTCTTCTGGAAAGAGAAGCTTTGCGCTTATGCCTTGGCCTTCCCAAAACAGTCGCCAACAATGTGTTGTATCTCGAATCGAGGGTCCCTCCGCTTTCTTGTAGAATTCGCCTTCTGACTTTTCAGACATTCTTAAGAATTTATGAATCACCATTACGACATTCAGAAACAGCCTTTATTTCCACCCCGGAATCATTTTTTGCTGCTAGATGGCCGCGATTTCACACGCCACAAATTATATTTGTGCAAAATTTACTGGAGCCTCTAAACTTACGTATATGCGACATCATGCCGAGTCGTTATAATTCAGCCCCTGTGGAAATTCAATTCGACGACATTTTTCCTAGTAATGCCAAATTACTTCCCCATAATATTTTGGATGGTTTACTACAAGATCACCTGCGCCGTATTACAACGAAAGTTATTATTGCTACAGACGCATCGCAATACGACGAAAAGTCCGGGGTTGGTATTTTCAGCCCGATTTTAAATTGGATTTATTCCCTTCGACTACCTGATTTCATACCCGTTTTTGTGGCTGAGTTTCTGGCAGTAGTGCTCGCCTTACGCAAGCTAGATACAGCAATTACATCAGCTGTCATAATAACATATTCCCTATCTCTCTGTGCAGCACTTTCTGTTGGTGCTGATAATCACGTAACAAGGGCGTTCCGTGTACAAGTACCTGTGCATTTGAGAAAAGTGCGATTAGTTTGGGTGCCTGGACATAAAGGTTTGTTTCTAAATGAAATAGCCGATTCCTTAGCTAAGTCGTCAATCAGCGAACCAATTCTACCGCTCTGTCCATCATCCGCTTATGTGACCGCTGCTCGATTCCGCAGACGTACGCTTATGCAAGTCTTTAAAGGTTCAGCACTAACAAACTCTACAGAATATCGCCATTTATTATATTCCTGGCGAAGAGACTTTTGCCGCACTCGAAAACAAGAAGTAGCTATCACAAGGCTGCGTTGCCGGGTGCCAAATCTAAATTTCTATAAACACAGGTCTGCTCAGGCACCTTCGCCACTGTGCGCATTCTGTGATGAACTGGAAACAATAGATCATTTCTTTTTGACCTGCAGGCGGTTTAACACATTACGAAAAACCCTATTAGAAATACCTTTGCGTGGCATTGGTATGGACTTATCTCTGCCTGTCATTTTGTCTTTTGGAGCTTCCATTTCTGGTTTCTCTAATGGCACAGTATGCGCGGCCGTCCGGGACTATATTGATGAAACTAATAGGTTGACTAATTAACCAGTTTCATTATCTTAACATGTCCACATAATTATATACGTATAAAATCAGATTATTGGTCTATTCTAAGAATAAATTTGTTTATGTAAATATTTGTATGCATTACATTAGGCACCACACTTGCCTATAGGCTATCGGTAATCTTTCTGCTATACCTCCATCATTCTAAACCTGAACAGTAAATTTTAAAGCCACTCAATTCTTGGCCAATCCCCCACAGTGGGTATGCGCCACTAACAATAGGTGAACAACAACAACAACAACAACAGGGCAAAAGCCTCTCCCATGTCCCGCCGCGCCAATGAACTCGGCCCTAAGCTTTCTGCTGCCACGTTATACCGGCAGTTTCTATAATCCCGTCTGCCCAACAAGCTTTCTGTCTCACTCTCACGCGTTTGCCTTTTCGTGCAATCCAGTCAGTTACCGTCAATGACAGTGGTTAACCTGGTATAAGATTCCGAACCGGGGACATTCGTATAGGATGCCGAAAACCAAAAGAAGAATCGGCTTGCCGGGAGAAAATGCAGGTATGTGAAAGCTCATAACACGATATACTGGTACCGGCTCTGGCTGCCCAGGACCGACGATCTTAATTTTGACATAACAATACATTGGATTTTAGGTTACCTTTGATGATGGGTATTACCTGTCCAATGGTGGACTCGTCTCCCCAGAGTGGTTACAATCAGTACGACTGCATGTTCGGAAACTGTACCTGTACTAACGTCTGAACGAGGCTTGCGCCTGATGACCTGACACCGCCTCTCCAGTACTCTTCTTCATACCAGCGTGTTGCGAATGGATCATTTATTTATAGCATGCGCTCAAATCGGCGCGCTTAACTGTGAACTGTTGTGCTTAACTGGACCTGCTGGACGACTATTGCTCAAGCGCAATACCGAACACTTTTGTCGACAGCAACGTGCAAACCGTCGACAGCGACGTGTGCCCCGCCGCGGTGGTCTAGTGGCTAAGGTACTCGGCTGCTGACCCGCAGGTCGCGGGTTCAAATCCCGGCTGCGGCGGCTGCATCTCCGATGGAGGCGGAAATGTTTTAGGCCCGTGTGCTCAGATTTGGGTGCACGTTAAAGAACCCCAGGTGGTCGAAATTTCCGGAGCCCTCCACTACGGCGTCTCTCATAATCATATCGTGCTTTTGGGACGTTAAACACCATATATCAATCGACAGCGACGTGTGACCGTTCAGATGTTCGCCTGGCTTCTGCGAGCCACTTGAACACCCTAAATTAGGCCACCTTGCTTTTGCTCGTAGAGCGAGCGTTAATATTAAATACTCTAGGTAACAGTGCACGTGGGTTGTTCTATGCGACGCACCGTGGGCGCCTGCATCTTATCTTTTCTTTTGCTGCAGAAGCCATCAGGAACGTATTAATTTTCGGTACTTCTTTCACCTTTGCGGGCATAATTCGGGTGATCTGCCGCTTTTGAAATCGCGTGTTTGATTTCGCACGCGGCGACCACATTTCAGTGGATGCGGAATCCGAAACCAACGTAGTGCCATTAAATTTCTGCGCATGTTTAAAGCCCATGGCGGCCAAAATGAACCTGAGATATGACACGACTTGTAGCTCGTGCACGCTAAGTCCTGAAAAGAACCTTTCAATGGAATGCAAGGCTGCATAAGCGAGTCACTGACAAGTGACAGGGCCTTGACGTGTGTCGACTTGTAGCTGTCTTAATTTCAGACACACACAATAACTAGCATGCAACCAGTTCTAAGATCTCATAGCTTCGGGCCTGCTGTACTGTCATGTCAACGACTAGTATCTAGAATCGTGCTACTGCGGCGACGTGGACTGCTGAGACTTCACCTTAGGTTGTTTCTTCAATGTCTGGTTCATTGAACTGTAGAAGCCATTCAGACATCGGTCCATCTAGGCGTTCTGGACCATGCCACCATTTAAAGCTGCACAGCATTTTCTGAAACGTCACACCCCACGTTGTTAGGTGAGATGGGTTTTCCGGCTCAGAGCAGTATGTCCGCTTTGATGAATCTGTTATACACTTGATTTTATTGATTCGGTAGGCTACGAGCTGCTTCCGTTTCATGGCATCACCTTTTAGTTATGACAACGTGATCATGAAATTTCTTCACATCATGCAGTCTCTTTGAACACTTTTCAAGCCACTCGTATAACATAGACCAGCTTTCTCGAGCCGACTAAGACAGCCAAAGTATCCAATATCGGTGGCGCCGTCTTCCTAATGAGTGATATACGTGATTATCAATGTCGGCTCCTCAGGGATGACATATACTGCTGCTCCGTATGCCAATGGACTGGCGTTACAGAATACATGCACTTAAAGTATGTCGGGCTTCTTGCCTCCGCCACACAGCTAATGAGGGACAATATTGGCTTGCAGTTACGGCAGCTGGGTGTCCAAATACCACCATTTATTTTGCCGGTCATTAGGTACCACTTCGTCCGATGATCCCTCGCATCCACAGCTTCTGAAATGATATTTGTATGGCATGCGTACATGGCCCAACAAGTCCCGATGAGCAAAATATTCTTAATGCTGCGTGCAATACAAACTGCTTTGTATGCGTCTGTGCTGCCATAAATCCAAGTAAAATTTCAACCGAAAGCGTGAATTCATTCTCTGTAAGACAGCACGCTACACCCATCGATTCATGTTACGCGAAGAGCGACAATTTCGTTAATATAGGCTTTGGCTTACGATCAGCAGTTCCCTTCAAATTTCATGAATTCGTTGTCCACTTGCGCAGGGTCAAGCCTGCCGATTTTGTTGTTGTTCGAGATTTTCGGCAAACCTTGGCGGCTTCTTATCGGTACCGGAAGCGGTGGCTACGTCGTCTACGTTTAACGAGTCAGCAAGAGTTTCGGCTGCTTTTACCATTGCAGCCGGGGCTCTTTTCACGTGGCAGAGAGTAGTAACTGTCAACAAGAATGGGTTACATGCAGCTCGGAATGGCACTCCGCCACTTCCGCAGCTCCACTTTAAATATCCTTCCGCAAACCGGAAGGCGTCTGTCTTCCTCCTTTGTCGTAATCTCAAATATTTTTTCTATGTGTGCTATCATTGCCACCTGCTGTGTTCTGAAGCGCAGCAAGAGGAGAGCAAAGTGACACGCTCCGCTGTTTCGTTAGACTTCGCCCCAATAGTGCGTAAGAGCCCCGAACAATTCTTTAGGGGACCATTGACATAGCTTCTTTCTACTTCTCATTCGTGAGTGCAGTCCAGAAGAACGAAATCACGAGGAAAAAAGTGTTGTCATCCTTTAAAAGAATAGGTATATTCAAGCATACAGGTATGGCTCACCTATGATTATAATATTAGGTTATGCTTTCCGTACAAAGGTAATCGGAATACATTTACAGCTTGAGGAATATTACTATAAGCTTTCCTTTTACATTCATTTACACTCTTCTCTGTTTTATTTTTATTAGGATTGGTGATTTATTCAACAGCACCGTCTTATTTGTGGCCGTGCGCTTTGACGTGCACGCGAAAAAAATTTGGAGATATCACCATCACTATCGTCACAATCATCACGTTCTGCGCGTGACAGTGCTCTCTCGGGCCATCGTCAAAGAAGAAGGACCTTTTCTGCAAAACCGGCCGCGCCATTTCGTCTTCCCTGGACATCCTACTGCAAGCTTCCACTTGACAGGCAAGAAGGATGACCAGAGGCACGCTGAACTTCGTCTGCATTCAGGCGCTCATCGCTGTGTTTGCCGCCGTGAGTAGGCCTCTCCGAAGTAACGGTGTTCATGTAACGGAATCGAATAGTGGAGCTACGGCTATAAAAATATAACGTCGTTGCTACGTAACTATGACTCGTGTTAACTATGACAGAGGTAATTTAACCCTAAATCTAGGGCCTCAGTGTGAAAGTGACCGCCCTTCACCCTATTTTCTTAATGACTGCAAACATTGAGGGTTGTCATATGGGGGCACGCAGCATTGTGCGCTTTGCTATGAAAAAATGCGCCATCTGCCGCTAAAAAGAATCATGTGCGGATGCTTAGCAGTGGGAGCTAACGCTTACACTGGTGGTGACGTTGACTCTGGAGCTCATCATGGCGTTACGCAAGAGAGAAACCTGGGGAGGCACAAAGCACGCAGTGATGAACTTGTGTTTCCTCCTGGAACATGCCAATCGCTGCTAATGGGCAATGAGAGACAGAAGACTCTGACTTCACCCTGTAGGGACCCTCAGTCAGCTTTCAGTTTGCAAGCACGCTGCGAATATTTTTGAACAACGCACAGGAGAAATCTTCCGCTGACACTACCTTTAAGGTGAAGATCCAGTGCCTGTACATATGGGGTGGCCAGAGAACGGTGGTGCTGTGCGATGCGAGTAGCTGGTATTTTCGAACAAGAAATTCGCTAGCAGGCGCTGCCTGCGTCGGTGTTGTCAAATGAGAGAGGGGGGCATAGGAGAAAAGAGAGGATACGGGACGCGCATGAGCAATGGGGTGTTAACGTCGCAGGAAAGGATGCCTAGAAGAGAGAGAGGGAGGCGAGCGTAGTTGGGTAGCGGCGCTGCCTTCGTCGGCGTTGCGAGGCGAGAGAGGAGGTGTGTTGAAGAAGGAAATAAGTTGGAATGGACGCGCATAAGCTGCTTGAACGGATGCGCATGAGTCTGAGCTGCTTTGCATCTAATAAACGAGTGGTGATGTCATAAATATGGCTACACTGTTCCCCCTTTTATCAGCTGTGGTATAGTTGTGGGGTCGTCGTAAAGGGCGTGAAGTGAAATTAATTCCCAACTGGAGTTTGTAGGTTTTGTGCATAATTCTGGTTGGCCAAATCTGTTTTCACCCTGCTGTTATACTTATTGCTTGCCGCCTTGTCTAACGTGCCTTTTTTGGTGGCTATCGTAGAAACGCAATGTAGTGATGTATCATTGTCTCCCCAGTTTCTCGTACACTGCACTTTCTTCCATCTGTTACGGCATCGTATTTAGGTATGGTCTGATATCGCCATGCTACATTCCAACAGTCATCCTGACGCCATTTCCATAAAGTATCCTGAGAATGCAGAAAGGAGACATGTCTTCGACGTATTTACGCTTATGCTCCACTGAAATTGCTTCCTGGTTGTCTTTCTCACGAATGTAGCAGATGTGCATAATTTCTTTTATTTTTACGTTTCATCTGCAGGTTGTGATTCCTAATGTTTAGTTATTATCACATATTTTTGTATTTTCCATGTTTGTACACTATACTTCCTTTTGTTTTTTTTTCTCGTGCAGGTTAGATGATATTTATGTCATGTGCAGTGACAACAATATATGAAACTATTTCTTCATTGTAATTTTGGTTCTAATTGGGATTGTCTTTCTCAGCCATTGTTCTTGAAATGTAATGTATATAAAGTTTTTTGCAGCCCCCCCCTCCCCCAATGATATGCCTGAATGGCACTGGGGGTATAACTGTAAATAAATAAATAAAGTCAAGAGTAAAATAGGACATATATGATGCCGTTGCGTCTGCATACTGAAAGGGCCACTAACTACCCTAAGTATAAAGACAAGGAGGTAATTCTCTCCGCTCTTTCATACACGTCATGGGTCCCCCATGGCCCTTAGTGCTTAATAGCACGAGAATTATGTCAGCTTTAAGCGCTAGAGCCTATCAGGATTTATCGTTTCTCGGCTGCACGCTGTTATCACCGCTTTCGCAGTTGTAAACACACAAAATGAAGTGTGATCGGTTGATTATGCATGATATTCATGTGACACAAGGAAGAAAGGATAGTCGGCTATATGGCAAAGCAGTGTTGGAGAGAAATCACGTTTGGCATTTCGCTTGTACGGACCATTCAAGCGTATGTACGCTTTAGACGTCACGGGAACTACCTTCTGCGTCACAAAAGTGCGCAAGAAGGACGAGATATATCGAGAGGTTGATTGATTGATATGTGGGGTTCAAGCACCACAAAACCAAAATATGATTATGAGAGCTTGGCATAGTGCAGGGCTCCGGAAATTTAGACTACCTGGGGTTCTTTAACGTGCACCTAAATCTAAGCACACGGGCCTATCATTTTCGCCTCCATCAAAAATGCACCTGCCGCAGCCGGGATTCGATCCCACGACCTGCAGCTCAACAGCTCAGTACCGCGGCGAGGTAATATATACCAGTAAAGAATATTGCACTTTCTTTGATGTATTATGCGAGCCTGGTGAGTGGCCCTTTAAGAGATAAGGACGCTTTAACATTCGTGAACATTAATAAATTGGTATGAGTTTTTTGGAAGGGCAGGCGTATTTTTTTATCAGCTTGGGTATAGTTACAACACATGGTAGGAGGGCCTCTGAGATCCACTTTGGCAGTGAGGCTAAGCTCTTCTACCATATTTCATAAAAGGAAAAAAAAACACCAGGGCGGCTCGTGCCACCAAGCTATTGTAGGGACCAATAAGGCAATGATTAGAGGTATCTCGAGGGCCTTTTTTTGCCATAATTTGCGCGTTATAACGCAGTGCCCGGTGCACGGTGCGAATCCCGCGGTAAGCTCGGTGCTCCTGGTGAAGGCGTCCGACGTGTCCGATATCGAGGTGCACTGCGTGTTGTACGTGCCCGCCATCAAGGACATCGCTAAACGAGAAGCTGACGCGGTGAGTGGTGCATGTCGTGCAGCGAACACCGAATCTCCCTGAGATAAATAATTTATGCAATACAATACGGGCGTCGTTGGCTCCGAGAGTGACGCTGACAGTTTGCAGTTGCCATACCCTATTCTGAATTGAACGCGGACATTATTACACGTTTTGCGTTGCTGAAAACATTTGATACAAGAAGGACTAATATGATGGATTTATGGTATTAGTCATTCGATCAACGAATCAATAACTTTTTTAAATGCCCTACAACAGAACTGACATTTTGGTGCAGGCAGATGCGTGCAGCAGACAGCAATATTATTGCTGTCTGCTGTAAGCAACTTGTTCGAACGCGGCAAGCAACTTGTTCGAAGCGGCAAGCAACTTGTTCGAACACAGTATGCCTAATACAGTAGCAGAATCATTTGAAAGTAAGAATGCCTGCAGACAACATGACTAAGGGAGTAGTAAAAAAAAGACGATCCGCTCGTAGAGAGATATTTAGCGCACTCGCACAAAGTGTCACCGACGCCGTTCACTTGCCTTTCAAGTAAGCACGACAACTAGGAAGCGTACATCAGAAACCATTAAGCTTTCGCTTATTTTGACGAAACGATATACAGCCCGCAAGACTGTTGTTTACCAAAACAAGGTGCCAAGAATACTAAGGCGTACGAAATGGAAAGGAAGAACAATGTTGAAGTGGCGATGGGTTTCTGGGTAAGGAAAACACCAAGGTACAATGTAAATCAACGTTTTTCCGTTCTGACTCCTACCTCATTGTTCAGAGCACCTTTATATCAAAGCCAAAAATGTCGTCACTGCGATAGCATACTTAAAACCCAGAAAGCGGCTGACGTCTACGTACCTCTAAAAACACCTCTAAAAATAGCAAAAAATCAATCTCTACAAAATATGACAGAAAATTTCAGTGAGCTTTTTGAAGCGTCATATAACGAAAATGGCAGTCTGCATTGCTGCCTTTTTTGAACATTTGTTCGCATTTGATACTGTTGAAACCTGTGGATACGCACATTGTTGAGCTCGAATCTTGAGCGTTTACACTCTCTCAGGGTTTCCGTTGGGTGTACTTGAAAGGGCGCCAGAACTCAAGCAAAAAGTATCCAAAGTAGCCGTGTCATTCACAATTATTGCCAAATTTTAGCTAAATAGAACTGGAGCGTTATGATGAGCGAAATGTTTACTATTAACGAATAAATGAAAACAAT
Source organism: Rhipicephalus microplus (assembly GCF_043290135.1). Taxonomy (NCBI): domain Eukaryota; kingdom Metazoa; phylum Arthropoda; class Arachnida; order Ixodida; family Ixodidae; genus Rhipicephalus; species Rhipicephalus microplus. The sequence continues at coordinate 145,324,401 of NC_134702.1, forward strand.
TTCAATAAGGATAACCGGGAGAATAAAAGTGGCAAAAAGTAGCCATGTCACAATATGGAAGTTGTCGTCGCCAAACGGGTCGAAAATTATACCTAATGTGGCGTGAAGTAGTTACCAAGAGCAACCATGACCTCTGTATACCAAGAGTTATTGCATGTTTTTTGGTGACTACTAGAGCCTTTTGTGCGCGTCGTAACAGGGCGACACTTCAGATGTTAAACCTCGCATATCAATCAGCAAGGTGAAACCAACTATGAGTTTGAAGCTGAATTGTGATCTGGATCTTCCAGGAGTACCTGCCTCTGCTGAACGTGCTGAACGACACCGAGTGCGACTATGAGCGGCGTAGCTTCGATGGCAAGGTGGTGCTCATGGAGCACTGCGACAATACCTCCAACGACGACATCATTCAGAAGGCAAAGAGCGCCAAGGCGGCAGCCATTGTGGTGACGTACAACGAGAAACGACCGGTGGGTTGACGCGCGTGAACGGGTTCAATGTTTCGCTATTGTATCGATGTTCACTTCTCTGTAATAGCGACCTACGTAGAAGTCGACATCCTGTACGCACTTTGTTGAAATTGCTTTTATATACGAGAGTGACCTCTTTGTGTGTGTCCCGCACAGATAAAACCATTTTGCCATGTCGAAGGTGGTTCATTCAACGTATTCGTTGAACAACTCATCATGAACTTAAGCAACACAGAAATACACGACAAAAACTAAGAAAAAGCATAAGCTTGCGCATAAATGCTTGCTTGCAAGTGAAGGCTGTATTGATTGTTACACATGTATGTAAACAAGCAAACACATGGACACGTGTCACAAGTGTCTACGCCATCTAAGCTCCTTAGAGTAATCACTCGAAAAAAATATCAGGATATCTGCGGGGTGAATGATGGAGAGTGGGGCGAAGCATCCATCCGTCCATTCGTTCTTGCTTCCATCCGTCCTTGTGTCCATCTGTGTGACAGTCCGTGCGTCCATCCGCATGTCCGTGCGTGCATCTGTTTGTGCGTCCGCACGTCCACTCGTGCGTCCGTCCTTGCGTTTTTCCATGTATGCGCCCCTGCGTCCGTTCATGCGTCCATCCGTACGTGTAGCCATTCATGCGTCCGTCGAAGCATCTGTCTGTGTCCTTTCGTCCATCTTGTCAACACTCCAAGTACTACCATCTCGCATCTTTTCATCACATATTCCCCATATAGAAGCACCATTATTCAGCGCACGTTCCAAGGACTAAACGAGAGATGGTACGCGCACACTTTTTTACGGCTTGCGCTTCGTGTCTACTTCCCACCTTTAACAACCTCGAGTTCATGGTATATACTAGTTCACCGTATTCATTTCACTGCGGCCCAACGCTGGCTAAACCTTTCTAAAACCAAGGTGGTTACGCCCAGTGAGTATAGCGTAGCAACCCTTTCTTGTCAGATAGTGCTCAATGTACATGCTAATGGCTGCTAATTGGGAATGAGAGACAGGAGAATTCGGCTTCTAGTTAACGCGCACGCTGCGAATTTTTCATTGTTCAACAACGCACAGGAGAAATATCCCACCGGTACCACCTTGCAGGTCAAAGCGCAAGACCGGTTACGCACTACGACTACGACGAAAGACGAACGGGTGCCGATTTAAGGAGCTTCACCTTTAGAAAGTGATTTTCTTGCCATGCAAACCACATGATGATCAGCTAACACACCTATCTTTGTGATTTGTGATACGATAACTATGTGGCATGCTTCCATCACTTCTCTCATAATGAAAAACGCTGTGCTGGAGAACTATTTTAGAGTTCGTGGAGTGTGGTGAGTAACCACATGACCATCAATACGTGGCTAGATAAGTAGCAGCGACATTCTACAAAGCAGCACTGTGCGTGAAAAAAAACAGGTCACGCCTTACGAAGAAACACGACTATGTTTACAGTATTTACACATAGCAGTTGGAACAGTCCATGGCGGGCGCTTTCTTCTTTCTCTTCTTTCTTGAGAGTTCACGCGCTTTTTTTGACGGTTTATTCTTCATCATCATCATCTCAAGGAAAGACTAATATTCAATACTATGTTACCTTGTTCGAGGTATTGATGACGAAGCGATACGAACTCCCCAATTTTCTCCGTGTTGAGGTGAACGAGGAGAATTCGATTGCGTGAGGCGCCAAAACACGTGAGCTGCTACTCGATTGATCTGATATTTATGAACTGATATCGCGCGAAGTGCGAGAACTTTCACCACTGCTGTGTACCTCCACGAGGTATTTGGGTAGACAGACGAAAACTGTGCCTGTCACATACGTATACGTTGGTTCTACCTATGCCTGCAACGTCGGTTCTTAAGTCCGTTTGGAGCTTTCTGCGAGCGTGCCATCTCGGAGGCCACAAATTCGCAAAGTTAATTTTACGCCTTCCCACCCTCCCAGGCTTTCCGTCTCTTTGTCTCCACATAAGCTCATTTAGCCTTTGCTGTTTGTTTTATAATTATCATTTTCTTGAAACATTTCTTCGTGCCTCTCGCCTCATTTTTAATCTTTAATTGACTTTAAGGCCGGTCTAATTCTCTGGAACGGGCTTTCTTAGGTAATTTTTCACACCGATTCTGTACTAAAGACATGAAAGTGACCGAACGCCATTCAAAAACAATCGCTACCATACTGATTAGTCACGTGGCACGATCTTGGCATCTGCTCACAGGCAACTGTGAAAGCTTCGCGCGTTTACAGGATGCGGCTATCAGGAGTGCTCGCCTATGTTCCTGAGAACTTGAAAAAGCAGGGCAGCGTGGTCGTGGCTCATGTTCCAAGCGTAATTCTTTCAGAGGTATCGTTTGGATCTACTTGGTGGCGGCACCCATACGCAAGCGGTACATGCGGTGCGCCGGAAATAGTGGTACTACTTCTTTAAGAGCCATTTGCTCGTAGCTAACTCAGTGCAAGCTGGGCAACGGATGCGCGTGGTGTGTGTATGCGGTACTGTAGCAAGGCGAACAGATTTCCACGGAATCCGTATTTCCTGAAAGTAAAACGTTTATTTTATGTTCTTCTTTCAGATAGTAGAGACAAGCACTGATATAAAGAAGCTGGACATAGTCGTCGCTTTTGCCAAGAATTCGACAGGACGCCAAATTGCCGTGAGTGCAAATGGAGTTTATTTTTTTTGTTGATATGCTGTATTATGTATAGTTTTGAATGTGGTTTCCGCTTGTATTATAAACAGGATTGTGCCGGCGGAGTCGTTGCCGTGTACTTAACGTTAACGTGGTTCTATATGCAAACATTCGGGGGCAGCAGTTACTTATTTTCAAAAAGTAACTCGGGTAACGTATGAAATAATGGAGCCATTGTATGAAATTAATAATATAATATAATATAAAGGTGCGTAAACCAACCCGTCACAGTTTTGTTTCTCGCACCAGATACTTCGTTCGTAAACATTTCCGGTTGTAAAGCGTGGAGATCTACGTGAATCATCAAAAGTGCGAACCACACGCACGCTCACAGCGTTACCAGTCTTGCACCCAGACGTCGAGCGTCAGTTGACTGTGTATCCTACATGTTCACTCAAAGCAATTACAAGGCTAGCTACGAAACGAGGTACGCAGGGTGTGTCAGAAACGTTAACCGAAACTCTTTGTAATGAATGGAAATGGAATATTTGGTAAATGCCCTCATATTTACATTTTTTTCTAGCGGTAGACACCTTACGATGACTACGAAAAGAAGTTATGGCAGTAATTATATAAGTTCATTCGCGGAATAAATAGTGGAGAGGGGAAGTCGGGTAAAAAGAGAGTATTGAAGCTACGCCTGTTGAAAGCCCATTGCCGCTTTGATATTTCCAAATATATAGCGGCACGTGGTAAACATTTGGAAGTGATAAAATTTGATTGACTTCAGCGGCTAAACCAAAGTGCCATTCAGTGCTTTGGCGTCGGTTTGAATGCTTTCAATAAACTAGAATTAACGTGAAGAGATCGGACTTGCTCACTTATACACTCTAAGCCAAAATGGAGCAACAGGGGTATAGGGGTTACTCCTTTCAGGGAGCAGTTGCATTGCCACTCCCATTACTCCCCTAAAAGGAGTAACTGCAGAGGGACGAACCGTTGCTCTCCTTTCAGTTCCTCCTTCGGGGATGAACAGTTACTCCCTCCAGTTCCTCCCTGCGGACCAACAGTTACTCCCACCAGTTGCTCCCTGTGGACCAACCATTACTCCCACCAGTTGCTCTTCTAAGAGCAACAGTTACTCTTTACCGTTCCTCCCACGTGTTCGCAATTACTCTCTGAAAACCAACTGCACATGCTTCCAGTTACTCCTTGGGGAAATGAGTATTTATCTCGAGTATGCTTGTCACACGGTTAACACATGGCGAGAGCTCCTTGGAAGAGCACTGCTTGGGTGCTTCTAACACAAAAAAGTGGACAATATTGAAAAGAAAATAAATGCTTTATTGTTCTTTTTATGAGGCGACGTGTGAGCACACGTAAAAGTAGACTTCGCCACACCACAGCCAGCACTAAACAAGCACCATAATACATCAAAGGTTTTCTGCATCATCCGTGGAAAAACAATCTTGAATTTCTAGCGTAGGGCAGTCTGTGTCATCATTGGTGAAAGAAGGGCAACCTCTCCAATGCTGAAGGACTCAAGTTTCGCAGCTGGTGTTTCCATCAGGCTAGCGCAGCGGAATGTCACAACAGGCATATGTGAAGCATCTCATTGCTGCAAGGAAAAAAAAATAGAAGTGTGAGGTTAAACATGCCAGAATAAATACATAATGAGTCACACACACTGCAGCAGCGCTTACATTCTAGGATGTCTACTGCAAAACGAAATTTGAAAAAAAAGGAAGGTTCGGCCAAACTTTACTTGGCAAGCCATATAAATGCTGATGTGGTAGATGCTTTTCACATGATGTCTCAGACAGCAATATTCTGGAAGAAAATGTGCAGCACCTCAACAAGGCATATTTATAGCAGTTAAAGATACCCTTAGGTTCAGTTAACTTGTTTCCTATACACAGCTGAGAGAGATTTCTATGAGCCCATTCACCAATGGGCATTCTAAGTGAGATCATGTGTGTGGCAAATAACACGTACCGTCCGCTCATGTTAAAATACTTATTTAGCTCGTGCACATAGTTGCTCTGCATTCTACGGTTTTATCTTATGCTGCTGAGTCTTGAATTGTGCAATACCTGTAGGCACAAGCCAAGCATGCAAAGCCTGCTTGAAAGCAACCATTTGCAGAGGCTACATGATAATCTTCAGTATATTTATTTGTACCTGTCGCAAACGACTGGACAAAACTATAGACAAATGAATGTAGACCGTGATACCTTCAAAAAAAATGCTTTAAATTTAGTAAACTAGGGTGCATTTGTTAACTCGGTAGACGAGTCACAGCCACGAGATATGTGAACAAAGCAATATATCTTAAGGCAGGCACAGATATTCTGATTCTTTGTTTGACAGTGTCACAGATAGCTTGCCAATACATATATATCTGAGAGCAACAAGATGTGAAGCTTTTATTAGCTCAATGTCTTGTTGGTTCACAGCCAAACAGGTTACTGCTCTGTTAGACAAGTTGGAATAAGCGCACCGTGGTGTCCAAAAAAAAGCATTATTAGAAGTTAGCTCCCGGTGTGAATGTCTGCCTACTTATTTTGTACTGCCTTCTACATGAGCCACAAAGACATTTGTTGAGGATGTGCTACCAGTCAGGCCAAGATCGCATACTTGGTCAATGTGATAGAAATACAAACAATTGAAACACTGCCACCTCTAGTAGGAGCATAACACTTCAGGATCTTGGAACAGCAAGGAGGTGCACAAGAAAGTTAAGCCCACTCTTGCAGAACTTTGAACGCGAATTTTTAGGAGTGGGGGAGGTCAACATGCTGTGGCACTTTTAAACCCATGAAACATCTGCAGAAAACAGGGCAAAGGCAAGTCAAGAAACGTTGTTATGAAGGCCTGCGCATGGACAGCTTTGTGAATCTAGGCCCAAGTGTTATGCTTTGTGCAAGCCAAAATCCATGTAAATAGGGAAAGCGTACTTTAAGGAGCACCAGCGTAAACAAATCTCGGCAGTTGGCTTTCTAGTACAAACAGCAATCCTTGCAATGAAAACATAGACATTTTATCTTAACGGTAACAGTGTGAGCACACACACAGGCTAGCGGAGCCATGTCAAATTGTCAGTGCCAGTGTAACCATGTGGCATGATAAACTATTCTCTGGCCAACACATGCACAGTTTGCCCCTAAAAAGCGATGCTTTCACATACGTAGTACAAAAAGTCTGCACTTACCAAAATTCACTTGCTTTCTGTACTTCGTTGGGAGCATATTTATCTGCAGTATAACCAAATTTGTGTCATATCCCTGAAAAAAAGTAGTAAAAGACATGCATAAATATTGTTTCATTTGGTAGCAGTGAAGTCAGGTTAAGAACAACCAAGTGGGAATCAGCCTAATTATGTGCATGCGGCAAATCCCAAACGGCGTTATTGAGGTTGTCGAAATTTTCGTCGATTGGTATTAACGTCGATATGTGACTTCAACGGCATGTCAAGTTTTCACAGCGCATAAAGATTTCATGATGCAGAATAATGACAACGCTAACGAGAACATACAGCATTTATGATTGTCTTTTACAATATTCAGTTTTGCGAAGGTCTTGCATGACTAAAGAAATCTGAAAGATTTGGGTCATTCCTCCTCCAATTGTTCTGTCCATATGTAAATTGCTCACTTGATGGTGCGCTTATAAAATAGTACGTTCAGCGCAGAGGTGAAGCAAGTGACGCAGTGATGTGGGCAGATTTTTTATTTTTTTTTGAGGCGTGCGTGGAGGATGGGGGGGGGGGGGTCCACTGATATGAATTGGAGGCCGGGCAAGCGAATATGGTCGTCATTATGGGCTCCCTACGCCCGGCCTAAAAAGTTCTGTGCGCAACCCCCTGGCTATGCCAGTGAAGTGATGCGACAATGATTTGTTCACTTACTGATTTAGATACACTTTACCGCTCTCAAAAATGCGGCCCAAGGCCCCAACACTCAGCCGTTAACGTTACATAAAGTCAATGGTAGAAACGTGCCAGTATGAAGGCAGCTACAACCCCGCCCCAATGTTTTTTCAAGCGAGGTAGTGTTGCGGAAATGAACATTTAACTGCAAAAGTACACTGGCACTGCAGTGGTGACAGGGGCAGCAAGAGGGTATCCAGGCGGTAATAATAGAGGTAATTTAGTCCGATACGGCTAGCAATGGATACGGTAAATAAGAAAGAGAAAATCATTTCTCTTTTAATAGCGCAACGACTCAACAAACTATTGTAAGAGCATTAAATGTTGCTGGAAATGCCACTCACCTGCACGCTGATGCATGCACAGTCCTTTGTCCGACAAGCGAACAGGCTTGCAGATCGCTGAAGACGTGTTTACGATGTGTTTGTTTCACCCAGCAGCAAAATCCACAACAACTTCGCACTCCATAAAGATAAATATACACTAACCTTCATCACGAATAAGTAGAAACGCAAATCTGCGACACACACACACGATCAAAACATAGCTCTCAAGCTCGCATGTCCATGTGCTCGCCGACCACAGATTATATGAATATGAGCAGTGCGAACGCGAAGCTAGTTGCGCCAAAAAAAAAAAAAAAAACGTCGAGTAGTGGCAGCACAGGCGTCAGCGCAATGCTTTCAGTGTGTTCTTTTATTACACTTATAAAAAAAAACTGAGGTACACAAAAACTCATAAATAAATAATAAAAATTAAGTGTAATTTTTATTTAGTGCTAGTAAACATAAACACTGAATAAAAATTACTTTGTAAATTACATCGCTTACTACACTAGCGCCACACTTGTCGTGCGGGCGCAGATTTGTCATTCTGCCCTCAAACTACACGGTGAAGCGTGCTGCTAAGGGTACGGCTGATGAAAAGCGCGTCTGGGTCCGCTTTTTTTTTTCTCCGATATATATGGGGGGGGGGGGGGGGCTCCTTATGCACGTGTTTCGGTGCTTGATCGACTTTGACGCCCTCCCTTCGCGGCCGAACGGCGTGTCTAGGCTTTTTTAGTTATCGTTGTTTTGCACGTGTTTCGGCGTTCGGTCCGCTTTGACGTGCCAACTCTCCATTCTGCTGCTGCGTGTGTTAGGTACTTGCCGTAGCTGTATTCTCAGGCCTTCTGTGTTCAGCCAGCGCTGCTATCTTATTATCTGCGGATGCTAAAATAAATCACTGTTTTGGTTTGGTGAAGTTTGGAACGCAGAACAAACAATAATCTGGCCCATGAATATCAATGTGGGTGGCATGCATATTAGTGTGCGGTGTCCTCCCAGGGAGTAACCGTTGCGTGACGAGAGCATTTACAGCGGTTCCTCCTTCCGTTGCTCCCTTACAAACTTAAGATGAATACAGTTGCTCCCCCATTCTCGAATAAGTCGGCTATCTTGTTCCGCTTGGTCTTTTCGGAGAGTAACAGTCGCTCTGAAGGAGTAAAAACAGCCGTTGCTCCCATTTCGGCCGTTTTTGGCTTAGAGTGTAGCTCTCGAAATGAAAAGCAGCTAGATTTACTACTGTGCGCTTGAACGAATGACGCAAATTTTTACATTTTCAGGAACTCACATGTACCTTAGGATATGCGTTCAGTAAACACATAGTTGTGAATTGAGTGGGCTGTGAGAACAGTCGCATGTGATCAGACTGCCGTGATGATTGCAGGGGATGCCTGAGGAGCAGCTCCGAAAACATCTATCTCTTCTTTTTTGCCACTGTCTTCTTCCAGCGCTACGAGGAGAAGCACGCAAACGGCACCGTGATGGCTAAGCTGTTCACGCGTTCCACAGCGCTGGACTGGAGCTTCGCCATCATCTGGCTCATCGCAGTCGGCACAGTCACTCTCGGAGCCTACTGGTCCGGCATTGCACAGTGCGGCCGGTGAGTGTGAATCGCCTAATAAAAATGTTATTATTTAATAAAGGATTATTTCAGTTATTCGTCAAGTATTAATTAATAATTTTCAGTTTGTTTGAAGCGAACATCTTTCTGACCAATTCGACGTTCTTGTTATTGCCGTGTGTGAGCAGACGACCAAGTTAAACCATGCAGTTTTAACTTTGCTCTCTCCAATCGGTTACTTTTTTACATTATTTTTTTCCTTGTCGTTGTAGTGATTTGTGTGGATAAATAAGTCTATTTTCTTTTCCTCCTCCAACATCACTCCTCCGCAGGTATGGAATTGCAGTGTATTCGGTGCTGTTGTAAGTATAGGCTTTTTTCGTTTTCTTTTCCCAGTTATCAACACGAAGTTAGTTTTTTTTTCTCCATTCAGCTTTGTTGACTCACTGTTCCAACCTTCTTTCCGCTCCCCTTCCTATAGGACTAGGCCCAGCACGTTCTCTGTGGATGTCAGGTATTGATCACGAAATGTTTGCGCTTTTTCACTCATGGCGAGCGTCTGTTAACGAATTCTATGAAGCGGCCTATTCCGTGGTTACTTAACCGACCTCCATGCAGGGCTTCGACGCTTCTTTTTGTTGGTATTCTCGCAGGTACAAGCAAAAAGTCGCGCAGCCCGTAAGGACCCGCAGCAGGCCAAAAAGAATCAGCCGTCGTCTGAGAAGACCAAGCGAACCTGACAAGAAGCCGTAAGCACGGAGCATCGTGCATGTCGTTTTAAACGTAGAGGTGTCTAATGAATTATGTGATCCGATAGTTGCAAGTTCGGTCGCGGTTGGTGACAAGTTGCCTTTTCTGTCCGCTTCATTTCTTCACATGCATATCGTAACTATTACAATCCAGGTAAAAAAAACTACAAAGAGCGTTCGCTATATACCTTGTTGGATCGACTGTCTCTCGATTTCCATTAGGGTTGAATCTCCCTATACGCGTACGCTTACCTTGCACCATGTACACTAATTTTGATTGTTCATGGGTGTCCTGCTAACAAAGTAATAAAGCAAAGCGCACTTGTATGAGCAGGACGGAAGTAAGGTAGGCAAGAATTTGGACCGAATAAAAAAAAACGGGGCAAGGTGGTGCACAGGTCCCCAACCCATTACAAGAGGGCTGTTCATAACAACCATGCTCATGAGCCGCCATTTTCTGAGCGCATTGGCATTCGTAGAATCTCCTCTACCATTTATACATGTTAACCTGGCTAACAATCAACAGACGGTTAACACTGATCTATGTCTAAGTTTTGTTGCATTATATCGGATTAAGCGTAAAGACGCGCGAATTTTTTTTCATACCCGGGGTCTTAAACTCAACTCAGCTAAGGGGCCGCAGTCACGAAGCTTACTCAATCAACGGCCAGAAACAACGACAGCGGTAAAATCAAGGTTGAGGGGGTGGGGGAGTGTGGGTTGGGCAAAATGGAAGCTGTCATTTACATTTAGAAGATCTTTCTCATGTATGCGTCAATATTAAAAAGTATATTATGCCATTATTTTCACAATATATCAATGCCTACCTGCAAAATGACTATATTCAGGACGTCAAATTTCTAATACAGTTGTGTTTCATGGTTATGTGTTAACACATTGCGGCCACAGCACATGCCTCACGAAAAAAAAATGTTCGAGCCCTGTCATGACTGTGTAACGTATGAGCAAACTTACTTAAAATTAATAAACGAATGGGCCGAAGAGAGTCATGTTTGGGCTGCGGACCGCGTACATGAGACATGGGTTTTGTACGAACGTCCCCGTTTTTCCTCTGGCAGGAAGCACTCTTCAGTATCCGTGGGTGTGCCGTCAGAAAACTCTGACTTCACGGAGAGCATGCAGGAGATGGAGGAGGAGTTCTCTTTCGCCGTCTCTCCCAAGCTCATCGTCATGTTCGTGATGCACATGAGTGTCATGCTCCTCGTGCTCTACTACTTCTACCGCTACCTCGGTAAGGCGAAGACGCCCGTAAAAAACGTTTCCATATCCTGCTCTGTAGAAAAGCAAAGGGTAATTTGACTCTTGTTTTTTTCGCTCTCTTGAGAGCAGCCAGGAAGCACTCTTTGTATATTGTTATACTCTCACCGAGGAGTATAACAATATACAAAAAGAGAGTGGTAAGTCAGGACCACGGACGGAGAATCTTCCGGGGTCAATGCTGACGGAAAAGAGTTACAAACGTTTTTTTCCTGTTCTTATAGGTAAAGAGCGCAATAAAAACACTTCTGGTCGACGTACCACGCTAAAGAGTCAAGTGACGTCTACTGAAACGTCACAAATGACGTCAGCAATAAAGCTCGACGTCGATTACCGTGGTTGTGGCAGTAGTGGTGATAACCATGATAAGGCGAGCCGATGGTTTCTGATTCGCCAGTGACCTGGGCCAACCACGCTGACACTGGCATACCACAATAATAATGTAATGCCCGGCAGAATCTTTCCTTCTCCGCCCAATTTTGGCGCTGGTATTACGTCGTGAGTGATGTTTCTGCACAGGTGACGAGACTCGGCTGCGTGAGACAGCAAGAGGAATTTTCGCAATGGCTCTCTTTGGTATATGGAAACGCGTGTCGACGACAACATACCTTTCTGCTGTCTGTTTGCTTACTTGTTTTTTATTCCAAATGTTTCTTCTTTAAGGGTATCAAACAATCCGAGGTCCAGCTGTCGTGCCATCATGACAGTCACTGTCGAATGCACAGCATTCTCCGTTGCTGGAAGGAATGTCCTACACTGAGGTGTAGCTTAAGCTACGTTATTGCGCTAAAATCCTACAAGAAGATACCTACTACCGCTTTGAAGCTGAAAACAGTAAGATGATTCGGAGTGCTCTGTTCTTTTTAGTAGGCCAACCAGCAAAGTTAACCGGGAACCATGAGAAGAGGGACGAAAGGACGACCGAATAATATAAAAAACAAACAAAAATTTAAATACAAACAAACAAGTGGCGTATTTAAGTAAAGCACAGTGTCTACAAATTCGGAAGGCTACACTTTGCACGCACTGCAAATTAATTCTGTTCAAGAAGCTTAGCCGACGCCCGCAAGTTCGGCCAGTCTTTCTAGAAAGAACGCAATTTTTCTTTCCTTTTTGTCTTTCGTGCTCTGCCCTTGTGTGTTCTACGGCTAGGTATGTATCATTCACAGAATGCATAAGTATTTTAATGTTCAATGACACTGGCACCGTCTGGTCTTGCGCTACTTCCACGTGAAAATAAAATAGAACTGTATGTTGAGGGTCACCCTGCCCACGTTTCGTTCACATACGTTCCAGTGCACTGCCTGGTGATCACGTTCGCCGTGGCATCGGCGGTTGCACTAATTTCCTGTCTGGAGCCACTCGTCAACCACATCAGCGTCGGGAGATCGAGGTAATATTTTCTTATACGTATTTTCAGTCATTGTTCGGCTGGAAGACTTTGCAAACAAGGCGTGAACTCTACGCCTTGAAAACATTGAAATTTCTTGTACCTAGTTGCCTTGGCATCAATATTTAGACCAGTGGTCTTGTCTTTTTCAAGACAGTTACCGCCATAAACCGCCACTAAAAAAACCTCCAAATATACAAAGAGCGAGCACGTTAGGCATCAATCACAAAGGCGCCAGAAGCTCCATGGCATCACCGTCACAGAAAAAAAAATCGTTGAAGAGGCGCCACGGATCCGTGCACGAAGGGGCAAAGGTGGCAGTAACTTAAGCACGTTGTTGTGCCCCCTTGTCTCACTGGTCCCTTGGACGCGTAAGCAGCAATAAAACGATATCAAAATTATGCATTACCTAAATAATTTAAACAGCCCCGCCGTGGTGGTCTAGTGGCTAAGCAACTTGGATGCAGACCCACAGGTCGTGGGATCGAATCCCAGCAGCGGTGGGTGCATTTTCGATGGAGTTTATTATGCTGTAGGCCCGTGTGCTCAGATTTGGGAGCATATTAAAGAACCCCAGGTGGTCGAAATCTCCGGAGCGCTCCACTACGGCGTCTTTCATAATCATATGGTGGCTTTGGGACGTTAAACCCCACATATCAATCATCAATTATTTGAGTTAAAGAGCTTTTCACCTGTGTTGTGCTTGCGTGAGCCATAAACTGTTCAGTAGCGAACCAGGAACACGACGCTCATGTTACTGTAACGCGCCAAAAGAGGGATAATCATCACACTGGCTGCCATGGCAAACATATGTGTGTTGTTCTGATGCTGAGCAGTAATATGATGCTGTTGTTTCTTTGGAAGTGGGGACAGCGATGCCCACGTGAAGTTCGGTGACAAAGAAATGTGCATGTGATTGGGAAACAAGCAACGCACTGAGTGAAGATATCTGATTGGTCCATTCTGTAGAGACGGAGCTCTGTCACCGTGCTGGTGACGAAAGCGTAGATTACCGCTCTTGTCGTTGTCAACCCCTTTTCGAGGTGAAAACGACGGAGAAATTCTTTCCTGTTAGAAAAAGCTGTGCCCTGTCGGCGATGCGACGAAGCGTCATGACGGCTGTGTGAATGATGCCTTATGCTCTACTATAGCGTTCACCATATTTTCGACCCAATTCTTCATGCCAGTACTCTGTTCACGTTACGTCATGAGGAGGCGAACTCTGGATTGGCGCGTATGCGAAGCGTATCAGTTGTGAATTTTATTCTACCTTCCTTTCCCATGCAGTCGCACGCTGGTTATGCCTTGTCTCGCGTGACTATATAGTACGCGATTAACTGATTTCGCTTTGTTTTGTCACTCCGCAGATGGTGATAACATGTGTAGCCGAAAAACAAAAAGTTCCGATAGGCTCAACGCTTAGTGCTGACCTAGTTCGCGTGCTTTAGAAAGAATGAAGTGGTGGGGAGGAGTAGCTTATGTAGAGAGGCTAGTGAAGGTTAGTTCAAAGATGGTATAGTTGTTTCTTTACCAGCTATCTCGTCTTTAAACTCTGAGTGGTTTAGGCGTCTTTTAAAGAAGACGGGATCACCTGTGGAAAAGTTAGCTCCAGCTACAACCCGTTGTCCATGACCCTTCATCTTTGAAAAACTTTGTGTTAGACGAGCTCCTGTGTAATACATCGCTGCTACCGGAAAGGAGGACATTTCGAGGGCTCGTCTCATTGTTTGGCAAAACTTTGGTGGAAACCAGCAGACTCCCATATTTCATGCACATGAATATCCGATAGTTTGTACGAGGGAACGACTGCGGTGGCAGCTCCGTTGGTAAGAGCATCGGGTGCGTCATCCGAAGATTGCAAACTTGGTCTCTGCTGTCAGCAAGTGATTTTCTTGTCGACATTTCATTCCTGACATCTACGTTATTATTACATTGTAGAAAGAAAACGACAGAATGCCGACCAAGAAGGTGTCAAAAATACAATAGAACGACGTTTCGGCTTCCACACGGAAGCCTAGAGTGAACAAGGCTTCCGTGTGGAAGCCAAAACGTCTGTTTATTATATTTTTGGCAGCCTCATGGTCGGCATCCTGTCTTTTTTTTCTACAATGCCATTACATTCCGACCAGATGATTTCGTCCAATTTTCGACATGAGTTATAATTACTCTAAACATGTTTATTCCAGTACAGTTAACGTCCCTTATATCTGCCTTGCCTTCATTGCCTGCTGGTTTTCTTTTTGCTGCTTCGTGTTACAAAAGCTGACACCACTCCGGTGCTTTTTTTAGGCAGTCGATAATCGACGTCTGTGTGCCGGACTGTGTAGCTTGCAGGTGCATGGCGTTATGTGTTTTTAATAATGAACCATTCAACTGGCGCTCATATAAAGCTACAGAAAAAGAGGACACCGCTACTTTCGTCCTTACGAACCTATTGTATGAAATGGCTTGCATTAATTGCAATGGTAGGTGACCTGTCTTGTGTAGGTGTCGCTTTCATTTTGGACCTGTTAGTACCTATCACAGGCTATCAATATTCACTGTAGAAAATGTAATTAGCGAATGTACATTGCAGGTTGGAGGACGAACAGCACAAGCACGCACGCACGCACGCACGCACACACACACACACACACACACACACACACACACACACACACACACACACACACACACACACACACACACACACACGCACGCACGCATGCACGCACGCACTGACTCACTCACTCATGTTTGTATTTGCATGGGTAGCAAGCTTGCGAAAAATAACTTGTCATTAAAATTGTTTATTATGTTTTAATCACTAACCAGTTCAAACAATTTTGTTACGTACACAGTCGGGAAATTCATCGCATCTTTCATTTTAAGTATAGCAGATGCACAATTTCAACAAACGTTTTTGTAGAGGGCCAGTTTGGAACTCTTTATCGCCTAAAATGATCTATAGGGAGTCTTGGCGTCCAGTGACTTCTTCGACTGGGGTGAGAAGAAGAGCGGTTGACTGGGCTAGTTGGTATGGCATACTTGGGTTTTAGCAGCGCGAAAAATGCACGAAGGACAAGAAAAGGACGAGACAAGCACTGACTTCCAACTAAAATTGCGAGGGTCGGCGCAGCAGGCATAGCGATCGGTGATAATTGTATCTTAAAATTTGTCATTTTTCACTCGTTGTGCTCCATTGCATATTAACGGCCTTCCCGTCAATAAAATTTTAGTTGGAAGTCAGTGCTTGTCTCGTCCTTTTCTTGTCCTTCGTGCATTTTTCGCGCTGCTAAAACCCAAGTGAGAAGAAGGTTGAGAAAAAGCCTAAGGCCCAAATCGATACGAGTATCGATGAATTCAAAGCAAGAATCGGAGTATCTGCTCCTGCACCGCTTGAAAATCTGCAGACATGTGCGCCGCAAACATGTCAATCGCCTACCAGAAGCGATCAAAACGTGTTGGAGCTATGTGTAGTTTATTACTGCGTGATAATAATCTGACTAATATGACAAGATATTATTTAAAGGGAAACTGATTATGTATTCAAAAAGATAAACTTTTTTTCTGCGCATCCTGATGTGCAAGATATAATATCTTATGTGCACGAATTTGTAACGTAAACACAATTGTAGACTCTGTAACGTGATTTTATGGTGTACTATACTGCAGCATAATTCGTTTTGTGCTTTTAAAGGGTGCCAGCACAGGTGGCAGCGTGTTGTCAGACGCGCATGGAAGTCAGGCATGTGGTCCTTCTGGTGTTTGGCATGTCTGTAGCCGTCACTTGGTTCTTGCTGCGCCGCAACGAGACGTTTGGCTGGATCCTTCAAGATGTGCTCGGCGTCGCCTTTTGCGTCAACATGCTCAAAAGCATCCACCTGCCCAACCTCAAGGTATTTGCATAGATATACGCTGTCCTATATGCAGATTTATGAGGAAATATTGTGTGTTACTGGATACGTATCACCCACTTTCTATTATTAAGTAATATGATGATAGCATTTGATGAGACGAGCATATTTGCGTCGTGTAGGTAAACACCTTTCTTAGCTTGCGACAGTGTTTATGAACGTACTTTCAAAACTTGCTGTTGGTTGCTGTTATTGTTCGTTCCTAGACTTACTGTCACGTCCTGAACTGTTGTGTAATATTCTAGAACATCTCCCTCCCGAACATTGCACGTCAAGTTCCCAGCTTAACGAGTGACAACGTCACTCGAAGTCGCGGTACACTGCACTGAGGTCGCGTTTCGATGGGGTCCGAATGTGGGATCACCCGTGCACTTTGATTAACTGCGCATTACAGAACCTCCAGTGGACGAAACTAACCCCGAGTCTCCCACTATGGTGTGCCTCCTAATCATTCCCTTATATGAGGGGCGAAGTTCTTTTAGCCGTGGGCCATGCGTTCCCGATGTATGTAGTAGTACTTTAGGCATCGTATAAGTGGCCACCTCACGTTTAATCCTTGGAATTTCCGCTGGGTGGTGGTACTTTCTATATGATGAATGTATTATGAAAAGATGTGAGGTGGTGGCGTTTGGAGTGTTCACTAGATGAACGGACGGACGGTAGGACGGGCATATATACAGACAGATGGACAGACAGACAGGCAGACGCGTGGACGGTTGTATGGACGCACGAATGGGCGGATGGACTAACGGACGCTTCGCCCCACTCATAATCGTTCACTCCGTGGAATCTTAGCAATTTTTGAGGTCTTAATGCCCCATCATTTATTTTACTTAGCAATTCAATAATTTCTCATGTGTTATTTCATCCTTGCAGCTCCTCTCCTTACTCTTGATGCTCCTGCTGGTGTACGACGTCTTCTTCGTCTTCATTACGCCTTTCTTGCGCGCGGTAAGTCATCCTATCGGAAACACTCTATTGTGTTTTATTGTTATCCATCATTGCCCTCACTTGGGATGGTTAACTTTCCCGAAGTGTAAAATGTTGTCCTATAATGCAAGCGCTAACATTTGTGGTCGCGATACAGGAAATCACGCTTAAGGGATTGGCGCTCGCAAAATCTCCTGTAGCATTAGAAGTTCGTCACCGAGAGAACGTGATTTTTGGCAGTACCGTTTTGCATCTGCACGGGTACATGACGCCCTCAATGCTGGTAATGGCATGATTTCATACAGGATTTCTCAATCTTTGCCTTGGGGTGGATCGAAATGCGCTATTGAAGGTTCTGGTTTTCATACGTCATCTATAACTCGTAAACTAAACTTTTCTAACTTTTTTTGTTGTTACATCTATTGTCCCCGTAAGAAAGGGCTCCGCGTAATTGGTGGAAGTGCAGTAGGTATTGCAGTACTTTGTTTGAAGATTTTCGGCGAGGGTTCGATTCTGCCTGGCACCAAATAAATTACTCGAAATATATGTCGATGGTATGCAGTGGTACACACGGAATTTCCCGAGATTTTATGAAA
This sequence comes from Rhipicephalus microplus, assembly GCF_043290135.1. Taxonomy (NCBI): domain Eukaryota; kingdom Metazoa; phylum Arthropoda; class Arachnida; order Ixodida; family Ixodidae; genus Rhipicephalus; species Rhipicephalus microplus. Next base: position 145,342,156 of record NC_134702.1, read on the forward strand.
GATCGACTATATACTTTTGTAGCCCCTGGACGATACTTGTCATCGATCGTGGTTCCCGTGGGATAGCAATTTTACGGATCATTCATTAGTGTGCGTACTTCCCAACGACTCCTGCTACAGCGAACGAGTTTCGATATGTGCAGAGTAGCGAATTAAAATGTTTGCCAATATGTCGAATAATCCTAGACGCACCAAGACATCCCGGTGTATTCCGTACTTTCACTAATATTGCGTGCCCGTGATTGTAACGTGCAGCTAATCTTACGTTAGAAAAAACTGAAAATCATAACTTGATGCGAATTTAGCTTTTTATTAAGAATGTAACGTGCCCGCAATTTTTAGGGTAACATTTAGCGAAAAACAAAAATCAAAATTGTAGAAATAATGTAACATAAATGCGCCTGCTACGTGAAGCTAAACAGAACTATAATATATGTGATCGGCTAGATAAATATTTTTCTCGTGCCATTAAAACTGAATTATTATTTCGCTTGTTAATAATTCTTTACATGCCATTAAAATTGAATTACGTAATCGGCTAGCTAAATTATTGTGTGACGCAAATATTTTTTACGATAAGGAAGAGAGGACCCTAAGAACCACAATGTACGGCATAAGAACGCCAGTGTTGGCGGTAACGCGTTACAAGTAACGCCGTTACTGGTAATGCGTTGCTTTTTTCGGTAACCTAGTAACGTAGTCGTTACAACTTCTGAACTGTAATGGGTAGCGTACTTAGCCTAACTTTTTTCGGCAACGTGCGGTGTCACGTTGCAGGGTAAAGTGAACAGAAGTTTTTATGCTTACATTTTTTTTATGACAAGGCCGGTAAAGCATTTCTTCACTGCGACATACTTGCGCAATTTTTTTGCTAGGCCAAGCCCACCGTCAAAAGGGGCTTTTTTTTGCGTAGGTATCGTACGCACATGTGCATGGCTGTCGGTAGCCAAAACATGACGACACGTGCAGACAAAAAGACAACTGGTGTCTTAGACGTGCCTCCCCCCTCCCCAAAGTAAGTGCGAATGCAGGCCTTCGTGATTGCTTTTTGGCGCGTGGTGGGTTATTTCTGAGGCCAATAATGACCACTAGTTTTGATTTCGACGATCTCCACTGGAACTCCTGTTAGAACAGGTAAAGGGCGATCAACGTGAATTTTTTTAGAGTTCGGAGATTCTTTTTCTTCGGATAGAGTGCATGATTGAATTTGGTATTTTGTATAATGCCACATAGAGAAAAATGGCTTCACCGTGTGCCACAGTAGAAGCCATCGCATGTAACTCTATAGTATACAGGCATCTTTCTATAACATCGATAGGGTCCGGCACACTAAATTTCCATAAATATTTATAGAAAATCGAGCATTTTGTGTATGATCATTGTTTGGGTTACACGTTTTAAGTGAAGCATAACTTAGGGGTCTGAAAATTTTTATTCTGTGTTTTGCTGCGAAAACACATTGATTAGAGCTTATTATTGCGGAGCAACGGTATATGTAACGTTCCTTTTTTGGCAAAGGTAACTGTATCATGTTACATTTTTTCGGAGGTAAAGTAGGGCGGGAACGTGTTCCTGTTTTGTTTCAGAAACGAGTAACGAATTCAGTTACAATTTTCGGTAACGTTTACAACACCGAGAACGGCAGTGGTTGTAACGATTTAGAAAAAAACAAATTCCTATCTAATGTATTTGATTCGCAGAACCGCGAAAGCGTGATGGTCGAAGTGGCCAAAGGTTCCGGGGTCAGAGAGGTCCTGCCAATGGTGATCAAGTTCCCCAGGATCTACCGGAGTGGCTACTCAAAGTGCTTCCAGATGAAGTTCTCCATCTTAGGCCTTGGGGACATATTGGCGCCAGGCAAGGGCACAAAGTCGAAAGTCGGGCAGCTCTATTGACGCTCATCACCAATTGAATGTTCAAAATACTGTTAACCGCCTAGACGTGATTCTTCAGGCTGCCTGTCATCACACATCCTCCTGCGTTTGTGCAAACGATGTAAATTCAAAAATACTAGACAGGGGTGCTTATTCCTTTTGCTAGACTTAGTTGCAGTGATTAAAAATTGCTCCTAAACCATGGTTAATTTACATTGCCTACATTTTCAAGATATTAAAATTTGATCAAGCTATGCTAATGGAAAATTAGGACAACCCAAGAGTAATGATATGTCTATATACTACTTTTGAAAGACACTGAAATTACTCTACCAAGTGTTCACTGTCTATGCACACCTCATCTCTACACTACATTTACAGAACATATTGTTAAGAACCTATTATTGTCACAAAATATTGTCGTTTTGTATATCTTTGCTATTATCCCTATGCTTGACGTTCGGCACTCCGATTAACCTGCCATTGTTATTTTCAGTTTTTATTTGTAAAGTAAGGCGACGTTTTTGCTGCAAGACACTTCTTTTACTTGCCGAGCCTCTGCCCCACAACACGGGTCAGACTGATGATGATGAGTATGTACATATGACAAGATGATGCGCATGAATAATGCTCACACTTATTTCCCCCCCACGCTTGAGCGGCCAGCCCGGACGCGTCTTAGACGGAAACGGAACGTTGAACGAATGGCTTCAGACGCGATACGTGGACAATCTCCGAACCACGACAGCGACGATCCGAAGAAAGGTCGCTGGGAGTGACACGGTAGTTCACTGGTGACGTTTGTTTGTTGATTGCACAGGGTCCAATGAAGCGTGACTGAAATTTATCGCACAATCCTGGAGTACGAATGGGCGTCCAAAGCAACACTTCATCCCCCGGACTGAAGGAGACGTCACGATGAGAGCTGTCGTAGCGTTTCTTGCGATCTTGGTGATTGGCCTCTGTATTAAGGCGAGCCCGTTGCCGACATTCTTCGAGCCTTGTGATGAACTGCTCTGATACGGTTGCCGAGGAGTCAGTTGGAACATTTAGAAAAGAGACGTCGATGGTGAATGTCGGTGTACGGCCGTACACGAGGTAGAAAGGCGAGTAGCCAGTAGTTCTTTGAACAGCGGTGTTATGGGCAAACGTCACAAAAGGCAAAATCGTATTCCAGTTGTCGTGGTTTGGTGCGATGTACATCGATAGCATGTCTATTAGTGTCCGAAGAAATCTCTCTGTCAGCCCATTAGTTTGGGGGTGGTAGGCTGACGTCGTCTTATGTACTGTACCACAGGTTGTTAGCAGGGTTTCAATTATGGTGGACAGGAACGTCTTGCCGGGATTACTCAGGAGGACGCGAGGTGCACCGTGACGCAATACAATGGCGTTGAGAAAGAAGTCTGCGACGTCTGGAGCAGAACTTGTGCGTAGTGCAGCAGTCTCTGCGTACCGTGTCAGCTGATGCACAGCAGTCAATCCAACGATAACCTGCTGGCATGATGGGGAGAGGTCCTAGTAGGTCTATGCCAACGATGGCGAAAGGTGTCTCGGGACACGGGATGGGTTGCAGAAGGCCAGCAGGAGACGAAGTTGGTCGCTTCCGCCGTTGACACAGTTGGCAAGATGCAACGTACTTGGCCACAAAAGTAGAGATGCCAGGCCAGAAGAAACGTTTCCTGATGCGGCTTTGTGTTTTGTGAAATCCCAAGTGGTCTGCACATGGGTCGTCGTGAAAGGCTTCGAGGACTTGGTGACGTAGAGAACGCGGAAGTACTGGAACCCAGCGGTGTCCATCAGTAGTGTAAACGTAACGATGGAGCACATTGTTATCGAGCTTAAATTGCCGTAGTTGTCGGCGCAATCTAGCATTAGGAGTAGGTGATATACCATTTAGGCGTTGAATAATGCTATTTCAATATGGATCATCACGCTGACGTGTGGCGAACTTGGTGTAGCGATTTAAAGCTGGCGTGTCGATAACCGGAAGTTGTGATAATGTGAGGGGTGACGCAGTGTTTTTTGCCCACCAGACGAGCAATCACCTGACGTACTCGATGGTGACGGTGGAAGAGGGCAGCGAGAGAGAGCATCTGCATCTTGGTGTCCTTCGCCAGACTCATAGATGACGTCAAAATCGTACTCTTGTAGGTGGAGCACCCAACGACCGAGGCGACCAGACAAGTTTTTCAGTGACGATAGCCAGCACAAGGCATGATGGTCTGTAATAACTGTGAAGTGGCGTCCGTAAAGATATGGTCGAAATTTTTGTATGGCCCAGATGACAGCAAGGCACTCCTGCTCAGTTATGGAGTAGTTTTGTTCAGCAGCCGTAAGAGCACGACTAGCATACGCAATAACTCTTTCCCGTGAAGTGGCATCCCGCTGTAGAAGAACTGCACCAATGCCTTGATCACTCACGTCGGTGTGCAGACATGTAGGTGCGTTCTCGTCGAAATGACACAGAACAGGGTCTGATGGAAAAGCATGCTTGAGGGCTTGAAAGGAACGCTCGCAGTCATCGTTCTAAGCGAAAGTTGATCTGGATGTCAGCAGCTTATGCAGTGGCGAAGCGATGGCAGCAAAATGGCTAATGAAGCGGCGGAAGTAGGACGCCAGGCCCAGGAAACTTTGTAGGTGTTTCTGATTTTCTGGCCGAGGAAAGCGTATCACGGCAGCAAGATTGTCAGGATTCGGGCGAATGCCATCTTTGCTGACAAGGTGGCCCAACACCTTGATGTTCTTGTTGGCGAAGTGGCATTTCTTTGTGTTTAGCTGAAGTCCAGCATTAGAAATACACGTCAAAACTTCGTCTAAACGATCAAGATGCTGACGAAAAGAAGAGGAGAAAATGACGATGTCATCTAGATAACAGAGACATGTTTTCCATTTTAGACCGCGTAGAACTGTGTCAATCATGCGTTCAAGCGTGGCAGGAGCATTACATGAACCGAATGGCATCACGTTGAATACATACAGCCCGTCTGGTGTTGCAAAGGCAGTTTTTTCTTTGCCCGCTTCGTGCATAGGTATTTAATTTGCCAATAACTAGACCGTAGATCGAGGCTGGATAAAAATTCAGCGCCTTGCAGAGAGTCAAGTGCGTCGTCGACTCGTGGGATCGGGTACATGTCTTTGCGCGTGATCTTATTAAGTGCTCAATAATCGGCGCAGAATCGCACCGAACCATCCTTCTTGTGGACTAGCACTACGGGTGATGACCACGGGCTGGACGAAGGCCGGATAACATCTCGTTTGAGCAGATCCGCAACGTTGTTCTCGATTATTTTCCGCTCTGTGGATGACACCTAATATGGGCGGCGGCGAACAATTGTATTGCCTTCCGTTTCTATTCGATGTACGGCAACGGAAGTGCGACCCAAATGCTTAGAATTGACATCAAATGAAGCAGTGTGTTTTTGAAGGATACCCAAAAGTTCTTGCTTTTGCGCTGACATGAGATCGGGATTTATTGTGGCTGTTAAAGCAGCCGTTGTAGCATCGTCGTCATTACTCGTAGAGAAATATGGCGCGTCTGCGTGAAGGGGCACCAAAGGAAGTGGTTCGGTATCTGTGAAGCAAACCACACTGATGCCCTGGGGCAGTGCAACAGGCAAAGTAGGGTTTACTGCCGTAAATAATGCTCTGCCATCATGAAAGCGCACCACGCTAGGGGCGATGGTAAGCCCATCAGAGATATAGCGTCCACACAGTGCCAGGAACACATCACCAGTACTGATCTTATCTGATGTCAGGGTCAGAGTATGCTCATTACCTGGAGGAATAAAACAGTCATCAGCGGTGACGAAGCGCTGGCTATGAGCATCTTTATCGGACGAAAGCGCAGTATCTGACATGCGAATGACCCTCTGGCGGCAAGATATCACGGCTGAACCTGAGGAGAGAAAGTCCCACCCTGAAATGAGTGCATTAGTACACGATGACAGAACGAGGAACTGTATATGGTGAAGAATGCCCTCAATAATAACTCGTGCTGTGCAAACACCAGAAGGCTGAACGAAAACCGCATTAGCACAGTGAAGGGGAGGGCCATCATACGGTGTCTTAACTCTGCGCAAACGGGAACACAAGTCTACACTAATAACTGAGAGCGATGCACCTGTGTCCACCAAGGCTTCAGTCCATATACCCTCAACACACACTGAAAGTACATTTGAAGGGCGTTCCGGAGGAGTTTGATACAGTCCGCCAAATGCAGCTTTTCCTCCTGAAGCTGCACTGTTTAGTTTTCCAGGCGATGATCAGACGCCGTGGTAGCCGGACGAAGTGGTGACGAGGAACGGCGCATAGGTGACGGGGAACGACGGCGCGAGGAGCTTAAGGTACTGGCTGCATCGAAGTGCTGTGGAGATGGTGAACGGTGTTGGTACAGTTGGTATGGGTGGTGATGTTGTGGAGCACGCGCAAACTCATCCCTCTCGGAGACACCATAGCCCCGCCTTTCGTCTTGTTGACGTCGACGACAGAACCGTGAGATGTGGCCCCGTATTCCGCAATAATAGCCCATCGGTCGAGATGGACGCCAGGCATCAAAAGAAGGAGGCGGTGCCCTAGGAGCGAGGACATTTAGGGAGGGCTGCGTAGTTCACACATACTGCGGTGATTGCTGAGAAGGAGACGCTGCAACCACCTGAGCGTATGTCGGCTTTGGAGTGGTATGCGAGCTCGGGACTTGCTCACACGTCATGGATGCCAGCTCCTCCCTGACGATGTTGCGGAGGCTGCCTGCAGAAGGTGTTATGCGGAGCTCACAAGACGACGAGGTGGCCTGGAGTTGCAGCTCCTCGCGAATCATGGACCGTATCAATGCACGGAGCTCATTGTCATGCGTTGGCCTGAGATCTCCTGTGTCAGGTTGTAAACGTATAAGTTGAAGGTCGTCGAGTCGCTGACACGTACTGTTGATATCCGCGACCGTGGTGGGGTTCTTTGCCGCCAAAGCGTTAAATGCAACGGCGCCTATGCCCTTGAGCAGGTGGCGAACGCGGTCATGCTCCGCCATCGAGCTGTCGACGCGACGGCATAGGGCGTCGGGTACATCTTCAATGTACGAGGGTACAAGGGTACATCTTCAATGTACGAAGTATGGGACTCGCCGGAGTGCTGGACATGTTCAGCAAGCTTCCTTTTGGCGATGTCTGCACGTACAGAAGGGTTGGAAAATATCTGACGGAGCTGCTGCTTAAAGGTAGGCCAGTCTGGGAAATCCAGCTGATGGTTGAGAAACCATGTCTTAGCGACCCCCGTCAGATAGAATGGCACGCGGGACAGCTTCACAGAATCATGCCAATAGTTAAGCGCATTCACACGGTCGTACTCATCCAACCAGTCTTCAACGTCTTCACCGCGAAGGCCAGCGAACATGGGGGGATCTTTCTGAGGGGCGTTGACAGTCCATGAAGGCATGCTCAGGGGTGTAGGCGGGGTGGATGGAGCCGTGCTGTTGTTGTGCTCGTCTTGCTACATGACCGTAGGCTGACTGCACAAACGGCGACCCGACCGGTGCTCCAGGGATGGTTGGTTGTCGAAGATAACGGAAAAGCGCTGCAGGGAGAGGACCAGGGGACCGGAAAGCACTCTCCACCACTTGTAAGGCAACGTTTTTGCTGCAAGACGCTTCTTTTACTTGCCGAGCCTCTGCCCCACAACACGGGTCAGACTGATGATGATGAGTATGTACATATGACAAGATGACGCGCATGAATAATGCTCACAGTAACTTTTTATGCCACAAGCGAAGTGGACATGCCATGTTTAAAGTAAAGGTAATTGATAAAATATTCAGTAATTCTTTTCAACTGACTCGCTCAAAGTCGATTTCATTGATAAATCACCAGCCCATAAAAGTAATGCACCACTTTACTAATTAGACAAGCGTTTATTATTGTGGTCTTACGTATTAGTGTCATGTCTGTTTATTAGCGAATTATTTGCAGATATGTCGCCCGTGTATGCCGCTGCAGAAAGCACCATAAACCAGAAAGTTCAGTTGGCTAAGAGATTGCTGTTAGAAGCGTCATATAAGGATCTCAGCAAGTTTTGTTACATTGTCTAGGTCCTATTTGTTTACTGAGATGCCCTTACACTTACAGGTATGCTGATATCCTACTGCCACACGTTTGACCTGTTCGCAGTGGGCAGGAGATTTTACTTCTATATTGCGTGCGTATGTAAGTACCATTTGTTTACCATCGAGTAAATCTTTACTGGTTTATGTATTGTTGACATAAATATAAATATGGCGTAAAAATACATGTCCTCTTGGATATATTCAATATGTACAAAGTCATCTATCGACAATGCTTTCAGTTCCATCCGCCATGGTTTGTTGGGCACGAAAACAAAACCAGTCACATATCACCGCTTTTCAGGTGCTAGTTTCTGACTATATCTGTCCTGTGATGACTTATCAAGGCTTGTTCAGGCAAAGGTTTAAATGCAAAATATAAAAGGAGCACTACTATGGACGTTTTCCCTGTGTACAATCAAAACGCCCAATCAATATTTTTGTTTTGTTCGCGGCGCATCGTTCATGCACATGTACAGGCCTTGTTTGGAAGACGACGGCACGCACAGTTGTGGAAACGGATGTGTCTACAACCTTCACCGAAAGCTGTTGTGGGTCGGGCGAGTTGGTTATTCATGAACTTAGCTCACGTTAGCGCGGCACATATGGAAATAAAATAGGGAAGCACGACAGAGACGTCTAGAAAGGTAGCGCCTACCTTTCTAGACGTCCCTGTCGTGCTTCTTTTTTCATTGTCACATGTGCCGCGCAAACAAGAGCTAAGTTCAAGGCCCCTGTGGCTGAAGAAATGAGTCGCGGAATGCAGCGCATGCAGCGTTGCACATGTAGTGCAAAAAAAAAAAAAACACGTGGTTTCGATATCGGGCTAGTGTTCTTGTAATCGCAGTGGAAAATACAAAGTTTTCTCTCCGACAGCTCTGCGAACTATTGCGCCTCAGCCTCTTCGTGGACTCTCCCTATGGAAACGCCACCAGACGATTCCGAGACGGCGCCCTTGAAAACATGCATGGACTCATCTAGTATTGCTAGAGCACTAAGAATCATTATTATTCCCTATTATCTGATGCAGCTGACTGGCGAAGTCGAAGCGGCATTGTATAAAGCGTCCATGGCGCTTTATACAGTAAACGGTTAATTTGGCCGCGCGTTAAGGCCTTGGCGTTTCCCTTGCATTGATTTTAGCCACAAGGTGTTAACCGCAGCTACAACGTGGGTGTAGTCCCGGAAAAATTCTTTGATGTTTTCAGATGAAGCACGTCTTTAACAGCTTTGAAAGCTGTTTTCACGCTTTTAGTTAACCATATACCCAAATACGCATCAGAAAAATAAGCTGGTAGTATTGAACTGAAGCGAACATGAAAACAACCTCGGAATTGACAGCGACAGTGGTCGCATGTCTGTTGAAGGCGGCATGCAGAGGCCTGTTTACTATGCTATCACAGTACACGTCAAAGAACACTATAGGTAGTCTCGACATTTTCAGTCTTTTCGATCCGTATAATCATATAGTGGTTTGATCTCATAAACCATACCATGGTCCTTTAATACTTTTTTGGTCATGAAACTCCCGCGAAACTTTCATATGGGGACAAAAGTGGCCACCATAGGCGCCACTGTAAGCAGGAGGGCATCGATCAGCCGCGCTTGGCAGGGCTGTAGCGCGTTTGCGGAAGCGTTTCCCACCAAATAAACTTCTTCAGATATTTTCATTCTCCCCGTTCTCGCTAACAAATCATATCAGCTATTAGTATTGTCAAACTGGCCCACGATGGGCGTTGTCCGATTGCCGAAGTTCTTGATTGCTGGCAATGTTTTAACCGAGTCCGTCTGTCAAGTGACGCGCATTCGTAGCGTTTCTAAATTTCTCAATTCCTGCATAATCGCTTTCAGGCTTAGAACACTGTGTCTGGGTCTAGATGACTGAAATGTTAACATTGTTTGCTGGCTGCACGTATCGTTCATTTTTGAATCTCGAAGCAGCCATAAAAGTTGGAGTTGCAATAAACATATCTGTATATCCGGGTCACTTGGAATTAATAGCTTTGAGCGATATCGTTAGTACCTTTTGAGGGATATTATTAATGATAAAGCCGAAAATTTAAAAGCTCGGTATGAGACACCACAAGACGGAGAGGGATGGATGCTCAAGTTGTGTTCTTTTCTTTTTCAATTGGTGTCAATTCACGTCCTTGATTTTAAAGATTAAAAAAATGGAATGATACTGTTGTGAGCTGATAGATATAGGCACTACGTGCTATTTTTAAACGAAAGCTTTTGATTTTACCCATGCAGATTTCATCACACAGCCGAGGGTTGATATACGAAGCATTTTTTAATCCATTTCTATGTACTCTCCCAAAGACCACAACTTGTAAGTCCGCGTTCTAATGAGCCACTCTGTTTTTCCTGTGGGCTCTTAGAAATCAACGAAGATCGTACTTCAACCCAACTATTCAGTTTAAACTATTCCGTTGTACTTGATATCTCTTTCAATCCAACTTGAGCTTTTTATGTGTGAGACATTTCTACCAAACGGAAAGAAATCTGTGCACCTCTTACCTATAGCAGTGAGTAATAGTTAGAATTAGGCAACTACGCTACGCCTTGCAAGCGAATGTAGACAATGATGTCAGCATATGTGTTTTTTTTTTGCTGAAATTACTGGTACTCATCGAGAATTCCAAACTGCCATGAGCACAGGCACAAAGTTTATTGAAGTCTACATTACATAAACTGTGGTCGAAGGCTGGGAGATGGAGTGCGCGACGCAACTAAAATCAATGAAAAAAGTTTGCGCTGGTATAATTGAAGCAGTTGCTTCACGCTGCGAAAGTGGCCTTCACCTCTGCAGCTCTGATGCTGAACAAACGGTGACCTCTGTTTGACACTATGCATCAGCCTAGCCATTGCGATTCTCAGTTTTCACAGCATCTGCAAAGAGTGAGAAAGCGCAAAATTTTTAAGGAAAGGAACCAATTTGGTTAGCGTAGTGAGCGGATAGGATACTTGCAAGCTTTGTGCCAGACTTACCATCGATTTTTTCTTTGGCTGCACTGAAGACGCCTGCATTTGTCACTGCCGCATCACAATACGGAGAAAGCTCTCGTGGCCTTTGAGAAATGGGTGCTTCATTGCACGTGCACGCTGTTTTGGTTTGGAGTGGTAAGAAGGTAAACCTTCGAAACTCCTTGTTACGGTGTCTTCTACCAGTCTCGGTCGTTCTCAGGGCAGCGAAACGATGACTCCGTTCACTGTGCACACGTCCACACGTACAATGTCAATGGCGTCGAAGTGTTTTTCGGACACGCGAGCGTTCTTCAAGTCAAACAAAAATCCGGCAGTCTCCTGTCGCGAGATCGCACATTTCCACCTGTCGCGTTGTTCAGCGTTGGCTGGTTAATAGAGCAGGGAAAGTTTTTTGATTGTGGCCTTGTATTCAGAGTGACATCCCAGCACGCAGAAGGTGTTGGGCATCCCTGTTAACATGAAGAGACCCCGAAAAGCGAAAAAATGAGGATGATCCGCACGACCACCAGCACTCCGCTAATGGCAGCCAGCGAAGCAGCCGGCCGAGCCGGCTTCCTCGCCCCTCTATCTGCGCCAGCGCCGCGGCGCGGAAAGAGCGGGCGGCGTATGAGGCTCTCCCATTGAGTTACGCCGGAGTTTCATGATTAGAAAAAAGTATTAAAGGGCCATTATTATTATTATTATTATTATTATTATTATTATTACTATTATTATTATTATTATTATTATTATTATTATTATTATTATTATTACTATTATTATTAATATTATTATTATTATTATTATTATTACTATTATTATTATTATTATTATTATTATTAATATTATTATTAAAATCTGTGCTGCAAAGTTCACAAAGACAGCAGATAACAAGAGCAATATATAGAGAGAGCAACATCTTCTACGTGATTCTGTGCAGTGAAAATATCAATCTCTTTGCGGCAAAAGGCGAAGTTTATAGGTTTTTTTCATTACAAACGGTTACTGTACCCGCAGCGTACGGCCTGGGCATGGTGGCCACGTTCCTAGCCTTGGAGCTGATGAGGAACGCCCAGCCGGCTCTGCTCTACCTGGTTCCCTTCACGATCATTCCAACGATCACCACGGCCTGGTCAAAGGGAGACCTTTTCGCCATCTGGAATGGAGTCAAGGCACGCATGCCACCTATGGTTGCTAGCGCTTGTTAAGACGTGTTCGAAGAACACGTCTTAACAGCGCTAGCAACCATAGTTTGAAGACTGAAGTTCCCAGACTAACGGTGTAAATTGCACTCAAAGGAAATAACCTCTGTAAAACGCGTTTTCACAGTAAGTTTACAGATGATAATGTTTAGACAGGACTCTTCATTATCTTCTCTCCATGACCAGTTTATATTTAGGTTGCGATGCTTACCCTGCACTTTCTCTGCCACCTATTTAACCACGGCCTGTTTTGCATACTCTGTTGATTGACCTACATGGAAAGCCATGCTTGAGAAAACGTTCAGTGAACTGTGGTCAGTCTCAACAAGGTGACAAATGGCCTGGTATGAGGATTTGGTAGCTGTACCAACCAGATCTGACTCGACACTCAATACCATTCCGGGGAAGATAAAGGTCGTTTTATCACGCACAACGATACCACAAAATGTGATTACTTGGGGCGTAGACAATTCGCATTGCCACACGTAAAATTTAACAAGGCTCAGGCAGACACGCTACGCTTACTGCAAACCGGCACTTACTCCACTCCGTATCGTCTCAATATAACTCACCCTGAAAGTGAACTTCAAAGCGAATGAGACGCGTGTGAAGGTATCATTGAAGTGAGACACAAGCTGGTGGGCTGTCCCGCGACTCTTGCCGAGCCAGATGAGAAAATGGCTTCACTGGCAGAAAATGATGGAAAGCGCCTCTTATCAAGGTCAGCTACGGGCAGTTCGGAAGGTCTACGATGACACCTTAAGGCTCGACCTGGTGATCCCGACGTGGACGCGGCCCTCCTCGGTCTGAAAAGACCAAGCTTCAGGATCCAAAACACTTTCGTGAACGAACCAATGAATAGTACGTCATCTCTATTAGCATTGTAGATTCACCTCTATAGTTTTTATGAGGAAGGAGCAAATAAAAAGATAAATGTTTCTGGAGATCATGACAACCATTAGGCCAATTTAGCGGCACGTGGAGCAAAAGCGAAAAAATCACAACGCATTTACAAGTGATGGCTACGCCCTATGCCCTTAAAGGGTGACTGACGTGGTCTAGCAATTGGTAAAGCTTTGTGGTCTACAAGGACATACTATATGGTTGATGTCGCTATGATTTTATTCTTTTGCATGATAGTTCTGCATGAACTTTCAAATACGCTAAATAAGTTTGTCTCCCTCGGTCCATTTGGTTGCACCAAAAGTGTGGGCGTGAGAAGGAACTATACGTCATCTTCGGCACTTTCGATGGAGCCCCACTGCTCTCTATTGAACGGTTCTCGCTGCTCGCTGATCTGAAATGCGAGAACGCTATATATATGTGTAACTGAGGCTCGGAAAGCATAGATTCACTGAAACTGTGACAGCTCGATTACAATCTCAGCCTAGAAGGAAAATCATCATCATCATCATCATCATCATCATCATCATCATTGTCGTCGTCGTAGTCGTCAGCCCACTGCAGGACAAAGGCCTCTCCCACGTTTCGCCAGTCAACTTGTTCCTGTGCTTGCTGCTGCCATTTTATGCCCACAAACTTCTTAATCTCATCTGCCCATCTAACTTTCAGTCTCCCCCTAACTCGTTTGCCTTCTCTGGGACTCTAGTTAGTTACCCTGATGACCAGCGCTAATCCTGTCTGCGCGGTACATGCATGGCCCATGTCCATTTCCTCTTCCTTATTTCAACTATGATATCCTTAACCCCCAGTTCTCCCCTAATCCACTCTGCTCTCTTCTTGTCTCTTAAGGTTACACCTACCATTTTTTTTCCAATGCTCATTGCGTCGTCCTCAATTTAGGCTGAACCCTCTTTGTAAGTCTCCAGGTTTCGGCTCCGTAGCTAAGTACCGGCAAGATACAGCTGTTGAACTCAGACCAGTGCTTTTGAATCTCCTGCTACAACTTCGGACGAGCGCGCTGCCACCGCAAGCGAAAGCATCAAGTCGCAGGGGGTGTGTCCTTTCTTTTGGTGGACGCGGCGATCTTACTTTACTTTTCTGTCTACTCGAACAAGCCTCGGTTGAATATAAACTGTGGCCTCCATGACCAACTCCGCCGGCACACCGGTACCGGAGCTCATGCTTTTACAGTGCTGCTTTTATAGATCACACGCTCCATGCCGTAGATGACGCCACCATATTCGCTCGGCATGCAAAGAAGTTCTGTGGTCCCAGCCCCTCAACGCTTTTGCAAAAAAAAACACAGTTATTTGGAGTGAGTATTAGGAGTTAGGTGCCTGCTGAATGCGAAAACCATTGTGAAAGTACTCAAAAGTGAACTCAAATAACAATGCTTAATAAAGTGCTTCAGCTGCCTTTAAGAAAAGGTAAGATGACTGTAAGTAAGTCGCGTTCCGTCTGCGGTGCTGGATATCAGAAGGAAAACAACCGTCGTGACTGCGTAGTGCTGTCGTCAACCTGAAACATTTATATCACTCAGCCCCCGTAATTTCTTTTTGCAGTGTTTCCATTGGCGTGTTGCGTAATACATCCACCTGATATATTTTTCATTATGCTTTCTTCACGTCACAGTTGTTCGAGGATGGTCACAAAGGGGCACTGCAACCTAATGCGGATGAAATCGAAGTCAGTAAAGAAAATTCCGCGCCTGACAAGCCTGCGGACAATGCTGATGGTGCTCACAATGGCACCAAGGGGCAGCATAGGACCAGACCGAGGAGCAAGAGTCCGGAAGATCAAGGTAAAGTGTATCTTCTAATAATAATAATGCTAATACTACTACTACTAGTACTACTACTACTACTACTACTACTACTAATAATAATAATAGAAACAACAAGCTTTTCATTTATTTTCATCACGAAGATGAGTGAGGCTGGGAAGAGAAGCTTAGAAGCTGCTTGATCAGCTCCAGCTCCCCCAAAAATACACCTTAGCGAGTTCACAGCTGTGCATATCAACAGCCTTATTAGCAGCATTAATGAACGGAAGGGTAAAAAATATGAAAAGATGAAAAAACAAACGAAATTGCAACGTATTTTCTTAAAAATAGGAATAAATAAGGAGGCATTTTGAAAACGAAGAGTGCAATTTAAACACGGAATATGGAAAAATATGATATTTACGAAAAATAAACGCCTACACACGCCGAATGCACTCTCACAAAATAAACTCCAAAAAATCAACCTCCGAAACTGTACCCCGCCACGGTGGTCTAGTGGCGAAGGCACTCGGCTGCTGACCCGCAGGTCGCGGCATAAAATCCCGGCTAGGGCAGCTGCAGTTTCGATGGATGCGAAAATGCTGTAGGCCCGTGTGCTTAGATTTAGGTGCACGTTAAAGAAGCCCAGGTGGTCGAAATTTCAGAAGCCCTACTCTACGACGTCTCTTACTCACATTGTAGTTTTGGGGCGTTAAACCGCACACATCAATCTAACAAACCCTCCGAAACTCAAGAACGTTAATCTTCGAGAACATGGAGCCCGACCAATAGCTAATGGATGCCCTTGATACGAGTGTTACTTTAAACGATCTTCGCGATCGTTTACATGAAAACTCGTATCAAGGGCATCCACTCGAATATTGTACACCATTGAGACAAACTTCGTCAAGTCGACCAGAAAGGTACGTCGCGTCGTGCGGGTCGAAGCGCTGGGGAAAGAAGTACATCGGAAGTAATGGCACTGTGTACGAATTTTAAAAGCGTACATGTTTGGGAAATGGCCGATAAGGCATGTTCGTGAATTGTGATTGCTTGAAATACGAGCGTGTAACGTAGACAAGGACTAAGGGCAGTGGCAGGCGCAGTATAAGCGTTCAAAAATTTCTGCAAGGCAAAGAGGGTTTTGGCAAGGTGGGGCAGTTATCTATAATATAGGTTTTTGCTATGTTTTTCTTGGTGTGCTCTTGCATGTTCCTACATAATCTATATTTGTCAGTACACATTTGTTACAGCTTTTAGATTCAACTTTCAGTCTGTAGAACGTGCTTGTCCCTGTCTCAGTATTTGTCTACATTACGCGCTTGTATTTCAAAATAGCACTGACACCAAATTTGAAGATCGAGATGTGCCCATCATTCGATCGCTTGGTATGCAAAGGTCTTCTTGGCCGAATTTTAACAGCATCCACCGCGTAGAAGTTATTTTAATTCGATGTCAAACAGCACAGAAAAGCTAAGCAGAAAAAACAGAAAATAGACTGCCCTGCGACATCGACACTAGTGCTGCGTGTTCAGTGTGATACATTCCACAAATACCATCCTGAGTGACGATGCCCTAGTAGCAATGACGTGTACGATCCAAGTGTTCTTATTGTGGCTCTGACTGGCGCCGAAGCGCAGAAACGCACTCGCTCGTCGCGTCTAATCTTCGTCGCACCGGTTTGAATGATTTAGTGAAATTAAGAAGATAAAAACCACCTTTGAAAGAACGGCGAAAGAAAAGAGCATGATCAAATGTGTGCTTCTCGGTCAGCATGTTAGGTAATCATTTTGAGTAGCAGGTGAGTTGCAGTCGTCGAGTTCGAAGCACGGAAAAAGCGCAATGAGGATGTGCTTTCACATTACGTATGTGTTACACATCAACGTGACAACAGGCTATCAAAAGTGGAACAGCGTATACTCAGATATCATCGCTAACAAGTAACACGCAGGTATCGTTGATTTTTAGTTAATCTGTAGACTTCGCGTCCACGTAAAAGTGGTGATACCATGGTAACTGCGAGAAGCTGGATAGATGGGGCCATCTGGAGGCGCAAAAGAGAACCTGGCAAGCTATTCTATTTCTCTGCTGATGCTCATTGCCGATAGCTATATTGCATTGACCCCTCTGCGTATAACTGAATGCTTTGCACGGCAAAACACACCATTATAGCTAACTGAGACACACAAGCGAACATGGCTGAAGCGTGCATCTTCGGGCACCCTTGCAGTGCTGCCTGGAATGGCGTCCATTAACCACTGTTATGCAAAAGGTCGACCAAAACAAAAATCGTTTGCAACGTCGCGAATCGCGCGGATTCTAAGCTCCAGACTATCGTATTGAAGCCGAGTCAACACTTTGTACGGTGACGGCAGCAATGCAGGTGACAAGGCATGACTGAATGTGCCCGCCTAGCAGACGAAATCTTTGTGGAGCAGCTGAGCTTGACGTCACTCTTTTCTGTAGAGAAGTGGTCAAGTGTGGCGTGATCTGAAGGTGACCACGAGGTATCGCCACTGCTGGTGCTCCCAGTACTAGAAATGACGGGATTGCAGGCCGTTTTGAATAGTGCTAGACAACAGTGATATAAATCAATAAATGTGATAGTTATTCATCCCTCAGTTGCGTTTTAGGTCGCGAATCGCTGCTATAGGTGTATAGGTACTCGCTGACGGAAAAATATTGGCATCAGTAAATTTGATGTCAGTGCTCCTTTAATAAATGTGTGTTTGATGTTCTTGCTTTATTTTGAGCTCATTCAACACTGAGAATTTGCGTGCCTCTGCAGGAGACGAGCCAGGAATTTCAAGAGACAGGAATCTTTCGTTCCAACAAGGCAGCTTGGTCGACATCGCAGACAGCCACGGGGCAGCAAATAGTATGGAAGCCGGGGCCAGCTCATACGGTGCAGACAATCCAAACTTCACTGAGGGGGCCGAGCGCGTAGGTGCTGTACTCGGTGTACCTGGACACCCTAGTGCAGCTGGGTTCGGGTGCGACGAGTGCCCGACCACGGACGTGGTGCCGGCTTCGCGGAAGCGCTTCCCGCGGAACCTGGGCTACATCCCGTGGGAGTACCGTTCCGTGCTGGGCCACCACAGGAGAAACGGGCTGCGTCAACACACTTCGGACGAGCATGCCACCGGCCCGTCTACTGCGTAGAGCATCAGGCTCTTTAAAATGACGGTTTAGTGTTTTATAAGGGAAATACACGAAATCACAGAAACATAAATTTTGTATACATATAAATGTTTTAAAAATAAGTGCCAATGCGAGGAAGAGCAATTTCAATGGGCGAGTAGGAGCGTACCACTTTTGTATAGCTATGTCTTATAGGTGTGTGTCGTCCATCGGAACGCCCCTTCTGCTTCGATTGAGGATTACTTGCACAGGTATATGCGTTAATCATGAAATTCGGTGTACTGCACACCCAACTCAAACAGCTACTCTCAAGCCACAGTGAAATAACTATAAAAATAAATGTCACACATTCAGTGGTCCGTCTTGTGGTTAAGCTGTGTGTCTGTCGTCCATCGGAACGCCCCTTCTGCTTCGATTAAGGATTACTTGCACAGGTAAATGCGTTAATCATGAAATTCGGTGTACCGCACACCCAACTCGCCCCGCCGCGGTGGTCTAGTGGCTAAGGTACTCGGCTGCTGACCCACAGGTCGCGGGTTCGATTGCCGGCTGCGGCGGCTGCATTTCCGATGGAGGCGAAAATGTTGTAGGCCCGTGTACTCAGATTTGGGTGCACGTTAAAGAACCCCAGGTGGTCAAAATTTTCGGAGTCCTCCTTTATGGCATCTCTCATAATCAAATGGTGGTTTTGGGACGTGAAACCCCACAAATCAATCAATGCACACCCAACTCAAACAGCTACTCAAGCCACAGTGAAATAACTATAAAAATGTCACGCATTCAGTGGCCCGTCTTGTGGTTAAGCACATGAGCGCTTTCTTTATTGTCCCATTGTTTCTTAAATTATTAGTCGGGAGCATTATCTCCGATAGCCTCACTTGATGGCTCTGTTCAAGAACGCCATTCATAGCATGACGATAGTTATAGCGCGAGAACAAAACGACGACACAGAGACAAGAAGGACACGAAAGACACGAGCGCTCGTGTCTTTCGTGTCCTTCTCGTCTCTGTGTCGTCGTTTTGTTCTCGCGCTATAACTATCGTCATGCCATACCAACTAGCCCAAGCTGCCACACTTCTAAGCCATTCATAGCATTCAAATGTAATGCAGTTATTGTGAAATTCTGTTTAACATCAACGCAATCATTTTACTGTGGACCAAGACTAAATAACCTCTCTCTGGAGGGCGATATATAAAAAAAAGAGATATAATTTTTCATAACGACTTCCTGAGATCTTTAGAGCCACTTCAAGTTTGAACGTTCCCACAACTGTATCAAAACCAGGTCTGGCCAGCCCTAAGATGGTGTAGGAGGGTTACAAAGTAAAAAAAAACAAAGAAACCAGGCCTGCACGGAACAGACAGTCCATTCGCAAGGAAAGCTCCAAGAGCGGCATTTAAGAGTTCCTTTTAAAGACTGGTCATTAAGTGTTACTGACCGAAATTCAAGAGAAGGCAAGCAGGGGAAGCGTGTAGTAGTAGTTAGGTGGACAGATTAAATTGAGAAATTTTCGGGTATAAAGTGGCAGCAGCAAGAAAGGAACCAAGTTGACGGGCGGAACGTGAGAGAAAGGCCTTTGTCCTGCAATGGGAGTAATCAGGCTGATGATGATGATGATACAATCACACTTGCAGAGTACACCTGCACGGGCTTTATAGTGCAATTTCGGATGGTGTAGCTGACGACGAAGAAGAATTAAACCGGAAGATTTTGCAATCGGTTGGGGCTTTCGATGACCCCCTCGTTACGCAATTCGAGTTGTGTAAGGCTGTTTTTAAACACTTTTCGGCATTCATATTAACGCGATTCCTTTCCCCGATAGCCAGCCAAGGGTCACTTTGCTATGGAGTTTGAAGCACCAGTGTGTCTCGGCGAGACTTTAAAGAAAAAAGAAGACAGTATGGCCCAGTGGTAGAAAACTGCATTGGCACGCAGGGGACTCTGGTTAAAATCCTTTTGTGTCCTCAGTGCCTTTATTATTTTTTTTCTCTTACTTCGCGCAATAGTACTTACAAATGGCATAGCGGCCGCAGCGGACAACTACGGCGTCGTAACAGCTTTCATTGTGATAAAAAGAACAACGCATTTGAATTGACACTGCACACTTCAAATGATTTCACAGAGTGGCCATCGTGCGGGAAACTGATGGAATGGTTAGAGTGACCCAGGATATTCTAGTCGTGGTTTGTTGGTTGGTTGAGTCTGGCGTAACTCACCTTTGGGAATCGGCCATGAAGTGGGTGTTGCCGTCGACCACCAGGCATAAAAATGAGGTAATCCTCTGAGCGCAATGACATCACTACTTGCCGCTTTCTCGTAGAACTATGCCTAACCGGACACGTGTAAAAATTAAATGGACAGTCAGGTGTTATATGGAGGGTATATAGGAAACATACATATTTTTTTGGAGGTTGGGGGTGTAATTGGCACGAATATACGAATGAGGCAGTGTAGAAAAAACATGAAACTCTAATTTCGTTGGGGCTGCCGATCCGGACCGATGACGGTCCCTCGCGCCCCAGCTGCGCAGTCGATTCCTTAGGCGGGCGGGAACGGGCTCGCAGTGGCCTTCGGGGGCAGATCGTCCACTTCGACCTTCTTGGTGCCCTGGGCGCAGAACAACGGCTCCTGCCAGTGAAGAGTCGCCGTGATTGGCGAGCGCTTGCGGACGCCTGCGATGTCTTCGATTCCGGCTGGTGGAGGGGTGGGTGGGAGCGCGCTGGGGGAAGGCTTGATGAGGCGCTCGACCGCGACGAGCAGTTCGGCATCGTGGGCCGCGTCGTCGCCTTCAGCCGTCACGACTTCCTTCACGCCATCGCGGGGGCTTTTCGCTGCGCCTGTGAATGAGAGCGCAGCGTATTCATCAAAGGAAAACAAAAGCGAAACAATGGAGATACAGACTGAGAAATCATATCCTTTACACCCCACGATAGTCAATTTCACCGGAATTACTCGCGAAACAGAAAATGAAGGAACTAGCTTCAAGTTTATACTTCACGCACAAATTTTCTTACGTGACGTCGCGCATTTGAAAAGCGTTTTCTAATATACCGACGACACTCGCGCAACGAAATTTCATGAAATTTCATATGCGGGGTCAGCGACAACCTCATAGGGTATTTTACTTGTTTTACCGCTTGAAAACTACGTAGCTGTAGTTGACATCTCCAATAAGTCATGACGTCGTGGTGATTGCTGCGGAAACTTTGAAGGGGTTTCGCCCCAAACTTTTTCGGAGCGAAGCACTGTAAGTGCGAGGCCTTTCCGTTGACCATTGCCACGGCTACACTTGACAGTTACCTCCGTATTCACAAACGCTCCTTCACTCAAGAGCTCTCCTCGACTTGAAAAAGTCGATGGCAGCGCCGTCTCTCGGCAGACCAAGTCACTGCATATCGGCAATACTCTGCAGCGATTCTTGAGAAGCACAGCGTCGATTTCAGTCGAGCAGCGGCGCAGTGCTCGACTCAGTCAAGTGAAGGATCGAATTCGAGTCGAGGAGCGTTTGTGCATACGGGGGTTATAGTATACTGGGCTTACCGGGCTACCGGGCGTACCATGATAGTGGAATTGAAGTGCGCGTGCGCAGATACGCACGTTACCCGTACCGCTTACCACACTCGTGCTATTTTTCAGATTTGACAATACCGTGCTAGCGTAGGTGTACGTAATGTACGTACAACATGGAGGTGCTCTCGGTTGCCCGCTTAGAAGTGATTTTGGTGTAGTTGACGAACGATTCACTTTGTTCGCAGCAAACGACTGTTTAAATGGCTTCACTTGCCTTCAGTTAGCTTCGATGGCCGAGTATTACGGATAAGTTGGCGTAGTTTTTTTTCGAACGCGTCTAGGCCTAACTACAAGATCGATGTAAATAAATCAGCAACATAAATGTGTTAACGTTTTGTGCATGGTTCATATTTATTTACTTTTAATATTGCTAAAATAAACTTGTTACAATGCTTCGCGCGGTGGCATAGGCAAGTAATCTCGTTTTCTTTTCCTTTTCACTGATCTTTGCCTTATTAACCATCCGATAGGTGGCGCCACCAAAAGCCGGGGCACGTAAACCACGTAAACGCTATCCCGCTTAACTATAGGACGCTGTCTAGAACGAACGTTTGCTGCACGTTAAAGTCATTCCTTTAACCTCCGCTATCACGCTAATGGAAAACTATATCTGCCTAATATATGCGGTAATGCTCGGGTAGCGTATGATAGCATACCTGACACAAAAAAAGCTGAACAGTAGACTACTATCAATCATGA
This sequence comes from Rhipicephalus microplus, assembly GCF_043290135.1. Lineage (NCBI taxonomy): Eukaryota > Metazoa > Arthropoda > Arachnida > Ixodida > Ixodidae > Rhipicephalus > Rhipicephalus microplus. The sequence continues at coordinate 145,364,364 of NC_134702.1, forward strand.
TTGTGACAGGTTGATATAAAACGCCACAAGCACAAATCCTTTATACTTATCGCTGACTTCAGCGTAGACAGAATGTATATCACAACTCAGCTTCACCCACTCGTCATCCTTCACTCCGTGGAGATAGGTTTTTATTTTGTTGTTTACTGCTCTTCTGTTGTTTACTGATGGTGGTATAGTAAATGAGTAATTTACTGATATGATAACAATTGTTTTTCTCTTCAGTGGTACATAGTATTCCCGCGATATTTACTCTGGAATACTCGAAATATACTAGTTCGCTCCGCCCGCGGTGGTCTAGTGGCTAAGGTACTCTGCTGCTAACCTGCAGGTCGCCGGATCAAATCCCGGCTGGGGTGGCTGCATTTCCGATGGAGGCGGAAATGTTGTAGGCCCGTGTGCTCAGATTTGGGCGCACGTTAACGAACCCCAGGTGGTCAAAACTTCCGGAGCCCTCCACTACGGCGTCTCTCATAATCATAAGGTGGTTTTGAGACGTTAAATCCTACATATCACTCAATCAAATCAAGAAATATACTAGTTCCACAACAATGTGAAGATAATCCTTATCGTCGTCCAGGTCAACAGAGGCGGTATCAACAAGAACTTCCTGTCCTTTGCATATATTCCTTTTAGTACACTAACTCGGGGGGCTCAAGAGAGAACTGAAGCTCAAAAGCATTCCAGTGAAATAGTACGCAAAGTATTTAGGCATCTTTAAGAGGCTTTTATTACAAATCTCATGTATTGCAATGTAGTTGCGTGCAGTGCCTTCATCTGAAACTTGCTTGATCTGCAGCGATCTCTGTCTGCGTGTAAGACCTTTTGTGCAATAGTTTGAGCTGTACTTTGCTAATACGAAGTGTAAATTGCGATTGTTTTATAGCGCGAGCTATTTTTTGGTCTTTTTTTTATGCAGTGGGATCGAATCACCATTTTTCTGTCCGTCAGACACTCTTCAGGGTTTCCCATATGTTGACACACTTTAGCGATGGCACTGATTGCTTCTGGTCTATAACTCTCGACGAGTACTAAGGGGTGTATTCTGCCCTAGTCGTTTTACAACTCGTAGCTGATGTATAGCGCGAGTTAATTATTAAGAATCGAATTCAGCAAAAGTCTCTTAGTTTCACTGTTTTTAGGAAATTTTCAATGTGTTTATACTATCTTCTCTTTATATTTTTAAACCGTGATATGGTCATTCCTGATGAAGGCGAAAATGTGGTAGGCCCGTGTTCTCAGATTTGGGTGCTTGTCAAGGAACCCCAGGAGGTCAAAATTTCTGGAGCCCTTCCCTACGGCGCCTCTCATAATCATATACTGGTTTTGGGACGCTAGACCCGACATATCAATCACATTACACCGTGATATGTTTCCTCTTGTGTTTGGTGTTTTTCACTACTTCAAGTTCTTGGTCAAAGAAAGTGATACCATTTTTTCGTTGTGGGAGAGGTCCCTGGTTTCTGAACTCAAATTTCCCAGCTGAGTTTTTTTTTACATTTACCATTAAGCACTGCATGACAAGCCTTTGAGTATTCGTGAAAAGAGCACGCCGTATATTTTGACGTTAAGAGAAAAAATACATTTTTAGCAATACTCGCTTTGTGCGATATATTTGCAATAGACAACACTTTAAATAATTGTTGGGAATAAATTTTTGCATTGTACTCCAAAATCTGCTGTTTTAGGGTTTTTTCGTAGACTGGCAAAGAATAAACGCTCCAAGCTCTTTGATTAAAAAACCGCCGAGCCTGCGCTGAACTCGCAGCACAGTCACAGTGAAAGCTCGAAGAGCGACCTTTCAGACCCTTTGAGACACTCGCAGGGTGTATAATTCGTAATCGGCATAAATCATAATCATTGTGTAGTACGGAGGCATTCATTATTTCATCGTTCATAATTCTTCTGAGAAGCGCACTCGCTACACACTTGCAAGGAATTTTGTGCATTGTTTTCATGTCGCGGTGAAATGAATTCCAACGAATCCACAAACACAATGATCGACGTCCCTTCGACCAGCGCCGCCCTTTCGCATACGTGTGTACGTGTTCACTCATTTAACACCCCCTCCTACAACCACGTTAATCAATTTAGCCATTGACCCAAGTAAGTCGCAATTTAACACCCCATTTCACAACCACGTTAACCAATTTAGCCATCGAACCAAGTAAGTCGCACTTTAACACCCCGTTAACCAATTATATGCTCCGCATCCTCCTCAGTGTTCCCCCGAGGGAAGCTGCGGGCATTTTTTTTAATACGTGTTCAACTTTCACTCAAGGCCTAAGAAGTAGCCAGCGCAATACTTTTGCGCCAACATTTCCCTTTATATCATATCAATAAAAAAAACAAAGCACGAACCCCAACCCGCCTCCCGTGTCTCTGCGTTTCAAAGAAACGTTTACTCGAGTAAAGGCTACACCGAGTTTTGTTTCAAACAGTTCTTCGAGTACACGCGTTGGCGCCCGCTTAAGGGGGGTCAACGGGTGCGCACCGCGAAGCAGCAGTACACTGCTGCAGCTTCGCATCCCATCAGGGCAGATGGTCGGGGAGATGGTCCATAATGTTTGTTACTCATATTGACACGATTCCTTTCCAGCCATCAAGCCTGCCTATAGGGTCAGTTTGCAAGGGAGCGTCAAGCACCGGCGTGGCTCTGTGGTGTAACACTTGGCTGGCACGCAGAGGACCCAGGTTCGAATCCCATTGTGTCCTTGGGGTTTTTGTGCAGTACGATGCCTTGTTGTTATGCCGTATGATAGCTTTCACTCTAAAATACTATAGGTAGCGCCAGAATAGAAGAGAAATTAAGGCTTGTCATTTGTACATCTTGTACATTTGTCGCCACTCGGTATTATTGATGCACATCTAGGCTAAGTGCACGCTCTACAAACTTACTCTCAGAGGTCCGTCGTGACCTTTTCCTGCGACGGGACTTCCTGCGTCGTTTTCCACTCGTATCAGTGGGCTCTTCCGGAAGGAGTTCTTCGGTCTCGGAGTGGTTGGGTGTCTTATCATGGTCGTTGTCCGGAGGAGAACGCTTCTCTTCGGCAACCTCTGCCGGGATCGGCGGAGGTGCGGTGGGAAGCTGCACCCGAAAAAGGGACCATAATTGGAAACTTCAAGGTAGACTACAATACAAAGAAATCGCAGATCTTTCTACTTCTCCATAAAAACTGGCAGCCACCTTCCCGAATACCTAAATCTTAACGAGGCACTGTAGTGAAGCAATGAGCTGGTTTATATTCGTCAAGTGCTCTCTGAGAACTTTCACCATCATGGGTCACTTGATGGAAAGAAAAATCAACGTCAAAGTTTTACCTATAAATTGCGCGCTCAAACCTTCGCGCATGACGTCAAGAATTTCAGAGTATTTTTCGTATCTTAGCGACGTTAGCTGAACAAAATTTCACCTAAACTTGACATGTGAGGTTTGGGGTCCCATCACAGGACGATTTAGTCTGTTTTCACTCATTAGTGACGTGGTAAGGCTAGACGTTGTCGAAATCTACGGCGTCACAGTGTTTGATGTGGGATTTTCAAGGTGCCATCTCCACCCACATTTTCTTTTCGCGAATTTTCTAGCTCAAGTGTATTCTCGAAACAAGGGTGATGCATTTAGCACCACAGAAATTGACTATTGCAAGAAAACATTGTGCTCTTTAGTGTACCTTCAAGTATTCCAGGAGGTTTTAGCTTGGGTGAGCTGTATAACACAACAAAACTTTCAGCAAACTGTACATAGATTTTCGCGTGCAAAGAAGGAAAGAGTAGACGCGAAAACAGGAGTCTGATTACGTGTGTGCTGTTTTCGTGATTGTCCGTGGTGATCCAAATGTCGTTCATCAATTTGGATGTTCACCAGAACATGCGGTATGCTATGCGGGCTTGCTGATAACGCATATTCAGTGGGTCTCAGTACGGCAAATATGTGCAAACACTTATCCCGTCTTTTATTCGCGTTGAAAGGAAATCAGCTGAATATCACACACACACACACACACACACACACACACACACACACACACACACACACACACACACACACACACACACACACACACACACACACACACACACACACACACACACACACACACACACACACACACACACACACACACACACACACACACACACACACACACACACACACACACACACACACACACACACACACACACACACACACACACACACACACACACACACACACACACACACACACACACACACACACACACACACACACACACACACACACACACACACACACACACACACACACGTCAGAAGTATTTATTCATTCATTGTGACTAAGAACAATTTCACATACGCATTACCCATTTCTTCGCGAGGACTTATGCTGGCGCGGTCTTGTTTTTTTATGATACATATTCTACGTGGCAGCCCACTGCCCTCTAACTACCCTTTTGATAGCTAAAGCCGCCATGACTGCAGGTATGAAAAGCGTAAATGACGTGGATTGCATTTCACTAACTACAAGCACGAATATTGCGCATATGTCCCTCTCCTCTGCTGTCCATACGAGCTCAACAATCCTTTCCCACAGAAAATCGGGACTATAATCAACATCGCAAATTCTGCCACGGGGACAGGAAGATCAACGTCAATACACCAAGGCTGAATGATCCGCTGCCGCAGCCGTGAGTGCGAACACTTGTGCCCTCTTTTGAGCACAGCTCGCAGCATCGCCACCCATGCAGGGCTTTTGCGCGCTAGGTGGCACAACCTGCATACACCCTACGTTGTTGGCGTTGCGACATGAGAATTAGATGCGCTATTTTAAATTTGAATCTGTTATTTGCAAATCTAAAGCACTTTATAATATAATCGACGGGGTTCAAAAGCTATATTATGATTATGAAAGACGCCATTGTGGAGGGCTATCTATCTATCTATCTATCTATCTATCTATCTATCTATCTATCTATCTATCTATCTATCTATCTATCTATCTATCTATCTATCTATCTATCTATCTATCTATCTATCTATCTATCTATCTATCTATCTATCTATCTATCTATCTATCTATCTATCTATCTATCTATCTATCTATCTATCTATCTATCTATCTATCTATCTATCTATCTATCTATCTATCTATCTATCTGTCTATCTATCTATCTATCTATTTACGCCACCTACGTCTGGGCCAGTGTTGCGGAGTAGGCACTATGGTATTGGAAAGAATCTGGAAATATTCCACATTTTCGCAACGCCCAAATGGAATGGGAATGGAATGGCACCAAAGCTTGGAGGAATGGAATCAAGTGCACTTCACACAGAATGGCATGGGAAATGGTTTTTCCGCAAATAGAGCGGAAATAGTTTTCCGCATGGGTTTTTTCCGCAAATAGAGCACATCTTAAACGACGTGCTGTCTTAAATCCGAAGCATTTCTCAGCCAAGGTCGGCGACTTTAACCGTATCTATGCACCTAGCCAGGGGTGTAACCAGAAACTTTTTCGGGGGGCAGGGGGGGGGCACAGGCATTAGTATTTCTCTGTGATGTCACTATTAGCGGCAGTACATGTATATCAAGTGATAAGATTCCCCCTCTCCCCATGCGTATGGTTGTGAAGAGAGTAACTAAAAGTACTGTAAGAATGATTGACGGATATGTGGGGTTGGACGTCCCAAAACCACCACATGATTATGAGAGACGTCGTAGTGGAGGGATCCAGAAATTTAGACCACCTGGGGTTCTTCAACGTGCACCCTAATCTGAGCACATGGGCCTACACCATTTTTGCCTCCGTCGAAAATGCAGCCGCTGTAGCCGGGATTCGATCTTGAGACCTGCTACAGCGGCTGCATTTTCGACAGAGGCAAAAATGGTGTAGGCCCATGTTAGCAGCCGAGTACCTTAGCCACTAGACCACGGTCGCGGGGCAGTACTGTGAGAAGTTTTCTAATTACAGTAAACGACACGTACAGCGATCATTTGGAGCAACGGCCCCTCGTCGCACCATTGAATGGACTAGTCTTCGAAAACTCATTATTGCGATGACCCAGACGATCGGAGAAGGCATTGTTAACCTCTATTAAGGATAGATGGCATAATCCTCGTCGGGGCGAAACGCGTTTCACAGGTCTAGGACGGTTCGGCTTACAACGAGGAATGAGAGGTATATGCAGCATATTTTTGTACATTCATAATTGCATTTTGGTCTGCTTATTCTACTGAGTGAAATTCTTACTGTCGATGTGTGAGACTTCATGCCTATGGGAATGATTTTATATTAATGTCTTATGTCCTGCCGCCCAAGAGTAGAGCTTTTAGTCAACATTTTTTTTACTTTATTGCGTGCATCCAAGCATGCTTTCGATACACAATAACAATTTTTTTTGTAAGATATGCAGCATGTTGGGAACACCATTGTGCACAGGTTATTTTTCGGGCAGACTTTCAACTGCACTGTGACTATTGATAGCATTGAAGTAAGGCAATCTGCGAGGGCAAGGTAAACATTGATGAGAAATGTTCACTTGTTCTCAATCAAAAGTGCACGTGTGACCGTACTCGACGAACCCACTCGCATAAAACTTGGCCACTGCGCATGTGTGCTAGAACACCTAAATACGCACAAAAAAACGCGGTTTGTTTTTGTTTTTTTTCATGGCTCTCTTAACTCGGTTCCCTGAAGCGATTGCGTTGCGGCAAGGTGTCTTCCGTTGTTTGCGAGTGTGCAGCTGACGTTTCTCTTTACTTGAGCAGATTAAGAGCCGTACAGAATATTTTACCACGCAGAATACGTGCATTCATATTTCCAGCATTTACACCAGCGTGAAAAGGAGCAGCCTCAAACCACCCAAAATCTTCAGTGATCGGTTCACCAGTGATGAAGAAATGAAGTCTGCAGTTGCTCAGTGCACAGTGTTCCATAATCCATTTCTCAGAAAACGTGAACTCCGACGAGAACTGCCAGTGCATGCAACACGAGTTTATTTACGATCTACTGTGCACCGTCCAAGCCTGTTGATTGTCTGTTTCGGGCATTATGATGCGATTCGCTGGAATTTCACTATAGCCATCACCTCCTTCACGCTCATTGACGTTTGTGGTATTTCATCGCAACATGTCAGAGACTACAAGCCTTCCGCATGGGCGCAATCACAAACGTGAGACACCTCGCGCACAGGGGAAGATGGGTGAGCGCGACTTTACCGGCACCTGAAGGGAAGCGGAAGAAATGTATACTCGCGAATCTTTCCGGCAGGGGAGAAACGAATGCTAGTGTTCATGGCGGAACTTTACCAGCTGACATGCATCGTCGCTTAAAGGCTGATGCACACCGGCGAATAGCAGCGGTCGCGCGACCATTTGCGACTGGCGACCGAAAAGCGACGGATGTTCACACCGGCAGGGGCTGCTTGCGAGCGACCGGAAGTCGCAATAGCGAAGAGTCACGTCCGGATCTCGTTATCAGTGAGAACTATGGCGATCAGCGCCAATCAGCTGATTACCGCCAACTGAGTGAGCGGACCAAACCGAGCGCACCGCATTTCTTGTTTTTATCCGTTCTCGCCAGCGCAATGAAAAAAACAAACAACAAAAATGGAGCATCACTGATTGGTTCCAGCAGCTTTGCGACCACAGTCACGCGACGGAAAAATTGGTCAGCAAGCGACTAGCCAAAGCAGTCACTTTGCGACCGTTTGCGACCGTTCGCGACTGTTTGCGACCAGTCGCAAATGGTCGCTCGACAACGGCTAGTCGCCGGTGTGCACCAGCCTTTAGTTCTCGTTTCTTGCATTCAGGGTCACTGCCCGAACATTTCTGAGCTCTTTGCTCCCTAGTAATGTGAATTCACCCCCTTGAAAACGCTATCTACACGTATTGCTTGGTAGTTCGTGTCCTGGGTTGATCAGCGCCCTTCTATGGGACTTGATGGTCGCACCGAAATGCCGTACGGTATGACACTTGATTATTTCTTAAAGGCGGCGCTGCTCCCAGTGCACACTTAACAGGCGAAAATGACAATGCTGCTTGTCACAGGCAGGCAGCTTCATCGAAGTAACATGTCAGTGGCTGGCGTAGAACAGCACTTCAGGCTTTCAGTATTTCTGGCCTTTTTTGGACTATTTAATAGACCACTTCAATGAGCACTTTAAAAAACATCGTTACACCTTGAAGATGCTTTCTTTTCTTCTGTCTCAGAACATTCCCGAATCTGCTACTACTCCAACTGCCGAGAAGTTATTGGCATGTATGCTAGAACATTATCTCACATTCAGCCTTGCAAGGGGAGTTAGCAGTATAGGCGGTGAAAAGAAAGGAAGAGAAGCGAGAAAAGCTGTGCATGTCTGTGATGCAAGTGGTTGCCAATCGCCCAGAGGTATTCTTCCCAAACGTGTACCATCTTCTAAAGACTCCGGCAACTCCGCCGGTGAACACAGCTGAAGCAGAACGCCTTTTTTTATCGCTGAGACGCCTAAAGTTGCACCTGGGAGCTACAACAACACATGAAAGACTGTTTGGCATCGCTATCTGAACATCCACCGTGAAATACAAGTCTGTCCGGAAGACATTCTTTCTGTTTTTAACAGGAACGTAGTCAGCTTCAACTGAATGTGTGTGTAATATCAACCATAGGCGCCCGCTCAATCAAGAATGAAAGTTACCTGAAGTTATTCTTGGATTGAGATGTTCTGAACAACAGTAAAAACATAGTTGTTAATGATCCATTGATGGGGTGCATCTGATGGACGACTTCAATGCTAAGGTGGGAAAGAAGCAGGCTGGAGACCAGGCAGTAGGAGATTAGGCATCGGTACTAGAAATGCCAGAGGGGAGATTTTAGTAGAATTCGCAGAACGTAATGATTTGCGAATACTTTTTTTGGATACCTTCTACCGAAAACAACTTTGTTTTTTTGGATTTGGATACCTTCTACCGAAAAAAGTGAACCGTAAGTGGACATGGAGCAGCCCTAATGGCGATAGTAAGAACGAAATAGACTTTATACTGAGTGTACACTCAGGCATCTTGCAGGATGTGTAAGTGCTTGGCAAGGCACGATGCAGTGACCATAGAATGGTACGGTCTCGAATTCATAGACTTGAAGAAGGAACGACAGAAACTGATACGTAACAAACTAGAATGGATAGATTTGTGGGGTTTAACGTCCCAAAGCCACCATTTGATTATGAGAGACGCCGTAGTGGAGGGCTCCGGTAATTTTGACCACCTGGGGTTCTTTAACGTGCACCCAAATCTGAGCACACGGGCCCATGACATTTCCGCCTCCCTCGGAAATGCAGCCACCGCAGCCGGTATTTGAACCCGCAACCTGCGAGTCAGCAGCCGAGTACATAAGCCACTAAACCACCGTGGCGGGGCGATACGTAAGAAACTAATAAACGTGCTAGCACTGAGAGGGAAAATACAGGAATTCAGAGTCTCGCTTCAGAACAGGTACTTGGCTCTTGTCGAGGAAACCAGCCTTAGCGTTGACGTAATAAATGATAATCTGACGAGTATCATTACTGAATGTTCAGTGGAAGTTGGAGGTACGGTACTTAGACAAGACACTGGCAAGCTGTCCCAGGAGACGAAGAACCTAATTAAAAGCGTCCGAGCATGAAAGACTCAAATTCAACAGACAAAATAGAATCGGCAGAGCTTTAGAAGTTGATTAATATGCATAAGGTATCCGATGTAAGAAGGTATAAAATGGAGAAAATTGAACACGCTCTGAAGAGCGGAGGAAGCGTCAAAGAAGTGAAGAGGAAACTTAGGATAGGCAAAAACCAGATGTATGTACTTAGAGACCAGGAAGGCAAACCAATATGAATAGGATAGGTAAAATAGCAGAGGAGTTTTAGAGAGATCTGAACAGTAGCCGGGAATATCACGACTTTAATATAAGAACTAGCAGTAACCCATATGGAATTCCACAAGTAATTATAGAAGAAGACAGAAAACCTTGGAAGGAATGCAAAGAGGCAAAGCTGCTGGTGAGGATCAGATAAAATTAGACCTGCTAAATGATGGAGGACAGATTGTGTTAAAAAAACAACCCTCCCTGTTTACGAAGTGTCTCCTGACTGGAAGAGTACCAGAAGTTTGGAAGAATGCTAACATTGTCTTAATAGATAAGAAAGGGTATGACAATGACTTGAAGAATTACAGGTTGATCAGCTTGCTCTCCATCGTATACAATCTACTTACAGAGGTAATTGGTAAGAGAATTAGGATAAGATTAGAATTCAATCAACCAATGGAACAAGAAGGATTTCCGATAGGCTACACTCAACGATCAACCAAATTCATGCTATCAATCAGGTAATAGAGAAATGCTCAAAATACTGCCAACCACTACACATAACTTTCATAGATTACGAGAAGGCATTTGATTCAGTAGAAATATCAGCAGTCGTGCGGACACTGCGGAATGACGTCGACGAAGCATATATAAATATCCTGGAAGAAATTTACAGGGGATCAACTGCCACCATAGTGCTCTATAAAGAAAGCGACAAAATTCCAATGAAGAAGGGTGTAAGGCAGGGGATACAATCTCTTCCCTGCTATTTACCGCGTGCTTACAGGAGGTTTTCAAAAGCCTAGAATGGGAACAGTTAGGGATAAGAGTTAATGGAGAGTACCTTAGTAACCTGCGGTCCGCCGATGACATTGCATTGCTCAGTAACTCAGTGGACAAATTGCAACTCATGATTACGGAGTTAGACAAGGAGAGCAGAAATGTGGTTCCTAGAATTAATCTGCAGAAAACGAAAATAATGTACAACGACCTCGGAAGAGAGCAGCGCTTCGAGATAGGTAACAGTGCACTTCGATTTGTAAAAGACTATGTCTACTTAGGGCAGATAATAACCGCGGAGCCGAACCACGAGATTGAAGTAACTAAAAAAATAAAAATGGGGTGGAGGACATTTTGCAAGCACTCTCACGTCACGACTGGAAGATTGCCACTATTCCTCAAGAAGAGGGTATAAAACAACTGCATCTTGCTGGTAGTTATCTGTGGAACAGAAACTTGGAGACTTACAAACAGGGTTCAGCTTAAATTGAGGACGATGCAAGGAGCGATGGAAAGGAAATTGATAGGTGTAATCTTAGGAGACAAAAAGAGACTGGAGTGGATCAGGGAACAAACCGGAATTAAGTATATCATAATTGAAATCAAGAAGAGGAAATGGACATGAGCCGGGCATGTAGCGCGTTGGCAAGATAACCTCTGGTCATTAAAGGTAACTGACTGGATTCGCACAGAAGGCAAGCATGTAAGGGAGGGACAGAAAGTTGACTGGCGGAACACGGGAGAAACCTTTGTCCTGCTGTGGACGTAGTCTTGCTAATGGTGATGATGATAATGAACATCCAAAAACCACGATATGACTACGAGAGACGCCGCATTGGGTTGCTCCAGAAATTTTGCCACTTTGCTTGTTTAACACACACCTAAATCAAACTGAACAGGCCTCAAGCAGTTTCGCCTACATCGAAAATGGGAAAGGAATTCGATCCCGCTACCTGCGGGTGAGCAATAGAGCACCATAATCACTGCACCACCTTGGCGGCTAGTGAAAAAGACGGTCTTAGTAAAATCGGTATTCTATACTTTTCCTCCAGCTCTAAAAAAGCGAGTTCACCTGTAGGAGACATACGGCTGAAGATCACTTTGACAGCATGGCAGAGTGATTCCGTTCTCGCCCGTTGCTTACTCCTCGCTTTTCAGCGGCACCTTTCACTTGCAGACATCGTTAGCGGATGCGAAAGGTATGAACGACAATGCAACAACCCAAATTGCACTGGAGAATTCTAGCAAATTTTGGGTAACATATGGGGCATATAATGTGACATGCAATGCGCAGGATAATACCTTTGCGTCGAAAAAGATAATCAACAGTATTCCGCTAGGTAATGTGTCTGTTTGCTGCGTGAAACTATGCTTGAACAACGTTTGTTTCATTTTTGGTAAAAGAATATGTTTACCATTGCTCGTAATTTTACGTGATAACGCGCCCACCGCGAATCTCCATTTACTGCATTTCTTGTGCGTCATGTGGCTAGTACCAGAAATTGCTCGGTGTGCCCTTCTAGTCATGTCAATGTAAAGAAACGAACAGATGAAGCAAATCAATATAATTTGTCGTATATTTTCTCAGCTTTATGTTCCGTATTCTTGCACTGTTTGCCACAGTGCTGAACAGTAAAGCTTGTACTCTCTACAGCTGCCTACACTGCATTTCTCATGACGCTGCTATTCCTATAGGTTATGACAACCATCTTTTTATTGAGGAGCTTCAATTGCATGATGAGTATTTTAGTAGGCCTTTCTAAGGCTGTGATTAGTCTGCACGTTTGCCTGTATTACACCTTCGTCTCTAGACAACACTTCGGAGTGCCTTGGACGTCAGGGCATAATAAAGATATGTATAATAGTATTGTATACAATCGCATACAAGTCGAGTCAGGTGTATAAACCGACTATCCTGTGGCACGCGTGCGTTTTTGTGTGCGTGTTTGTGTGCGTGTGTGTGTGCATGTGTGTGTTTAGATAGCAGAACGTGCGAAGGTTAAATAGAAATGCTATTCTTTGGCTTGAGTGTATCTTAGCACATGTACGAAGAGTCACACTGTTTTATGCTTGAACGTGGCCTATCAGACCTTGGAACTGTGTTTGGCTATTTTCATTAAAATTAACATCTTCGTATTGAAAATTTTCGCAGTGATACGCTCTGGCGAGATCTGTTCCGGTGGGTACAAATATGACCACCACTTGAGCATTAATCCTGTAGCCAATCCAACTTAAAACAATCGCGGCCGAGATTCCTGCTTAAAATCATACAGAATGCTAAGCGTTCAGAGAAACACCGCGACACGTTTTTTTCCCCTATGCGGACATTATTCATTGAAAAAGCGCCCAGCAATGATATTGCGATGGTAGCAGCGCTTAGTTCTAAATTATGTCAGCGTGAAGCGACGAAAAAAGTAAAGTTGAGTAAGTGGGAAGAAAGAAGAAGTCAACCCCCCCCCCCTCCCAACACCCCCCCCCCCACACGCCCCTTGGCTACACCACTGTACCTAGCCGCCTAGCTCTCCAGGCTGTTTCGATTGGGATCTATACCGAAACTCGTATGAGATATCATGACTCAATAAAGAGCATAAGTGACTAGGAATAACATGAAAATAATGCCACGTGTGTCATGAATGTCATCATTTACATCCAATGGTCTTGCTGCTGTGGCGGCGATGGATTGATTGATTTAAATTTGAGGTTTAACGTCACAAAACCACCATTTCATTATGAGAGGTGCCGTAGTGGAGGACTCTGAAAATTTTGACCACCTAGGATTCTTTAACGAGCATACAAATATGAGCCTACGGGACTACAGCATTTTCGCCTTACGGAGCCTGTTTCGCAGAAAATGCGGGGCAGGCGTCAGAACCGTGTTTGGTGATGGAAAGATCGGAGGAAGGGAAAGATGATTAAAGAAAAACGCAATCAGAGCCGGAATCAAATCCAGACATTCGGCGTGCCAGTCGGGATTCGCAGCAGGGCTACACCTGTGCTTGAGACAGCTTACGAGAGAAAAAAAAAACCTGTATTGGCTTCATAACGCTCCAATATCAACTGTAGATGTCGTGTTCACCATTGCTTTGACAAAAATATAATAAACACTACATATTGACTCATGTGATTCGCCAAGCCAAGGGTGAATCATTGCACAACCCACAGGAGTACGGCGAAAACCGCTTCCTGTGATATGAGGATCGTCGCACTCAGTTCATTTCGATGTAACTGACACTCGTGCTCTAATGTGAGTACTGCCGTTACGCAGGACCATAGGATACCCCTTAGACGTCAGTGTAATCGACGTGCCCAATAAAATAACGATGCCATGGCAGGAGGGCGGAGTTGTCCTAGGAGCTCTACCCCTTCCTTATTTAGTTGCTTCTTCAAGTGGGTACTTTCGTGAAAATAGGTGCCTTCCTCAGATATTCAACGCTTTCAGCAAGTGTCCCCGCAAACCCCGGATAAAAATTCCAACTTGTCTACCCGCATTTCAACAATGACTACACAAAATCAACAAAAAAGTCAGTCGAATGTTATATCCAAATCATTAGAAAAAAACTGAGGAAGAGGTTACTAATGGCCAACTGCTTCGCAAGACACACTCTCAGAATGAGTGGGATCTGCTGTTTTTCTTTACATGTCCCCGAAAATAAGTCACAGTCAACGGGATTATATAGAGACCGCATCTGTGGTTGTTGGAGAACCCAATATGATTCATATTTCCAATACTAATTTTGTTTGATTGACACGGAAATGCTTCGACGAAGTTATTGAAATATCCTGGAAAGCAACAAGAAGACATCAAGGTTCACGGGAGGCAATGCTGAAATTCAAGATTAAGAAATCGTAAAATCTGAGTTATACAATACCATTCGTGCCGTGTGCTGGCCTCTAATGCTCTTAGTTTGAGTGTCCAGATAACTGGTTTTCTGCTTGCGCATTGCTTCATCAGCGTCACATGCTTCACTGAGACAGTGGAAGCTGTCTCAGTGGAGTCTGTGATGTATGTGGTTGCACTAACGCGTTATCAGATAAAACTCATTGACATGTGCCGTGGTGTATGACGTAATAAAACTAAGGTTGCCAATCCAAGATTTTTTTTCTTGTCCTGCTAAATGGGGGCGGAAAGGTTGTAGGCCCGTGTGCTCAGATTTGGGTGCACGTTAAAGAACCCTAGGTGGTCGAAATTTCCGGAGCCCTCCACTACGGCGTCTCTCATAATCGTATGGTGATTTTGGGACGTGAAACCCCACATATCAATTAATCTCCTGCTAAAGCAAACGTTACTTACGATGACTGCGAGATTGAACGCTTTATGCGCGCGTGGCAAATAAGAAGACAAATAACAAGGAACGAGCTAAGCGTTTCGTATACGCGTTTGTGTCGCTCATGATCAAACGAGACTAATTCAGGCACTTTTCTCGGTGTCAAAGAGCAAACGATTGATTGATTGATATGTGGGGTTTAACATCCCAAAACCACCATATGATTATGAGAGACGCCGTAGTGGAGGGCTCCGGAAATTTCGACCACCTGGGGTTTTTTAACGTGCACCCAAATCTGAGCACATGGGCCTACAACATTTCGCCTCCTTCGGAAATGCAGCCGCCGCAGCCGGGATTCGAACCCGCGACCTGCGGGTCAGCAGCCAAGTACCTTAGCCACTAGACCACCGCGGCGGGGCGTCAAAGAGCAAACGAAAAGTGCAAAAAAGTGATACTTCCTTATCATTTCCACATGCTCGCTCTGATGTTCCGTTTGTTGACAACCGATGCCTCGATTATCTTGAATGGTGGGCAGCCCATAAAGTATTTGTGCGACAGGTAGCGGGTACGTTCGGGTGGACGGTATAATTCAAAAATACTAACATGATCTATCCACCTATAAACCACCATTTTTCGTCAGCTAACCACTACCACCATGGCGGCTTGCTATTTTCATCAGTCAACGTATAATTAGGCGGAATCACGCTGTGCCCTCTGACTCACATAGAAAAAAAATCATGATAAATACACAGCGCACAGAATGCGATGAGGAAAAGAGACGCTGTAAACGCACAGTCAGTTGCGTTCAGTTTGCATGCACACTCACCCGTAGCCCGTTCCATATGGCGAACAGATGCCCCCTGTACCAGGCGGTAACAACTGTGGGAACGAGCGTGAACGGCACCAGGTAAAGCAGCGCTGGCTGGGCCATGTGCATTAAGTGCAGCGCCGTGAACGTCACGATCATGCCCGCACCGTATGCTGCGAGACAGCGGACATTTCTAAAGCAATGTCTTCCTTCCCCACACCTTTTAGCTTGCTACGAAATGTAAAATGCAGTAAACTTAACACACATAATTATCTATGGGGTGTCGAGGGTGGTCTAGCTGGATTTTGAACCAGAAGTGAAACATAGTAGGAGGAAAATACATGCAAATGAACCAATTCACACAGTGTCAGGCTACATCCATTCGGACAGCTATCATGATGACGTATGAAAATGTGCGTTGGACTAAAAGAAAATCTGCTGGGAAGATTTTGTTTTCGCTTGGTTTCAGTGCGCTTAATTACAGGGGTGAGGGACATCTGTGCTTTTTATGCTGAAGTGACTTCTGTACATATAACTTAACACAGCTGTAAATGGTCAATAAGGATGTAGCGAAGAAGGCATACTTCATATATGTGAGGGATCTTACTGTAGCTCACAAAATACGCTAGTGGTATGAAGATGCGTGACAAAAAAGAGAAGAATATGCAAGCAGTGCATTTGATTGTAAGACGAATCATGCCTGTATTTAAAGCTTAGCATTTGTGGAAAAAATGAGCCTTGCACGTTCATGTTCTTCTTTTTCCTGCACTACTAAGCAAATGAATGTCGCCGAAAATTTTTCTGATTATTTGAGCGTACCGAAAGTATAACAGCTTGCTTCGCTCACTTAAGGTTCAAAATTGCGTTTACAAGTTGGTGTTTAATGTGTTACTAAATGTAAACATACAAAATTGCAGTAGGCGTCTGCCTATGCACCGTGTTCCCACTTACCGAAGCATGAAATGTAGAAATAGAACCGTCTTCCGAGGGAAAGAAGGTCGAACGCATGGCAGTAGGATAGCAGAAGCCCTGCATGTGAATGTTTTATTACGTTAATTCACAAGCTCAACTCAAACTCGAAAGCCAAGTGAACCTATAAACAAATGTAGATTTCATAGTGTTACCGACGTTACAAGTTGCTTGCATGTGTGGGATATTTCTTTTACTAGTTGGAGATCGTGCAGTACACCTCATTCTGTGAAACTCAACAACGAAATTGTTGAATTTCGATGTATGTATAGTCGCTGTTTTGGAGTTCTTTGTTTTTTGCACTGGTGTTTGATTTATCGAGTCATTTATTCATTCATTTATTTATTTATTTTTTGCAAATCCTTTCGGAGGACGAGGGCATTACAGAAGGGATGGATAACATCCTTATATACAAGTGCGAAATAATACCTTGATTATAAGTACAAATTAACATAGCATGATGTCCTGAATGGCACTTTTGAAATTAACATTACTAACTACTACGATGGAGGTGGGAAGGTGGTTTCATTTTGTGCTGGTCTGCCGGAGAAAAAAGTGGCTGTATATGTTAGTACGACATAATGGGATGCCAACCTTAAAGCTGTGGTCCACGCGTGATGAGATATAGTCAGGTTGAAGGAGAACATGTTTTTTTAATTTTTATTTTGATGATAAATTTTATGATGTATGTATGCATTATCAGCTGACCCAGTGAATTAAGGTCGTGGCAACTGTCAGCTAAAAACGTACGTGGACGTCCACATTGCACATAACATTGGCGTTTTTCCGTGATAGCAAGATAAGTGTCCATCCTCGCTTTCTGCGCAACGCGAATCAAAAGAGAGCTACATGCCTACTCTGTGAGCGTGTATAGCTAGATACGTGAAACGCTGCTTCCGAGTGTCGAGAGCCGCTTCTCACCGGGAGCAAGGATGTCTCCCAGGCCGAGCATGGAAAACTTGCGCGGGAAACAGGCGTGGTATTTGCCCTTGACAAACCTCGGGAAGCGCACCACCATGGGGAGCGACTCCTGGAGGCTGCCGCCCTTCGCCACTTCCACCATGACGCTCTCGCGGTTCTGCAGGTGTGAAATATGAAGGGATGATTAACATTATAAATAGATGAGCTTTATTGCACGCACCTCTAAAACGGTAGTTGTGACATGAAAGCCTTTGCGGGAGCGGGTTGTCATCTTGGTAACAATGAGATAGATGGAGAACTGCTAGAGCGAAATAAAATGAACTTTGTTCACATACTACAAAAACAATCGTATCTTTGGTGGTATCTGTATGTCATGCTGTAATAATCGCCGTCTAGATCGCTTGCGCTTGAAGCGTTTAAACTCGGCGTAGATGGTGACTGAGCTTGGCGCTCACCGCCTTCCTATCAAGGTTGCCATGTGTCGATGATAGGGCGCGTGCCGTATGTGAAACAAAGTGGTGGGCCAACGGCAACACTTTGAGCGTGGTCAGAAAACGCTGTCGATTGGTAGTCGCGGCTTCCGAGAACACGTGAGCCACAGATTATAGCAGAGCACGTGGCCTGGAAGTCGTTTTAAATTCTCATAGTCGGCTAAAACTGTTTCCCCTTTTGTCACGAAATTACGCAACAAGCTCAAAAATCACTCGTGGTGGCAACCATTGTGTCACCCATTGGATAATTTGAGCAAGGACCACTTGGTCTTTGCAGGGGCAGCCGCGGGAGGCCATGGATTGTCCACGTGTGCGCGCATGATCGCACTGAAAGGCCATTTATTCAAGGGAAAAAAAAAAGAGAAAGTGTTCGAGGTGAAAAGACGCGCGCGTGAGTATTTACTTTCCCCGTGCCACCCCTCCTTGCTTAGCTTAACTACAAAACTGCGCGAAAAAGCGCCAAGAAACATATATATATATATATATATATATATATATATATATATATATATATATATATATATATATATATATATATATATATATATATATATATTTATATATATATATATAAATATTTATATATGTCGTGAAAGATTAGAGGTTGGCAGTGAGATAATCTATCTCTAGTTGGTGCAAGGTCACCTAAGGCCTCGCACGACACGTGTCGCCATACCTGTGTATATAAATATACTCGGGCCTTCTCGGTTTCATGGCTTATATATATATATATATATATATATATATATATATATATTGCTAGTTACATATGTGTATCCTTCACAAAACGTTCAGTTGCTAGTCTGTGCTTGTGTGTGTGACTTCTCCAGTCCTTGTCGCTTTTTCGCGTAGTTTTGTAGTTATGAATTACCAACTCGCTCAGCGTTCAGTACTCTTGGGTTGCTTAGCTTTCGTATTAGATATATTATAAAAATTTATGGTAGTGAATACGTGAGACAATTAGCTCCTTTAGTGAATCCATTCCGTGGTTACCTGAATAAGTGTTGCAGAGCCCCCTTGAAGTAATATAGTATATGACACAGCCTACAAGTGATAGATGATGCTAACTATAGGGGAACGCAATGAATGAAAATTACTGTATGAGCGTTTTATTTGATACTGGGCGGTGAGAAATTCGCTACCAGCCTGAAAAATGATATTTATGTGAAGCTAATGCGATGCCTACTTCAAAAAAATTTATCTTGCATACATAAGGAATGAATTAAAGTGAATCAGGCCCTTTCCTTCAGGTGGCGCAGGGGTAAAAAGGGATAAGAAAAATACATAGCGATATCTCTGCCCCTTACGGTAAAACGACCTGAATGTTTCTACCACTTTTATCCATTCTCCCTATTTTCTGTCACCAACCATATAGTTTACTTTTCAACTTGTAACGTTGTGGGGTGTATAAACCAGTGAAGAGCGGAAAACCAGTCATTGCATTTCACGCCTCAACATTTAGCAATATTTAGTGAACTTTTTCACACTGGTCACACCCGACAGCCAGATATGTCGGACTGTTCTTCATGACGTCACAAATAGGGGTTCACCTGTGTTTATATTAGCGTTCAGAAAGGCGACTGAACCAGATGTGCGCATCTTGCTGCATGGTATTCTATAGTATGGCTCATTGTTTTCTACGTTGATTCAAGGACGAATGAAGGGCATAGTTCGTGAATGAAGCATATTGGGCCTGTCGGGGTGGTAGTCGTCTGATGGCACATGCACGTGTCGGCCTACGTTTAGCCAGAAAGGTCCACTCTCCGTGAATGTTGCTTAAGTTTTCCTTTAGGTACGGCGAGTTGATTCTATGGCGTGCTTCACTGCCCTTACCACGCGAAGGAGAGGAGTGATGAAGACGAAGAACACGTCGTACACGAGCAGCAGCGAGAGCAGCAGGGTCAGCAGCTGAAATGATAAGGGCGACGGAAAGCACAATCAGTTGCACTAGTAGAATTTAGAAGTATGTCTGCCGATGAATCCGTCGAGGACAGATATAGAAAAGGGTAAGCAGAGCAGGTATGTGTCGCAGTGAACTGAGATCGAGTAGTGTTACTGCTTTAAGAAGGAACTTAGCAGCCGGAACCTGCATGGACGAGTTGATTATATGCAATGGTATAGGAGAGGACTCCAGAGTAATTTAGATTACTTCGAAGCTTGCTAGATTACTTGTTATTAAGCTCTCATTGGATGGGTATGTTGTTGTCAGAATGGCCCGAAGCGTATAATGACGCTCATCATGAGAGTAATCTGCATTAACAGAGTCGTGTCTAAGCCTTTCAGATATTACGCTGTTGTAGAATAGCGTATACAAAGCTTCGCTTTAGCGTTTGTTGCCACAGCGCATGCATCATACGCTAACTTCCAGGGCACGAACGCCTACCTCAGAAACCCTTACGCTACAGACATCCTAATACTCCCTACTGTAACCTTAGTAATCCTCAGTGACGTTCTGTATTGGAGATTCCGAATCCGCTTTGACAAGTCCCGACGGGAATGAGCACCTTGAGGTTTGGCAGGTGTATAGACTTGAGCATGTTGATGCAGAAGGCGACGCCGAGGATGTCTTGCAGGAACCATCCCACGGTGTCGTTGTTGCGCACTATTAACCAGGACACCGCCACGCCGAAGGATGCGACGAACAGCGCCACCTCTCGCCACTCCATGGGCGTCTGGCAGCAAAATGCCAGCTGCTTGGGCACCCTGCGATGCCAAGGTCAAGGTTGCAACAGGCTGGGTGCCCTGTCGACATTGGGAATACCGTTATATGGGTGAAGCTCCTTATGGTCTAGGGCAGTCCGTTCCTCCGGGATAGCCAGCTCAGCATATCCAAGGAAGGAAGGATGGACGGACGGACGGACGGACGGACGAACAGACAGACAGACAGACAGACAGACAGACAGACAGACAGACAGACAGACAGACAGACAGACAGACAGACAGACAGACAGACAGACAGACAGACAGACAGACGCTTCGAACCACTCATCATCACTCACTCCGTGGATATGCAGCGATTGTTTTTATGCATTCTTGCTGTGCCTCATTCGCAGATCCTTAATACTGGTTGCCATTAACTGTAGCCAGTCCGCAGTGTCCCGATAGATCCCACCAGTTAGTTGCGATAAACCGCGCTCATGCTTCATCTCATCGTGTTTGGGAAACACCGCAACACAATGGTTCCAGATACGAAAGGAACGCACGCCCTGTCTTCACCCGTGAATTACGGTGCTGCGTAGTTTGTAACGTTTAATTTTGGACTTCTCGAAGAAAAAGGAAGAAAAATGGGGCGGAAGCCAGAAGCACAATAACAAAATATTCTCTCCAGAAGCAATTACATCTTGGATAAAAGTTGAAATTAAACAAAATTAGCTGTCTGGTAGTTACAGTTGCAAGTGCCTTTTATAAATACTGTGCTAAAATAAGGTGTGCAGGTAATTTCGTACTTTGACGTTCCAATGTTGATCCGGTTGACGAATGGCTCCAAGCAGGAGAGAAGGGCTGCTGCCGATGCCAGGGCGAACATTATGACGATCAGGTGAACTGACAAAACAATATGTAGAAAGGTTCACGTAAGACACCAGTAATATCGAAGGCGCACGTTCAAGCTTTGTAATATTGTTGTACAACGTCTGATGTCCGCTAAAAAACGCTACACGCCGTTCAGCGGTGGCCAACGACGGAGGCCGTCGGTGCAGCCGCTGCGCCAAATTTGCTTGCACGCGAGAGCCGAGCACGAACCACGCCTGCGCTTTTACCGGAGGCGCTGCAGCCGGCTTTCGCGTTAGTTCAGGTGATGGAGTTCGGACAGTATTACATGATATGTGACAGGTACCTGCTTAAGTTATGCATGTTCGACTCATTCAAGAAGGCCAAGATGAGGCACTAAGGTCTGCTAGCTTGGCTGTTTATTATGCCTTGCACGTGTATTGCCATTTCGTCATTGTTATGAAATCACGCAACAAAATAAGGTGGAAGCACCAACGAGAACAAAACGCTGAAAACACGTGCTTGTGTTCGTGTGGTCTCGGTGCTCTCGACTTATTTCGCGGTGCTGTTACATATTTTTTGCCTATTGTGTGTCCCATTCAACTTGGTATTCCGTTCGTGCCAAGGTGCGCAATTTTGTCTCGTCTGCACATTAACAAGAGTATACTGTTCAAGTTGTTTGATCAAGATATATAATCATCTGACAGTGAGTCTGCTTGAAATATAGAGGTTCGTCGCTGCTGGATTGTTGCTCGCAGGCTCTGTCGTTACTTCGAAACAAGTCGGCAGAGCTGCGTCGGCGCTTCGCCGTGGGAACAGCCTAGCTACGCGTTAGATGGAAGGAAAGGATAATAAATGAGAAAAACAAAATACATTTTTCGGAGAGGCGGGATTGGAACCCAGGTATCCACGGAACGAAGATAAGAGTAGTTACACTAGGCTATCCAGGCACGCTAGCAGAAAAAAAAATTATGTGAATCATCTTAGCGTTGCTAAGGGTGATAGAATAAGACGAACATAGAAAGAAATAGATGTTGAAAGAAAAATAAAGAAGCGAAAATAAACAGAGTGAATCAACGGGCCTATTGAAAGAACTATAGACGGTGAAGAAAGCATGGCGTGATCTTGTATAGTACGGCTAAGATTGAGAAAGAGAAATGAGAAGAAGGAGGAGTGATATGACGGGAAGGAAATGAGAAGGGGAGGGCTCTTAGCTTCACTGTTCTCACAGTGTTAGACCTAAAACATTGGACATAAAAAATTAGGCCTAAAATAGTGTCAAATACAAATGTCTTTGATGTGCCTGTGCATGAAATTTAAGTTTTAATGTTACTCATACTAGCAGTCCAATGTTTCTCAACCGGAGCTCAGGCACGCGTAGCAAATCAGGCTCCATGAATGCCGAGGTGTTGCGTTTCGTAGTGAAAGATGGCGCAGTGAGTCGTGCCGTCTCACCCAGGTACCGGTAGAAGTAGTACAGCACGAGCAGCATGACGCTCATATGGATGACGAACATGATGACCAGCTTAGGAGAGAGTGGCACCGTGAACTCTTCCTCCAGCTCATTAATGCTCTCCGTGAAGTCCCGGTCGGGCGGAATGTGCACCAGAGACCCGTCGGATGCGCTGTTGCGTTAAGGCGAACAAAATGGGTTAGCGCGTCACAAGGGAATAGACATAAGGTTTGCGCTACGGGTATATTCTGCCGAGTGCCAGCTAGTTCGAAATTCAGCTGCCTCAGTTATCGCTAATGTTTTAGCCAATAAGTCTTGAGCACTTAGCACTGCTGTGCTCACAAGTAATAACATCTTAACATCCGTGACGGTGAAGGAGGGTGATTAGGTATGTTAAAGCTTAATTAACACGTTATAATTAGCAAGTATAAAAGCTTGATTAGCTAGTTTAATGTAAGAAAACCAGATATTTCCAGTGTTTGCCCACTTGAATAATGTAACCAGTGAACCGCAAAAACAACTTACGAGCACCAAATGTATGTAGTACCAGTGTATGTTTTCATTGATATCCTTACGTCCTCTAGTGAGAGGTACGAAAAAGAAAAAAATGCGCACGTGTTCACGTTTCCCCCGGAAGCTTGTCGATGGCTTTTGGTTGCACGTCGGGATTTCTTCTTCGGCTTGGGCACCCTGGGCTGGTACCTGCATTAGTGACAGAACGTGGGAGTATTAGGAACCCTTGATTACAACATATGTTGCTAGATTATTAGTATTACAAACATAAGTCGTTGTGAAAAGACTAAGCAAATTTAAGAAAGCCGAAGCTTTATCTGAGGCCCCGCAAGAGGCCTTCCTTTTTCCTTTTTCCTTCAGGCTTCCATTTTCTCCCCCCTTTTCACAACCCATCTCGTATTCACTGATAAAGCAACAGAAGAAGAAGCGTTTGCCACATCCGTTATAGTATTCCTTGTTTCTCGTTCCATGTGTGGCTGGGTTCTTCCGCTCGAAAGCGTTTTGATCAACACGAACAGAGCTCATTCTTAATAGCGTGAACAGAAATGCACTGAGAACTCGATTTCACGACTAATATCACCACCTACAAACTTTCAGAGTGTACTAGTGGACGTTCACAGACTCACTTCATGAATATGGCACTTACGTAAATTCATTTAGCGGGTCTAGTAATTGAAGTGTGCTTAACTGTTTTAATAATTAGCCGTTAAGGAAGCCGCAATCGTTGATAAGACCAGTGGGCAAAAATTAGCAGTTACCGTTGGTATATACTTTTTTATTTGATAACAATTTCCTGCGCACTGAAAAAATAAATATGAAACAAATGTGCTTTCACAAACGCAGCCTTCAACGCAGGTCAGCTTTTAATCGTTTTAGTACAAAATGTGAAGAAGTTTACCTCTGCAAGCGGGCTGCATTCACAAAATTTAGTTTTGCAAAAGCAGGAACAGCGAATAAAGCTAAAAAAGGTGAGGAGGAAGCAAGGTGGCAGGTAGAAGATAGAGCTACCTGCGAGCTAACGTTGAGGTTTGAAAGAAGGCCTTTCTGATATTTCATAGAATGTTAAGTTCTTAAGGAAGTCTGACGTCAGGCTTCGAGAAAAAGGCCGACTGTGATCTCCTGAATGACTGAACTGCAAATGCGATCCATATAAAGTATTTGTTCCATGGTTTCATTTAACACCCACAGACCGCATGTGGTGTCCAGCTCGAAAACCTACTTGAGACCAGTCACGCATCCATAGTTCGAGAACACACCTGTTAAGAAAATAAAAGAAATGTGGGACTAACACAACAGTTATGTGAGCTGGGATACTATGGTAAAATCCGCGAGTCACTGGTTTGATACCAATTAGGTGAATG
Organism: Rhipicephalus microplus; assembly: GCF_043290135.1. Classification (NCBI taxonomy): domain Eukaryota; kingdom Metazoa; phylum Arthropoda; class Arachnida; order Ixodida; family Ixodidae; genus Rhipicephalus; species Rhipicephalus microplus. The sequence goes on from NC_134702.1 coordinate 145,389,208, forward strand.
ATGCGTGCGACATATTTATGTAGCTTTATGGTGGTATTGATATTAGTAAATTTTGTTAAGAGTGATTCATCATCAGATATAACCATAGTGAATGTGTGCTCCGCTCAACGAGCTACGTCCAACGCAATGAAACATCGTTGAACAGGAATCGTTTTTGAATCAAATGTTTCGATACTGACGCTTGCTGTCCGACAACCTCTCGTCACTTCAAGCCCCATCACTTGGAGCCTCTCCCGTCCCCTTCGTGGTAGCTTGAAAGCTTTGGTAATGCGCTGCTAAGGCTAAGCTGGCGGGTTCGAGTGGTGGCCGCTGCGTACACGTTTCGACTTGGTGAAGCGTATTAGGGGCAGCACAGTTATATTTAGGTGGACGTACTAAGAATTGGCAGATCTCACGTACAGTGGTAATCGATGATACGTGAAGCATGAATGAAAAAGGTGAATACGTCATTTTAAAACCAGCACAACGTCGATGATAGATTGATATGTGGGGCACAACTTCCTAAAACCACCAAATGATTATGAGAGAAGCCGTAGTGGAGGGCTCCGGAAATTTCGACCACCTGGGGTTCTTTAACGTGCACCCAAATATGAGCACACGGGCCTACATTTCCGCTTCCATCGGAAATGCAGCCGCCGCAGCCGGGATCCGAACCCGCGACCTGCGTGTCAGCAGCCGAGTACCTTAGCCACTAGACCACCGCGGCGGGGCAATCAGCACAACGTTACAAGGTGGAGGTAAATGATGCCGTACATGACTTCCGTGTCATGATTATCATGTTTGGTAGTGTCATTTATCTTCGTCATCTATTCACGCACGTGATGCCATATTTAGTATATGTGGAGCTAACGAAACGACCGCGAGCACGCTATGAGCGTGATGATGATGATGATGATATGTGGAATTTAACGTCCCAAAACCACCATATGATTATGAGAGACGCCGTAGTGGAGGGCTCCGGAAATTTTGACCACCTGAAGTTCTTTAACGTGCGCCCAAATCTGAGCACACGGGCCTACAACGTTTCCGCCTCCATCGGAAACGCAGCCGCCCCAGCCGGGATTTCATCCCGCGACCTGCGGGTCAGCACGCTATGAGCATGGTATGTTGTCATGTTTTTACCCGACACGCGTATCAGGACTATCATGCTTGCGCCAGTCATATACTTTTGTCATCTATTGACGTCACGTAACACCAAATTTGGTATATGTGGAGCTAGCAAAACAGCCGCAAGCGCATCATGAAGGACCCCATATACCGCAATAGATACGCTCAAAGGCGCCGAGTTTCGCTAAGAAATGCTTCGCATTTAAAAAGTACTAAAAAAAAACTGTGGCATTTGTTAACCTAACAAGGCCGGTATTCCACAACAAATTCCGGAAAATAGTTTTACAAAATACTTGAGGCACTGGGGCACTAGCGCATCTAGTATTGATTCCGGCACACGTCGGTAAACTCCAGTAGGACTTTCGTTATTCACGCCTCCTACCAGAATGGGCCACGCACATGGAGGTGAAATAGGTGCCTCTAAGGTTGCGGCCCAGATCCTTTTAAGCGGCCTAGCTGGAGTCTCAGTGACCCGAAAAGGTCACAGAATCTGAGGCACGATTCCCAGTGTGATTCAGTGCCAGATGAAAAAAAAAAGCTAACACTAGTTTTACGCCGGATGCACTGACATAACACTGAACGTTTTACACCAGTGGTAATACAGTCGAACGGTGACCTAATTGGTTTGTAGACATAAACTTAAGAGACGTTTGCCAGCTTGCAAGAACACACGACTAGAGCATGTTTACTATTAACAGTGTTTCCCTAATTACCGCGTGTTCAATTCAGTTTAGATTACGTTTTTGTAAATGAATAACGCAAAAGACAGCTGCTGAAAGATTCTGTACGTTCTCCTTCTTAATTTTTCACTTTCTTTTTTATTTAAAAATGTTTCCAGATTTCTCATTCCGTGATGTAATTGCCGTGCATCTGACACTTAAAATTTGATATCGTTAAGTTTCAGAGAAATGAACGCGTCTTATTCCTTTTCTGTTTAAGCTTTTCATCTTGAGGCAAGGCCATAAGGCTTCATGCTTTCATTTTCTAACGCAGAAAAAGAGAAGTGTAGTGTCAAAACCCGCGACAAGGCTCGCTTTGTTTTCTTTAAAAATGAGGTACAGCAATGGGCGTGCAGATCAGTGAATCCGTGCGGCAGTCGTATCAAGAGAGCAGATGAAAAATAAAAGAGTTGCACGCTTTCGTGTGCGTTTGGCTTAAAACATTCGTAAGAAAAAAGAAGCTTTTTCTTCTCACTCGATTTCGAATACACTGATACCCTCCTCCCTCTCTCTTGCTCTCTCTGCTTTTGAAAGCTTTGCGCATCCAGCGTAGTTTCACCTTTGAACAAGCGACGATACCATGTGATGACGGCGTCATTTGGCGTCACGTATTGCGACGTTACTAAGTATGCAGAGTTTGACAACCTGTTACTTCATGACGATGCAAAATGTCGTCACGGCATACGAATTTTCGCATCACCCATGTAGACTCCGACAGTCACTTTTCAGGTTTGATGACACAGCTAAGGCTTTTGCCTTTGTGCGTACTGTAAGAAATACACGGGCACTGAGGCAGCTAGTGAAGGAAGACTACGTATAGGAGAGACACTCGTGCAGTTATGGCTTGTGTGACGTTTAGTAGCCTGTATGGCGTTTCAGTATAGCCTGTGTGGTACGTGTGAGTAATTTATTCTTTTTATTACGAAGCCTCGCGTCCTTCAAGGACGCCGCGAAGCTAACAGTACCATTGCGAAAACTTTTTCAATACGTAAAACTGAGTTCACATATGGAAAAGCTAGCATAGATTTTGATGCTGACGTAGTGATGTACTTCGCGTGGAGCACTGCTATAGGGAGCGACTGCTTGAAAGCTGTCTTAGAAAAAGGCGCTGATTTTTCAGAGATGGAAGTGGGCACATGACAACATTGGTGTTGGCCCTCATGAGTAAGTCGAGAGCGTTTCTTCAAGAAGATGGGCTTATACTTGTTTATATAAATGATCTTGTAAACATTGATACCACAGCTAACTACGACGTGTAAGCAGATGACACAAGCATCTTTTTATCTAGAACCGATCCTATTATGCCATAACAGAGCATGAGAAACATATACTGAAAAAATTAAACGAGTGGTCTGTAAACATTCCTTATAATCAACTCTTCGAAAACAAAAGCTGTTTTATTCCGTCTGAAATATGTATCATGTAATTTAGGAGACATTCTACACTCCAATCATTCTGTGATTGAATTCTTTTAAAGCTAAATCAGTAAGAGTGATTTTTAATGAACTTATGCTTTGCGATCACACACTGACTACATTCTAACTAAGCTTTCAAAACCTTTATGCATGCTGAGGAAGCGTACGAATTTTCTCCCAGTCTATCCCAGCCATTTCGTATACACTGCTTTAGCCGAATCGCACTTGCGCTACTGTCATCTCCTGTGGGGTAATTGTTCTAAGAAATCTCTGTACAAACTTACTATAACGCAGAAAAATTCAGTGCGAGCAATTCGCCATCAGCCATATGGTGCGCACAAATCTCAGTTTTATACAAAACTTAGATTTTTGAAGTTAGGCAAGTTACATAAACTTAAGCTACTATCATCCATAAGATCTGACGCACGTAAGAACAGAAATAAGTTAATAACTCTTTCGAACTTGCAGCCAAACTCATCCTCACGTTCCTTGAGGCACACAGAATTCTCGCATGTACCACGACCACGAACAAACTACGGTTTGCAGATGCTACAGGTCAGCGTTCCTCAGATGTTAAATTGAATCTAACAGCAGAAAATTCACGTGCACTTTCAAACATTGAATTGCACTTGTTTCTCGTACAATTGCCTGTTATTGCCTGGTGTCTTGCTCTCTAGATGTAATTTATCATGTACCCAATATTTCACTTGTAATTATGAAAAATGGTTACTGTTGTTACCTTTTGTGCGCATGTTTTTTTATTTCTCCGAAAGTGTATGCTATATATGTATATTTTAAGTAACATTGTTTTGCGATTTATAAAACCTCTTTGTATATTGCTTTATTTGCTTCTGCTAAAGTATCCGCTGCTCTGTAATGGGAGGTGGGACTAGTCAAGCTACGTAGACGCAGCTTTTTTTTTTTTTCTCCTTCCAAACCACATGTGAAGTTTTTGTAACTTTGTGTGGCAAATAAACTAAACTTCACATACTTTCTCAAAGAAACATTGGCAAATCGCACTTTATATAGTGGCAATCGATGACATGCGAAGCATGAATTAGGAAGGTTGATATGACACTTTATAATCCGCACAACGTGACTAGGCGGACGTAAGTTATGCCATGCATGAGTTCCAAGTCGTGATTTTTATGTTTGCGTTAGGCATTTCTGTTCGTCGTCCATTGACATCATGTAATACCAAATCTGGTATATGTGAGGCCAGCAAAACGGCCGCGAGCGCACTATGAGCGTAGCATGTAGTCCTCGTTTTACATGACATGCATATCATGATTATCATGTTTGAACGTGTCCTTTAGCTTTTTAGTCTCTTTACGTCACGTAATACGAAAATTGGCATATGTAAAGCTAGCGAAACGGCCGCGAGCGCGTCATGAGCATGGCATGTCGACAAGTTCTTAGATGAAACACATGTGATCATTTTCATGTTTTCAGCAGTCATACACCTTCGTCATTTATCCGCATCACGTTGCACCAAACTTGGTATATGAGAAGCCAGCGAAACCGCCGCGAGCGCATTATGAACGTGGAATGTAATCATGTTCTTACATGACACATATATCATGGTTATTATATTTGCACCTGTCATAAACCTTCGTCATCTGTTAACGCCACGCAGCATTAAATTTCGTATATGTGAAGACAGCAAAACGGCCGCGAGCGCGTCATGAGCGTAGTATGTAGTCATGTTCTTACAGGACCCACATGCCATGATTAATATATTTGCACCAGTAATAAAACTTCGTCATCCATTCACGTCACGTAACGCCAAATTTGATATACGTGAAGCTAGCGAAACGGCCGCCAGCGCATAATGAGCATGGTATGTAGCAATGTCGTTACATGACACCCATCTCATGATAATCATGTTTTCACCAGCCATATACCTTCGTAATCTCTCCACATAACGTAGCACCAAACTTGGTATATGTGAAGCTAGCGAAAAGGTCCCGAGCGCACTATGAGCGTGGCGTTTAGTCAAGACCTATGTAACATGCATATCATTATTCCCACATCAGGGATTGTCGCCTATGTTCGCCAGCCAGTCATGTGATACAACTCCAGTTTGGCGATATGTATGTCATGTGAAGAAAACCACCGCTAGAGCTGCAAAACCATGGTACGTAAATTATGACATTCATGACATACACGTTACGATTTTCTTGTTAAAACTTATGCTTGTCGTACAGCCATATTATGCCATACCAATGTTGGTATAGATCCGAAAACTGAAAAGGCCAGGAGAGGTCAAATTCATAGGCGGCTAGATAGATAGATAGATAGATAGATAGATAGATAGATAGATAGATAAATAGATAGATAGATAGATAGATATACAGATAGATAGATAGATAGATAGATAGATAGATAGATAGATAGATAGATAGATACGGTCAAAGTCATTGAAGTTCACTTAGAAATGCTTCACATAAAAAAAACAGGACGCGCGGCCATCTTGTCCTGCCAGCGAGGATGGCACTTACTGCACGAGCTGCACCAAGCCGGACCAGTAGGCGCCACCGACCACCGTTACCATGGCGATCGCCCAGATGACGGCGAAGCTCCAGTCGAACGAAGTTTGCACCGAAAAAAGCTTCGCTACTAGGCTCTGGTTGTGATGGTCGTCGTATTTCTGCGCAGATAAACACATGAATACTCACTCGTACAACTTGACAGAAATGTGCACATGTAGCACGTAATCTACTATGTCTTGCTCAACATCCAAAGCAACACCTTTTTACGACGCCATATCTGCTTTACGAAGCATCTATTTAGGAAGCTTAACTATATTGCACCATAGCACTGCCTTATGATTTTTCCACATTTTTTTTTCACATGACACTCACTGTATACTAGCCGCTTCCTTCCATTGCACTCAAAATTTAATGCGCACTACGACACGTTAGAAACGCGCTATAAAATTTCAGCTTGCCATTCCGCGCAAAACATTTCAAGCATTGTCTGAATGTAGAAATGTGCTGTTTTTGCAAATAGCCATCACTATGCAGCAGTGTGCGCATTTGGGCTGGCTGGTGGATGACTTCCAGTAGAAAACATCGCTAATTACAGGAGAAATCGGCTTGTGTCTTTGCCCGCCGCCGTGATCTAGCGGCTAGTGTACTCGACTGATGACTCGCTGGTCTCGGGATTGAATGCCGGCTGTGGCGACTGCATTTTCGATGGAGGCGAAAATGTTGTAGGCCCATGTGCTAAAATTTGGGTGCATGTCAAAGAAGCCCAGGTGGTCAAAATATCTGAAGCCCTCCACTAAGGCGTCTCTCATAATCATATGGTGGTTTTGGGACGTTAAACCCCACATATAAATCTGGATTGTGTCCTTTTCTCGTCCCGTCTACCAACGCTGTTTTTTTAACTGGAAGACGCACTATGAAGCACTATTCTTTGCTCTCAACGCGAATTCTTGACGTTTATCGCCATCATGTGCGAATATTTTATGGACAGTGGTTGAGAAGTAATAGTAGGCATATTCGTTGTTAAAACAATCACCCCAACAAGCTTAAAACAGGTGCTGATACTTGCCCTAATCTTGACGCAGCTTTGAATAATTGGTCGAGAATAGAACACATTACATGCAATTATAATTTCTATTGCTTGTTTGCACGTTCATATTTTCTGAGCAAACATAGCGAGCCAATAATAACGAGATTCCCCCTAAACATGACCTTTTTACGCTTACAAGAACCTAACGAGAAAGCTGTTTCTCCACGATTCATTTTCTTATAACAGCTTCGAATGATTCCATAACATTGCCGATTGATCACTGATCAGAATACACCGGAGTGTATTGGTAAAATATTCAGAGCTCGCGACTATACGGCGTCTCTCATAACCATATTTAGTTTTGCGAAGTCAAACCCCACATATAATTATTACACCTGAGTTCAACACAATAAGTTTAAATTCAGTATTATGTTAAACAAAACAATTGTTACACAGTGATCAGTTGAAGGTGAGTAGAACTCAAGGCGGCATTTTTGTTATCCATCGATTTTAAGGTCAATACAAATCTATAAGACCCACCATAGTGATTTAATGGTTAAGGTACTGTGCATCTTACTCGAAAGACGAGGGATTGAATCCCGGCCAGCAGCGGCCGAATTTTCAATAACGGCGAAATTGTTTGAGGCCCATGTGCCCATGAGGCCCACAGTGTGTGTTTAGGTACACACTAAAGAACCTCAGGTGGTAGAAATTTTCGAAGCTCCCAGCTACGGCATCTCTAATGACCATGTGGTGGTTTGTGGATGTTAAACTCGAAGAATTACTGTCATACAATGAGTGTCACTACAAGATATGCAAATTACCGACGAATTATATTTAATTTAAGGGGGGGGGGAAGAAGCTTGCGACCATACATACACACTACGTATCGAAGAGCGCACCGCTAAAAGAATTTGAGGAGATAATTGTGTCTAAAAGGTTGTAATTCAAGTATGGTTAATTTACAGGTGATTGCACAAGTCATGGACATTAGGTGGCGGGTTCCTGGATTATAGTAGGCCTTCAGCCATAAAACGCGAGAACGAAGACTGTAAAAACAGTATACTTTTTCATTGAGAGGTATAATTTAAACTTCAACGCAATGCTCCTTACGTTACGTGAAACGAATAATCTCAGCCCGGGCGTTAATTTTCTATCTTTCATATTCACACCACTTGTGAACTGATCGAATTATTTAGAGGCGAAGCAGCTTGGGCTAGAGCTTCATTCGGTGTGCGGCGTGACCGCAATTACTGCGCATGCGCGTCTACTCTCCTCATTTTTCCCCTACGCTCTCCTCTCTCACTTCGTAACGCCGACGCAAGGAGAGTCTGCTAACCTACGCTCGCTCCCCCTCTCTCTCTTCTAGGCGTTCGTCCCTGCGGCGTTTATACACCCATTCTGCATGCGCGTCTTCTTTTGTCTAACAAGAACTTGAGAGGGGAAGCGGTTTTTTTTAAATAAAGAAGTCGACTGATCGCGCTGCACAACCGTTCGCTGGCCACCCCGTATATACAGGCTCCCGATCTTGATCTCCAAGGTAGTGCCAGTGAAATATTTTTTTTGTGCGTTGTTGAACGATTAGAATTCACCGCAAGCGCGTTAACTAAGAGCCGAATGCTGGTCCCTGTGTCCAATGGGAGTCGTCTGTCTCCCGTCAGCCATCAGCAGCTATTGGCATGTTTCGTTAGAAAACGCCGGTCCATCACTGCATGCTTTGCGCCTCTCCAGGTTTCTCTTCTGCGCAACACCGCAATGAGCGCCAACTTCAACGTATCCACCAGCCGCACCTACACATGTTTCCCCGGGACATGGTGTTATTTTTATCAAAGCAGCAATGTACCGCATTAAATTCGTTGTTTACTGCGGTATAACGTGTATGAAATGTTCTCAGCACCGCGGTTCACAGGCAACAAATAATATATTACTGATAACTCATTTCTGTTTTTGAAGAGGGGCTGTTTTTGTGACTGTTTTTTTAAAAAAACAGCCTCAAAGTAATCACCCGCTTGTTGCGACTGTTTTTGTCGAAGCGCTCTTGAGTTTTGTGTTGGCTCTGACAAATTGCTACGGCCGTCACTTTTCAATCAAGGGAGGCATATCTGCCTGAGTGAGTGGTGGAAACCTATGCTGCCAGGTGACTTACCGCAATCTTGTGAGCGGTTTCATTGATGATAAAACCGGCGGTGATGTCAAGCCTCTTGATACTGGTCTTCGATTCTTCAGCCTGTGAGGGAAGACAGATAAAGTTATCATGAGGTTCCACCTTACGCGATTCCCCGAATGGTATGGGTGTCTTAATGACGATTTAGTTAGCAGCCGATGATAGCGCACTTGTTGCAGGTTCTAAGCGGAGCTCTCTGTATACGTTAAAGGGTCATTGAAGGAGTTTTCTGACGTGCGGTTTTTGACAAGGCCACTGCTGGAGAAAAGCATTGTCACCATAATTCAATCAAAACACCCCTTATAATTGCAGCTACGAGTAATAAATAGATACCCTACTCCTTCACTCCCACTTTCATCCCCTCAACTCTTCCTCCGAGTGCCCGGGGCCACGCTGCGCTTTCACGGCGCCTGTGACACGCGATCTTCGTGCGAAACTACAATAAAGTCTATAATCGCAATAGTGTCAATAGGTGCACCATTGCAAGCAAATCACTGAAGCGTACATTATAACATAAACAAGAAAACTTAGAGACATATTAAGTAGTCAACAATACCAGTATCTGTATTCCTAAATGCAATACAAATACAACATTCGTTCCTAGGCCACAACAAGATTCACAATCCAGAACAGCGGCACGCATTTTGAAAATTGCACACACCAAATAACGAACCAGCTTGTCCATCCAGCGAATCGCTGCACATCAGTTGCAGTGATGTGCAGTGATTGGCAGCTTAAAGTGTTTTAATAAAAAAAACAGTTTACGCAGCATGGTCTAATAGGTTTGTAAATGATCCTTTGACTTACTCTACCCGCCCAATGTACTTGTACGAAATCGTAAAAACCATTTCAGTATTTAAATAAATATTTAAAGGAGGAAAAAAGCAAGAACGATGCAAGTCTGAATTTGAAGCATCTTGAGAACTTGAGCCGACTCGTCGGCGAATTTCTCATAGCGTACCGCGTGTCTTGCGTTGACGGAAATGAGGATGCCATTGGCCTTGGCGCTCTTTGCCTGCAGGATGATGTCGTTGTTGGAGACGTTGTCGCAGCGCTCGACCAGCACAACTTTGCCCTCGAAGCCGCGGCGCTCGTAGTCGCAGTCGGTGTCGTTGAGCGTGTTCAAAAACGGACGGTACTCCTGCACAGTGCACGCCAATTCAGGACCACGAAACATTAAACCTAACCAACAATACACCAAGCGTTGAAAGTGAGTGCACGGCTTAACGTTGCCCTGAAGTTTCTCGAAAGTTGTTATGACGCACGGGGAAGCAGGTTGCGCCTTAGCGTTGCCCCACATCCCCCATGGAACGCGAAGCCACAGCGCCTTGAAAACCTGTGCCGTAATAAGGAGTTGAAACGCCGGCTCTGCCCGTGATCCAACTTTTATAGAAGATGTGATTTCACAAAGGAAAGTCAGAGTTGCCGATTAAAGCTGGAACGCTTGTAGCAGTATCACTGTGTCCACAAAGCATGAAAGGTCTAGTTCAAATCCAGGTTCCAGGTCGCATAGAATTTTTAGAAAATATAGGTAAATATTTATTGAAGCTTGACTCGTAGAATTCATTGCTACTATGTGACTAAACTGAATATTATGTGAAATAAATGTGGCACAAACCGCGAAGACATACAGGCCGAGTTGGTTTAGGAGTTTGAGTGGTCGACTGATGAGCCGAGGGTCGTGGCAGCGACTTTCGGCTCATCAGTCCACCACTTTACCGATTACCGAAGGCCTCACCCTGCAGGGTACCTCACCACATCACGTTGTTAAGGTAGAAGTGCGGCATTTGTTAGTTGCAAACAAAATATGATTGTCAGCACAACAAAAATATTTGTAAATGAACTTACAAAAAGAAAAAGTATAAATTGAGTGGTGTTAAATGAAAACTGGGACAAGCAAAAAAAGAAATAAAGAATTCAAATACAGTACTGTGAGCGAAGTGATTAGTTGTAAATGTCCCCATAGCTAACGTATGGATTTCCTACCGCTGTATACTTCAGTAAGCGTTCCCGTGCTGAATAAGTTAACGAGCATGGTGTGCACACGCGCAGGCAAAAAACAAAACAAAACACATCTCGATTGATAACTCCGAGCACTGGCTTTTACAACGATGCTGTAATGAACACGGCAAACGGAATCGAGTCAACGAAAAGAAGCTGTGTCTGTGAGAGAGAAGTGTTTTATTGGGGAAGAACGGGACTTTATTTTCAGCAACCCTTGTGGTTCATCGCCACCTTCTACTAACACACGCCCCGGACGGCTACAAGTTTTGTTCCCCAACGTAGCTTCAAGAAAAACCTTGGAGAGTAGCCTTCGCATTTCACAACCCTTTTCTTCCTGTGGTCAGTTTACTTGAAAAGGTGAAAAGAGGATTTATTTATTCTGACAACAGTCTGTAACACGCTTTCCACTTCGGTGTCACACACTGATAAATCAAGTGATTTTACGTTTTTATGGGTTACGTTTCACTTGCATCCATTCGACGTTTTGAATAGAAGACCCAATACACTGGTTTACCAAGCTACGTTGAGTATGCTGCTATTAGGTTCAGCGGAGCAGCAGAGAGAGAGAGAGAGAGAGAGAGAGAGGATAAAATGCGGGAAAGGCAGAGAGGTTAACCAGAAATCGGGGCATCTTCTTTGCTACCCTGCACTAAGGGAAAACGGAATGGGGAAGAAAGAAGGGAAAGCAAGCGAAGAGCTAAATAGACGCGCGAAAAAGAAAAAAAAAACAGAAAGCGGGGCTGCTATAGCCTATTCAATGCATCTATCTGCCTATATATTGTCCCTATAACTTTAGCCGAAACGGTAATAAAACAACATTTCGTACGTGCATCCTTCTTTTCAATCATGTCACGCCAAGCCCATAAATCGAATATGTATGTATATATATATATATATATATATATATATATATATATATATATATATTGTCACGAGCGGTTGCAATGCACGGCGCATACAGCGCGAATGAACATTCAGACAAAAGGTGAAGAAGGAAGACGACGTTGTGTGTGCTGTCTCGAGACCCCTTGTGGAAGTAAACGCGAACCATCCAGGCTCGCCTGTTTTTCAACCTTTTCGTGTACTTCTTGCGTGTAACATTTGGTGGAGCTGTGCTGGGTACCTCCCACGACCTACGACGGAGCCGTCAGCACCAGAACTTCGTAGAAGCCGTCGCCTTGCCGGACTTTCGCCATCGCGCCCCGACATGTCTCTGGAGCAAAATGACCCCCTCAGCAATACCTCGGCAAGACCACCGCTGTATCAGCATTACCGAGAGCCACGGCCGTTCTCAGCAAAGCCAGGGGAAGACTTCGATGAATGGCTGACCCATTACGAAAGGGTAAGCCAATGCAACAACTGGAACCCGGCCAGCCAGCTCAGGCATGTCGTTTTTTATTTGACGGACACGGCCCTGGTTTGGTATGAAAACCACGCCGACACGCTTACTACATGGAGCAGTCTTATTGAAGAAATGAAGAAGTGCTTTAGCGACTCGGACACTAAGAAGAAACGAGCGGAAACAGCTTTAGCTCAGAGAGCTCAGGTGATCGGCGAGACTTGCACGACATATATTGAAGAAGTTCTCAAGCTGTGTAAGACCATCGACTCTCGAATGCCCGAGGAAGATAAAGTGGGACACCTTTTAAAAGGTATTGCGGAAGACGTCTATAACTTCCTCATTGGAAAAGACAACCTGAACACCGTATCAGACGTGATTCGGCACTGCCGCACATTCGAGGCGCTGAAAACTCGCCGAATCACGCCGAAGTTTGGACGGCTAGCCAATGTCACGACTGTGGCCAGCGTTGACGCGATTCCGCAGACAGACCTCTCAGCTACCATTCGGCAGATTGTCCGTGAGGAGCTCCTGCGGCACGAAGAACAAACGCGTTATGCGGTGCCGCGTTGCGCCTCCGTCGCTTTCCGAGACGCCGTCTGCGCATCTCCTCCGGCTACTTGGCAGCATTCGGTGAATGCTGCGGATTGTAACAGCTACCGACACGACCCGCATTATGGCCAGACCGAACAACGCCATTACGACTCGATTGATCGGCGTTTTGATCAGCATCCACGCGACGTTCGCCCACGAAGACCCAGCACTGCCTACGACATCCAAGGGGAGGGGATGAGTTACTCGCAGCCTGTGGCCGCTGTGGAATATTTCAATCAGCGTCCGGAAGTTCGCCCTCTGCCCGTGTGTTACAACTGTGGCACGCCTGGCCACATAGCTAGGTATTGTAACCGACGTCGGGCATTCAGCAATGGACAGTCGGGATCGTTTATGCAATACGGTGGTCGTGCAATGGACACTAATAGGCCAGGAAACACCACTTTTGAAGGCTACTTCCGAGAAGAAAGAAGCCGTCACTTCCCTCTGGACAGCTATTCTGGAGAACAAGAAAGGTATCGAAACCGTTACCGCTCTCCTGCCTCCGAACGTACTCTGACACCACCACCAGCTTTCCGAGCGTCTCGATCTCCATCTCCCAGACGGCGTGTGACGTCATCATCTCCTCGACGCCGCTTCGCGTCACCACCGCCGGGAAACTAGCCAGCGCGGCCGATGGAGGTGAGGTCGCTGGAAAATCTTTGCTGCCGACTCGGATACCTCCACCTATCTTCATGCTGAAGAATAAGGTTAATGTACTTATTGATGGCGTTTCTACCATGGCTTTAGTCGACACGGGAGCAACTGTTTCTGTCATGAGTGTGGTGTTCAAAAATCTGCTGGGACGCAAGGTTATGTTTCATTGGGACCACAGCACAAGCTTTCGTGGAGTGAGTGGGGACTCATTATACCCGGTTGGTGTGTGTAACGTGGATGTCTCCTTGGGTGGTCAAACCTTTAACACTGAGTTTACCGTGCTTCCGCGTTCCACACACGATGTAATTCTCGGCATTGACTTTTTGAAATTGTGTGGCGCCAATGTTGACTGCCGAACAGGAGAACTCAGTATTTGCGGAAGTGTGTCCTCTGCGCTCTTAGAAGAATCATCCCAGCAAGAGAGTGTGTTTTGTGTTTCTGAAGAAACTGTTGTGCCCGCTTTATCCGCGATGCGCGTTCCTGTTGTTTGTTCGTCTTCTGTTAGTACTTCGTTCGATGTTGCAGTGGAACCGGTCCATAGAAACTGTCTTAAGAAAAATGTGTTGGTTCCGTATTGTATGGTTTCAGTTACCGATGGATGCGCAGGGCTATGGACGCTAAATTGCTCCACTGAAGCAGTAGTGCTGTCTCAAGGCCTAAAACTTGCTACGTTTCAGGGAGAGTCATTTATACCTATGGCAGTGCTTACAGAACTACCGGATACAGCACAAACCAGTGTCTCGCACACCGCAAACGAACACATGCTCGGAATGGTAGCTACATCGCTCAGTGACCATGAACGTCGTGTTTTGATGGCCCTGCTTTCGAAACACTCTTCAATATTCGACTTTGCACAGCACGACGGCCCCACATCGATTCCTGCATCCCGTACTCGCCATCGCATCAACACAGGATCCGCTGAACCGATTCGTCAAAAACCATATCGTGTGTCCTCTGCGGAGCGAAAGATCATCAGCGCTCAAGTCGAAGAAATGATGGGTAAAGGAGTAATTCGGGAATCGTCTAGCCCTTGGGCAGCTCCAGTGATACTGGTGAAGAAGAAAGACGGCACGTGGCGATTCTGTGTCGATTACCGTCGCCTAAATGCCGTTACTAGGAAAGACGTATACCCACTCCCACGAATTGACGACGCCATCGATTGCCTCTTTGCGGCTTCTTACTTCTCTTCTGTGGATTTACGATCAGGTTACTGGCAAATCCCTATGCACCCGGATGACAGAGAGAAGACCGCTTTTGTAACGCCCGACGGACTATTTGAATTCAACGTGATGCCTTTCGGGCTTTGTAACGCCCCCGCAACGTTTGAAAGGTTCATGGACACTATACTTCGCGGTTTGAAGTGGGAAGTTTGTATGTGCTACCTAGACGACGTTGTGATCTTCGGCCGAACATTTCGTGAGCATAACGAGCGCCTGGACTTGGTACTAAACTGCTTGAGGAAGGCCGGCCTTGTGCTTAATTCTAAAAAGTGCCATTTTGGTGAACGACAGACACTTGTGCTGGGACACCTGATCGACAAAGAAGGTATACGACCAGATCCACAAAAGACAACAGCTGTGGAGGCATTCGAGGCACCTCGCTCTGTGAAGCAGCTACGAAGTTTTTTAGGGTTATGCTCCTACTTTCGCCGTTTCATTCCCAAATTTGCTGACATAGCTCATCCGCTCACATGCCTTCTCCAAAAAGGTGTTCCTTTCGAGTGGAGCTCGGAATGCGACTCATCGTTTCGGCAGCTAAAGCTACTGTTGACGTCCCAGCCTATTCTTCGCCACTTCAATCCGTCATCACCGACAGAAGTTCATACCGATGCTAGTGGTGTTGGCATTGGCGCCGTACTAGTTCAGCGTGTCGGCGACAGCGAGCATGTGATATCGTACGCTAGCCGCTCATTGAGTCGCCCCGAGCGCAACTACACTGTCACCGAACAAGAGTGTCTGGCGGTCGTCTTCGCTGTGCAACGGTTCCGATCGTATCTCTACGGGCGCCCCTTTACTGTCGTCACGGATCATCACTCTCTATGCTGGCTTGTGAATCTTCGGGATCCCTCTGGTCGACTAGCACGCTGGGCGCTCCGTCTGCAGGAGTATGATTTCGTTGTTTCCTACAAGAGCGGCCGGCGACACGCTGATGCTGATTGTCTCTCTCGCCTGCCACTCCCAACGACTGAATGTGACGCGGACAACTTTGATGAATACATCGCTTTTGTGTCCACGGGATTTCCGGATATGGATACCTTCATATCAGAGCAGAGGAAAGACGACAGCTTACAGCCGCTATTCGCGGCCGCGCGGGAGTCCGCTGCAGACAATCGTTTTCGCTTACGTGACGGCGCCCTATATAAGACGAACTTCTCGGCTACCGGTGCGCGCTACCTTTTGGTTGTCCCCAAGAGCCTTCGCAGTCACGTATTATCTGCCATGCACGACGAACCAACTTCCGGACATCTTGGATGCACAAGAACACTCTACCGTGCTCAGGAACGCTTTTATTGGCCCCGGATGCGCAATGATACCGAACGGTACGTCGCCAGCTGCACCCAATGTCAGCGTTACAAGCGACCAACTGACGCGCCGTCTGGTCGCCTTCAGCCTGTTTCGCCTCCTAGCACCCCCTTTGAGCAAGTTGGTATAGATCTTCTGGGCCCTTTTCCGCGATCCACAGACGGCAATCGTTGGGTCATCGTTTGCGTAGACCACTTAACCCGTTATTGTGAGACGGCAGCACTGCCGTCGGCCACAGCAAAAGACGTTTCCATCTTCTTGCTGTTTCAAGTTATCCTCAGACACGGACCTCCTCGCATCGTAATCAGCGACCGTGGGCGGCAATTTACCGCGGATGTTGTCGAAGAGACCCTTCGTCTGTGCTCATCAAGCTTCCGCCATTCCACTCCATACCATCCACAGACTAATGGTCTAGTGGAACGCACGAACCGAACGCTTGCCAACATGCTGTCCATGTACATCGACTCCGCGCACAAGAACTGGGACACAATTTTGCCTTTCATCACCTATGCTTTCAACACCGCAAGACATGAGACCACTGGTTACTCACCTTTCTTTCTCCTTTATGCTCGTCCACCACGCTATAATCTTGACACTATGCTTCCCTACTCTGCTCATCACAGTGAGCCGATCAACGAGATTCTCTGTAGAGCAGAAGAAGCGCGACGCCTCGCTCGGCTACGCACCGTCACCTCGCAAGACCGGTCAAAGATCCGCTATGACGACCGTCACCGACATGTTCACTTCAATCCTGGAGATCAGGTGTGGCTCTGGACGCCTTTACGGAAACGTGGCCTGTACCAGAAATTTCTCGCTCACTATGTCGGGCCCTACGTTATCCTCGAACGCCTCAGTGAGGTCAACTACCGCATAGCACGGCTCACAAGCACTGGACGGCGCTCGGCTAAAACAGAAGTGGCGCACGTCGCTCGCATGAAGCTATGCAATGCACGAACCACTGAGTGACTCGCCCGGCGGGCTTCGTCTGCCAACGGGGAAATGTCACGAGCGGTTGCAATGCACGGCGCATACAGCGCGAATGAACATTCAGACAAAAGGTGAAGAAGGAAGACGACGTTGTGTGTGCTGTCTCGAGACCCCTTGTGGAAGTAAACGCGAACCATCCAGGCTCGCCTGTTTTTCAACCTTTTCGTGTACTTCTTGCGTGTAACAATATATATATAAATATATATATATATATATATATATATATATATATATATATATATATATATATATATATATATATATATATATATGACGTAATAAGGTAGCGACGGTTGGTAGAAGCAGAGGAGGAAGAAGAAGTGCAGAACGGAATAAACATGGCGTATGAGCCAGGCCTCGTCTCCCAGTCATCATAGCGTCACACGAGTCGGCAGGATGAAGACCTGCATGCCCCTTCATCAGTCACTCATCATCAACGCAGTTCCCCAGAAGACGCCCTGACCGTACATTGACTACCGAATCATCGCCTAGGAGGACAACGACCAGCACCATGACAGAACCATCGGCTGACCTCGACATCCCCAAGTACACCGGATCAGCGGACGACGGACCCATACAGGACTGGTTCAACCTGTTCGAACTCCACGCTACCGCTGTATCTTGGTCGGAACGGGAAATGGTTACGAACTTCAGCGACTACGTCACCGGTGAGGCATTTAAATTTTACCTCACCCACATATTCGACAACGATGAGTCTTGGCAAAAGATAAAACAAGAAATGATCGTTTGATTTAAAAAATACGATGACGACTACGACGAAGACTTGCTTGTAACTCACCATCCACAGAAAACTGCACTCAGTCGTCAATTTTACAGGCAGTCATCAACCATTCGAACGCACAACAAGATTCGACCTCTGACAAAAGACGAAGTGGCACACGAGTTCAGTGGCCGACGACAACGCGTATTTTGGAAAAAACACAGTCATCGAGCGCGCCTCCCTTCTGCACGAAAGTCGGCATTTGCGAAGTCATCGCTTCAGCATATGACCCGAGACGTTGCCCAACCACCTGAGGCCGTTCACTCTTCGTCTGGCATACGTGGTGCACCACCTGGGTTTTCATCACGCGGTTCTTCAAGCACTCCTAACGCTCCCCATTTGCCTTATAAGGACGCCATATTTATGGTAGATGACCTGGCGCATCGGGAAAATACCCTGTCGAGCCATGCTCCTTCCACACGGGTTCATGCATCGCCATCCAGTTCATACACACTCGACAGTGGAAGAAACACCGAAGGCTCCGACGCATCGAACGTCGCACGCTGCAATGCGCAAGAGCCTCTTATAGTGAACAGGGTAGAAGAAGCTTCTGAAGAACTTTCTACCAATTTCGAAGCATTATCTTCATTGCCCGAAGTGCATGACAACAGCCCACAAACTACCAGCTGCCGACTGGGCCCCACATCAAGTTGTGAAGAAAACGAGCGCGGTGTTCAAGAAGGGATCTCACCGCAATGCGTTCCACAGCAACATCAGCAACGCCAGCAAAAGCAAGTCCAAGAATCGCAGACACTCCAACGGATACACCGACAAGGACGACGACGCAAAGTCAGCCTCTTAAAACAAATTCAAGACGTCAGACATCTTTGCATAAGGGATTGGCGCCAGAAACGCATTTGGCACAAAAGATCAAGACTGCGCCTAAGATTACAGCTCCGAAACCCCAGGAAACACCGAACAAGACAAGAAGTCACCAGTTCCACCACGCAAGGATTCAGACACCATCCCATTAGTTTACGACAACGAGCACGCACGCAGCAAAGACAACGACGCCGAAGACCGATCTACTGCAACGCTTTCAAACAGCGTCCACTCTTCGCAATAGTGCCGGCTATTTCATCAGTCTCCACGTCCAAAGCATTCTTGTGTTATCCAGGATGCAACCATCAGCCTCGCCCGCCAGATCTCTCATTGATATCACCGGACTGCCACACTCTCCCCTCAAGTCTTTGCGACGAAGAAGACAACACGTGCATTTTAAAATTTGTGAGACTACCTTGTTATTTGGGCATTGGTGACTTCCAAGCCACTCCTTGTTTACTTTTTCTTGTTTGTAAGCTGTAACTCATGCCTTCTTTCTGGGGGAGGGGGAATCATGTGACGTAAGAAGGTAGCGACGGTTGGTAGAAGCGGAGGAGGAAGAAGTGCAGAACGGAATAAACATGGCGTATGAGCCAGGCCTCGTCTCTCAGTCATCATAGCGCCATATATATATATATATATATATATATATATATATATATATATATATATATATATATATATATTTATTTATTTATACATAATACGAGTCGGGGATCGAAAGGTTCGATTCCTGCTCATGGCAAGTTATTTTTAACCCACTTTTCTTTCTTACTTTACACTGGTTCTAATAACTTCCTCTACACATTCCTTGGCATTATTGTCTGTTAGATCTCATTATTATTGTGTCAAAAACGAAAAACACGAGCCCTTAATTAAACACCTCTGTCCCTTATATATCATCATCATCATCATCATCATCATCATCATCAGCCTGACTACGTCCACTGCAGGACAAAGGCCTCTCCCATGTTCCGCCAGTTAACCCGGTCCTGTGCGGCGATGGCGTAGTGGTTAGAGCATCCACCTCGCATGCAAGAGGTCCGTGGTTCAAATCCCGGTGCCGCGCAGTTCCCAACCGGATTAAAAAAAATCCGCGTGTTGATGGAACTGCATTAAGGGGCCTGGGGTACGGCGTCACCGGTAACCACCGTCGGGAACGCACTCCCTCACCAGAGAAGGATTGGCCACCCTGGTGCAGTATCTGGCCACTACCTCCCACATGCATACCTCCCTTATATATATATATATATATATATATATTGAGAGAGAGAGACAGAGAGAGAAAGAGACTCGAAGTAGTGGAGATGCAGCAATTTTTGAGTCTTGCACCGAAGAGTGGCTTGGTTTCCCTATTTTCTTAAACTAAATTTCTTAGTCGCACGATGTTACGCGTCGTGCGTCAGTGGTGATGCCCCCCCCCCCTTCGCTTGCTCGCACCTCACGTATCATGCCGCATGCTTGCGTCTCGTGCCAACGATACCCCCCCCCCCCTTCTCTCTCGCCTCGCAAAGCCGACGGATGCAAAAAAAGAATAATAAAGACAAAATAACAATTGAGCATTTCCAAACCACATCTCGCCTCGCAAGGCCGACGCAGGCAGCGTCTGCTAGTAAAAACCAACAGCTCGAGTTGCACATCCAACCGTTCACTGGCAACTGGATCGCACATCAGAGTCGCACCACTGGTTGGAGCCCACGCTTCTCCTTAATGCAATGACTAAGAAAAAATAGGCCAGTTGAGGAGGCATTGGACAAAAAAATAGGCAGATATGACGTACAGTGGGAATCGATGGTAGGCAAAGCACGAATGAGAAAGGTTAATATGTCACTTTAAAATTAGCACAGCGGTACGAGGTGGAGGTAAATTATGCCACGCATGACTTCCGTGTCATGATTATCATGTTTGACTGTGTCGTTTACCTTCGTCATCTATTCTCGTCACGTGATACCAAATTTAGTATATGTGGAGCTAGTGAGATGGCCGCGAGCACGCTATGAGCTTGGTATGCTGTCATGTCCTTACATGACACGTGTGTCAAGGTTATCGTGTTTGCACCAGTCATATACTTTCGTCATCTACTGACGTCACGTAACATCAAATTTAGTATATGTTGAGCTAGCAAAATGGCCGCGAGCGCACCATGAAGGGCCCATATACTCCAATGTTGCGTTGACGCGCGCGCACGCTGGGCCAGCGCTTCGTAGTCTGACGCCAAGCGTGACTGGCGCGACCAGCGTCTGTCGGCGTGGCCTGACGGCAACCGGCGCGAAATGCGACATGCTGCATTTCGCGCAAACGCGTTAAAATTGTTTCACATGCCGCGATTGGAGCGAAAGAATCGTTCCGTTCGCTCCAATCGCGCTCTTCGCAACCAAAGCTAATGGCGGTTTTGTTTCACATGGACCGCAAACAGTCTGCGATTTTCGTGGTCCGACTGGAGTGGCGAGTTCTTACAACCGCTCTTTGTGACAGACATGAATGCGATGTAATAATATGTGCATTATGATATCATGAAGTTACCGTGAATGGTAACGAAGGGCCCGCTTATTTCGTCATTTAAGAACACTTTCCAGTCGGAATTCGTTCAAGTTGTAAAATACTATGTCTACTTAGGACAGGAAATAACCGCAGAGCCGAACCACAAGACTGAAGTAACTAGAAGAATAAGAATGGGGTGGAGCACATTTACCAAATACTCTCAAATCATGACAGGTAGATTGCCACTATCCCTCAAGAGAAAGGTATATAACAGCTGCATCTTGCCGGTACTTCGCTACGGAGCAGAAACCTGTGACTTACAAAGAGGGTTCAGCTTCAATTGAGGACGACGCAGTGAGCAATGGAAAATAAAATGGTAGGTGTAAACTTAAGAGACAAAAAAAAGAGCAGGGTGGACTAGGGAACAAACCGGGGTTAAGGATATCATGGTTAAAATCAAGAAGAGGAAAGGAACATGGGCCGGGCATGTAGCACGTAGACAGGATTACCGCTGGTCATTAAGGGTAACTAACTGGATTCGTATAGAAGGCAAGTGGGTTAGTGGGAAACAGAAAGTTAGGTGGGCACATGAGATTAAGAAGTTTGCGGGTATAAATTGACAGCAGCAAGCACTGGACCGAGTTGGCTGGCGGAACATGGGAGAGGCCTTTGTCCTGCAGTGGACGTAGTCAGGCTGATGATGATGATGTAGTCATGTTCTCACATGGCACGTATCTAATGATTAACATATTTGCACCAGTCGCATACCTTCGCCACCCTTTGACGTCACGTAATACCAAATTCGGCGTGTGGGATGCTAGCGAAACGGCCGCAAGCGCATCATGAGGCCTCGTTCTCACAGCCGTCAAACGACCCGTCGCGTTATGTGACGTCAAAAAAAAGTAGAGATTACGCGACGGAACTGTGTACGGACAGATGATGGTCGTTGCAAGACCGACAGCAGCACATTTTTGTATACGATAATTCCTTTCTCCATGACAACGCAAACACCCAGTCGTTCTGTCCCCGCATTCTTTTGTGCTGTCCGTGATTTCTTCAGTTCGTCAGGTGCACCTAGTAGAAACAAGCCCTGGTACATTGAGAAGTAGGGCTCCGTCCCCACGCTGGCGACGGAAACTTATGGTGAATTCCACTGGTAGATCCGGAGTGGCTGCTGAAATCTTGGAGCGGGCACTGGAAGTGTGCCAAACGAGATCTGCGAGTGGAACACGTGAATGCCCCGCGTGAGGTCTCTCCGGAAATTTTTTACGCATACGTCACTAAACCGATACCGGAAACGATTTCCTTTTCAGCTCTCGACGTTTCAGTGACAGCAGTGTCGCCACTGCAAAGCATGCATTTCGACCACGCAGTCTCGCGTAAAGCAGGGCTACCGCTTTCCGATTTTAGGAATGTAAACAAGAGCACAGGGTTACTAGACCGCCTCAAAACACGCTGAGGGCAGCCCAGCTAACTGACTGTACTGGAAATGACGGCAACGCATTCTCGAAGTTCTGGTGAAATCCATCTCTCCAAGACGGAGCATGTGGAACGCTCCGTCAAGGAGTGGATTGCTCCGAATCTACCAGTGGAAAATGCGAACTTGCTCTGAATCTACCATCAAAACGCGGATTGTCAGCTTTGGAGCAAGAAAACGCACCCGCTCGACGAGTGGAATTCGCCATTAGAGCATCGCTCTTCCTCGCCGTCACCTCGTTTTCGAGGGCAAAATGGGCTGGAAATCCTCTCCCCTGACAAAATCCGGCGACGCCATGGTGACGGGACGGGTCATTTTACGACTGTAAGAACGAGCCTTGATTGTTGCATGTAGTCATGCTGTTACATGACACGCATGTCGTGATTATCATGTTTGGATGTGTAATTTACATATGTCGTCCGTTCACGTCAAGTATTACCGAATTGGGTACATGTGAAGCTAGCGAAACAGCCGCCAGCGAATCATGAGCGCGGCACGTAGTCATGTTGTTACATGACAGGCATCTCATGATTATCATGTTTGCACCAGTCACATACCTTCATCATCCATTCACGTACCGCGATACCAAATTTGGTATTTGCGGTGGTAGCGTAACGGCCGCGAGCACATCATGAGCGTGGCATGCAGTCATGTGACATGAGACGCATGTCATAATTTTCATCTTAGAGTCTAACACTTGTGTTCACCATGCAATCATATCTTACCCTACCAGTTTCGCTGAACGAAACCGCCGCAAGAGCAGCAGGATTATGAAATGTAAATCATGACATTCATGACATACATGTCATGATTTCCGTGTTATGACTAGAGAAATGTACTATTCATACAGTCATGTTATGCCATACCAATATTGAAACGGCCAGGAGAGCTAAAAGTCGTAGGCGGCTAGATGGATAGATACGCTCAAATTCACCAAAGTTCGTTAAGAAATGCATTCAGTAACCATTAAGCATTCTTAAACCACACCTACTTACGCAACAATCGCGCGATACCCCCACCACTCTGTGAGGGATTTACTCAAAATGCCCCCCCCCCCCCTGGGAAGATGCGGCTGGCATTTTTCGAGGCGAAGCTGTTCTCTTGGTCTGACCTTGCCCTGCGTCAGGCGTAAGCGGCAGTATCAGACATACAGATAGAGACAAGCAGACAGACAGACAGACAGACAGACAGACAGACAGACAGACAGACAGACAGACAGACAGACAGACAGACAGACAGACAGACAGACAGACAGACAGACAGATGGACGGACGGGTGGACAGACGAATCGACAAAAGTATGAACGGAAGTATGGCATCATGAGACACATGGACGGATGCTTGGACGAATGGATGGATGGACGGGTGGATAAATAGACGGGCGGACTGATACACCGACGGACGGACGCATGCAGGAACAAACACACGGACGGATGGAAGCACGGACAGACAGACAGACAGACAGACAGACAGAAAATGAACAGACATGAACGAACAGACGGACGGGCAGACGGACACTTCGCCCCACTCACCATCATTCACTCCGTGGATATTTTGGTTCCTATTGTGCAAAATCAGCAATGCTCAAAATGTCACAATTTTCAGGCCACCCAAATGAAGGGCGGCCGTAACTAACACTGTATGATTGATTAGAAGACAAAGTAGACGTATCAAATCCTAATGTACACTGTCGTCCATTTAAAATAGAACACGGGAGCGTGTGGCTGGCACTTGGCGGAGGCCGTCAACAGTGCCATCAACCGGAAGCGAAAAAAAAACACGTTCAATGTTGCTGTCATCTATTGACGGAGAAAATAACCAGTCTGTACAGGTAGACTTCTTCGTTTCCTGGGAAAGCTTGCCGGTGTCCCGTCTAGCTACCCTGCCTCCAACTTCCATCACGGAGTGTGCAGTGGAAGTTGGAGGCAAGGTAGCTAGACAGGACACCGGCAAGCTTTCCCAGGAAACGAAGAACCTAATTAAGAAGCGTCCAATCATGAAAGTGTCAAGTACAACAGACAAAATAGAACTGGCAGAGCTTTCGAAGCTGATTAATAGACGTAAAGTATGCGATGTAAGAAGGTATAACATGGAGAGAATTGAGCACGCTCTGAAAAACGGAGGAAGCGTCAAAGCAGTGAAGAGAAAACTTGGGATAGGCAAAAGGCGGATGTATGCACTAAGGAACAAAAAAGGCAAATTAACTACCAATATGGATAGGATAGTTAAAATAGCGGAGGAGTTTTACAGAGATCTGTACAGTAGCCGAGACAACCACGACCTTAATACTATAAGAACTAGCAGTAACCCAGGCGACACCCCACCGGTAATGATAGAAGAAGTCAGAAAAGCTTTGGAGAGCATGCACAGAGGCAAAGCTGCTGGTGAGGATCAAGTAACATCAGATCTGCTGAAAGATGGAGGACAGATTGTGTTAGAAAAACTAGCCATTCTAATTACGAGGTGTCTCCTGACGGGAAAAGTACCAGAGTCTTGGAATAACGCTAACATCATCTTAATACATAAGAAAGGAGATGACAAGGACTTGAAGAATTACAGGCCGATCAGCTTGCTCTCTGTAATATACAAGCTATTTACAAAGGTAATTGCTAGCAGAGTAAAGAAAACATTAGAATTCAATCAACCAAAGGAACAAGCAGGATTTAGAACAGGCTACTCAACAATTGACCACATTCATACTATCAATCAGGTAATAGAGAAATGCTCAGAGTATAACCAACCACTATACATAGCCTTCATAGATTACGAGAAGGCGTTTGATTCAGTAGAAATATCAGCCGTCATGCAGACACTGCGGAATCAGGGCGTAGATGAAGTATATATAAACATTCTAGAAGAAATCTACAGGGGATCAACTGCTACCATAGTGCTTCATAAAAAAAGCAACAGAATACCAATAAAGAAGGGTGTAAGGCAGGGGGACACAATCTCCCCAATGCTATTCACTGCGTGCTTATAGGACGTTTTCAGAAGCCTAGAATGGGAACAGTTAGGGATAAGAGTTAATGGAGAGTACCTCAGTAACCTGCGCTTCGCCGATGACATTGCATTGCTGAGTAACTCAGGGGACGAATTGCAACTCATCATTATGGAGTTAGACAAGGAGAGCAGAAAGGTGGGTCTTAAAATCAATCTGCAGAAAACGAAAGTAATGTACAACAACGTCGGAAAGGAGCAGCGCTTTGCGATAGGTAATAGTGCACTTGAAGTTGTAAAAGAATATGTCTACTTAGGGCAGGTAATAACCACAGAGCCTAACAACGAGATTGAAGTAACTAGAAGAATAAGAATGGGGTGGAGCACATTCGGCAGGCACTCTCAAATTATGACAAGTAGATTGCCACTGTCCCTCAAGAGGAAGGTATATAACAGCTGTATCTTGCCGGTACTTAGCTACGGAGCAGAAACCTGGAGACTCACAAAGAGGGTTCAACTTAAATTGAGGACGACGCAGCGAGCAATGGAAAGAAAAATGGTAGGTGTAACCTTAAGGGACAAGAAGAGAGCAGAGTTGGTTAGGGGACAAACGGGAGTCAAGGATATCATAGCTGCAATAAAGAAGAGGAAATGGACATGGGCCGGGCATGTAGCACGTAGACAGGATAACCGCTGGTCATTAAGGGTCACCAACTGGATTCCCAGAGAAGGGAAGCGGGGTAGGGGGAGACAGAAGGTTAGGTGGGCAGATGAGATTAAGAAGTTTGCGGGTATAAATTGGCAACAGCAAGCACAGGACCGGGTTAACATGCGGAACATGGGAGAGGCCTTTGTCCTGCAGTGGACGTAGACAGGCTGATGATGATGACAGGTAGACAAGCGTTGCTGGATAACGCTTCCGCTTCAATCGCGCAACAGGTGATGCCTGAAGCGCGTCGTTTGTCGCGAGCAAATCAAGCGTGGTGCGCCAGTACTTGCTACACGTAAATGCACTCTCTGTAGGCTTACGCGACTACAACTAAACTAGGGATGTACAGGCGAGAGGGTGGCGCTCAGGTGGCGGTGGGCTTGCTGTTTATCACTGAATTATACAGAGTGTCATTCACTGATACTCTGTATTATCCGAGCTCCATGGCTTCGCCTTGAAGATTATATATTTCGATAAGCCAACTATCACTACGTTTTTAAGAAATTGGTTCGCAGCAATATAGTGGTACCTTGAACAAAGATGAGAATAATCATGCCGCTCGCAGCGAAATTCTTGGAGTCGCTCTTGCGATACGATGCGCTTTCCGTGTTCACAGTGAGGTCTACATATTGACAGACTCGCAACGGGCATGCTGGGCCTTCCTATCAGGACTTGGCATCCCAAGGGCGAACCACCAAATTCTGAAATTCCACAAACTGAGTCAAAAAGTACTTTTCGCGTCCCCTTACTTTGGACTCCTGGTCATGCCTCTCTGCCGGGCCATGAACGCGCACAGGCTGTTGCCCGCGAAATTTCCCTCCGGGTGGCACGGCAAAGCGAGGCGACCATTTCGGAGTGGGGGGATCCTCTTCTCACTTACAACGACATTCTTCGTCACTACAGGAACGTCCGTCGCACTCAGAGCGCCCCGCCGCCATCTTTCTCGTGAGAGGAGGCAGTAGCGTTACGCCAGCTACAGACTAAAACTTTTCCCAATCTAGTATCAGTTCACAAATTCTACCCGCAGTGCTATGCAGGTTGTTGTTCGGCTGTGGAAACTCGCCCCCGACCTTCCATGTCTCGATCGTGTGCACTGAGAACATCTTTCCTCCCTTACCTGCTTTCCTTCACCCTTTACGTAACGAGTAGCTGTGGGATAATGCTCTACGCGATGGACCTCGCGAGGTCCTCCGAGCTCTGATAGAGTGGGCCCGACTCGTCGCTGGAGTCGTCCTAGGGGCCTTGAACTAGGGCTTCCTTTCATGCCCTCCTTCTCCATGCTTAAGTCGTTTCTCTCTCTCTGTTTCTCTCTCGGGAGACTCGTTCGAGGAAAAGCCCGAGTCTGCCTTGCCTGGTACAAATCTCAGAATTCGAGCATGTCTGTCCAAGGGTATGAGTGGACATCAAGAAAACGATGGTGGCGATTGAAGTCGGCTAAATTGTCACTACGTGCATACGAAAATACACGCAGCTCCCCATTTGATGAAAAGCGCTGCATAGTTTTCAGGCGAGCGGCCGCGTTGTTATCACTTCAGTCGGTGGACGAATTTTGTGTCGAGGAACATTTAGGAATACCGGGACAAAGATCATATTTACTGTGCTAGTTTACACACTTGTAGGGGCTTGAAGATGATGCGAGAGGAAAATTTCGGGTGCTCAACCTGTTGCCTGGTAACTTGATGGGCATGCTTAGTTAAACTTCGCTTCTCTGGGACACGAGGCAGATAGTCGTCAAATGGCACGTGATCCACTTGAGGAACGAGGAAAAATTTTGGAGCTCAGCATTCCTGTCTCCAGTCAGCGACACATTGCCTCTACAAGGAAGATGCCCCTAAAATTAGTGACAATGATAGTGCAGGCCTCCAAGAAAGAACGCCGTGTGAAGGACACTCGGCATAGGCGCAGACCACTGGCAACGACTACGGACGAAGACCATGTAAACGTAGCTTCAGCGGCAGTGAGACCGCAGATAAGAGCTCATGAAATTCTACAGGGACTGGGTGTTGAGGCGTCCGAGAAGACCCTCTTTCAACGCTCTTTCTTAGGCCAGCTTCTGTGAGGCGTCGCCTCGCAGAAGCTGGCCTAAGAAAGAGGGTTGCATGCAAAAAGCCTCTCATGAGAAAAACAAACCAAGAAAAATGGCTGCAACTCGCTAGCGACCAAGAACATTAGACCACGTTTGACGAGGAGAGCTCGTTCATGACTAGGTGGGACCAGAGCCAGAGGGTGTGACGCCCAGAAAGTAGTCGGTAGTGTGATTCATTATTCAAAAAACTGATAATTCAAATTCGTAAATGCTTAAAAACACAAACAAGACATTTGGCATTTTTATGAATTTTATGATAACGAAGTGATTCATATTGTCACGGGGTCGTGACAACGACGAAGAAGCAGACAGTATGTTGAAGATCAAACTGTTTATTCAGCCGTACTTGTGGTCACGAAAAGAAAATTGAGATTACAGCAGGGCACTGGCACTGAAATCGGCGAACTGAGCGTCGGTCGTCGATCAACTGACAAGCGGCGAAGCGTGTCGTCGTTTGTACACTCACCATCGAAAATTCCAGCGTTATCGCTAGCGGTGACGTAGATTCCAGATTAAGGAGAAATGCTCATGACGTGGGCGTAATCTCAACAAAATGGTCTACGGCAGCCCTGAAGCTTCTCAAACACTGTAGGCACGGTTTGCGTTGAGAATCGCGTACAGCGTACAATCTAAGGCAAAACTCCCCCCCCCCCAAAAAAAAAGAGTAATGGAGCCCGATTGGCGCGGGCGATGAACGGATAGACCATTCAGGAGCACCCACAGAGGGAAGCGTGCCGCGTGCAAATTACTTATTTAGTCTCCAAACACGCTCCAAAAGAATGAACCGCCCGGGTATTGCAGGCAGTGCGAAAAGCGTTGCCTAGGTGGCCAGCCCTCTTTCTCCTCCTCTGCTGGCTCAGTCTTTCCCCGTATTTTGCCTGCGACAGTTCGCGTTGCGTCCCGCTCGGAGTGCTCGACCACGGCCGCCTGGATTCGACGATCTAAAAACTACGACGTGGTGCTTGTGTGTACGTTTCGATGAGTGTGGGCTGCTGCTTTTGCGTTTCGCTCCAGCCGTGAAGTCTGGAGCAAGTCTCGACACGTCACTACGCCACGCTGTATATCTCTGGCTTAAAGATAGTCACGACCAACACATGACAGCAACAATTGTGAAGGCCAATATTGCGGACGAGAAGACAACAGGCCTATCGGATATATACTTCAGTCGGACTCAGGGCAGAAAACAGCGCTGGAGTCTAAGGCAAGTAGGTTATCATTCTTTATTCTACTCTACTTGTTGCGTGTCCGATACGGATCACGCTTGCCGGCGACAGGCTCGGTCCTGTTGTTTATCGCACGCACAAAATGCATCGCGAAGGTCAGCTTCGGCGTCTGCAGTACGCCTGTGCTTTGCGACCGCCTGGAAATTTGCTGACACTGCCGTTGGCCTCCCGTACGCTCGCTCATCGAGTGCTCGCCTGTCTTCGCTGCCGCGATGAGCTCCGGGCTGACGATAATGGGCTGAGACCTCGTCGCTGTGTTGGGTTTCGTCGAAAACACGTTGCGGGTTCTCGTAAAGAGCTTGGTTGTAGTATGTCGCGCGCTGTAAAGGCACCAGCACGGGCTGGCGGGGCTTTCGCTAGCGTTGAAACTCACTGAAAACTGGTCGCCATTACAGTTGGCTTCTCCGTCAGTCAGTCGAAAGCAGCTCAGCGCAGTCCGTTGGCCGCTGCAGCGGACTCGCGTTTGCGCGCTGCACTCGCAAGAGTTTGTGGAAAAGGCCGCATTACCATCGATTTCTTCGGCGCTTCCTCCAAACCAGCTCGGCGCTGTTCGTGGTGGCGGCCAAGCGTACGCTCGCTCTCCTGTTCGAAGTTCACTGGCGGCAGACACTCCTCGTGCAGCGCCATGTTTGGTCTCGCGTTCGCTTGCTCGAGCTGAACAACGTCGCTCGCTTAGGGCTTGCCGACTTGTTAGCGGCACGGTGGTTCGCGGAGTCGTGGCTGCGGCCGCCACTCCTAAGCTGTTGCGCTACGGGGATCGAAATGAATCTTAGACGATGTGTTACACCACAGTGAACTTATTAGCATGTCATATCTCACGTATGTTTTCATTTCACCTTGCACGTATTTCTCATATGCATTAGTATTCATCCTGTGTCACGTGTGATTCCCTATTTTACCTACTTATTGTGCAGCCGTGGGCACACACCCTGCTGAAGACTATGTGCGCTGGCGTTTGCGATGTCTGTCGTCCATCTCTTTCTTCAGAGCAGCTTCAGAAGGACTCTGCGAGATGTGAAGGTAAAGTTGTTTGTGTGTCATATTTTAACGCTTGTTTTTATATTAACGTGCACGTACTTGTCATTTGCGTGCGTCTTCATCTTCTGTCACGTGTGTCTAACTATTTTTACTATATTATTATACGTGCAGCCGTGGGAACACAACAGGCGGAACACTGCGTGTGCTGGTGTCTGCAATGCCTGTCATCTGTCACATTTGTCGGAGGAGCTACACAAGGAGTGAACAAGATGTTACAACGAGACTGGACTTGTACACTTCACCATGAATTCACTCAGCAGAATGGAGAAACTTCATGTGTATGTAGAAAAATAAAAGATTTCGATGTCTCACTTTTGTCTTTCGTTGTTGCCGTGACTGCGAAAGCAGTTACACATATGTGGCTAATTACTATTTCACGTGTTCTGTTCTGCGCAATTAGTTGCTCGCTGCGCAGAAGAACAGGCTAAAAAAGTATTGGGCCTGGCGGAAAATAAAGAAAAAACAATGTTTGAACTGGGTACTAAACGTTCATCCGATTGGAGTATTTGAGTAGATCAACCGTTCGTCCGACAAAGTGCAACTATGAGGACGAACGGTTAGGTAAGGTGTAAATGTGGGGATTAACAGTTGCTCTGTAAAGTGCAATTGTGAGGACTAAATGTTAGTCCTTTGAGGTGAATTGTAAGACTAACGGTTACTCACTATGGTGTAAATGTGAGGACTAAATGTTAGTTTCTTGAGCTCGTCTGTGGGGAGTAACTGTTAGACCCAATGCGGTTAGCCCTAATAGGAATTAATGGTTGTGGGAGCCCCATTAGTCTCCAAAGAGACGAACCACACACCCTTTTAACACCCTTTTGCCTTAGAGTGTAACGGAATGATAAGAAAACTTGAAGAAGGAGCATGGCAGTGCCCCGTCTGAAGAAGCATCGTGCGATGCTTCAACAGACGATGAAAGTGCAATAATATTGTAAGAAAATACAAATAATAAAGTACAATACAGCAATAATAACAACAACAAAATACACTCTTTCAGTTCGTTAAAGTTCATGAAACGGATTTATCCGCGCGACATGGACGACTTCAGGTCACAATCGGCGTCGTTGAGAGTTCGTAGTGCCATCGGGACAACCTAGTAGCCGAGTGGGCCGAGACATCGTACTACCCTGTATGGTACGAAGTACCGTCGCAGAAGTTTTTCACCAAGTCTACTTTGGCGTATCGCCGTCGATACCTAGACACGTTCACCGGCATGGTGTTCCACGAAGCATCGCCGAAGATTGTAACGGCGGTGGTTCGTCGTCTGCTGATTCGTGATGCGCAGGTGGGCGAGTTGACGAGCATCTTCAGCACGCTGAATATACAGGGTGACGTCGAGATTTTATTCGTGAGTGTCGTGAGGCAGCTTTGGGTCGAGCGTCGTTGCCGGGTTTCTTCCGTAGACCAACGTGCACGGTTGCATCTGCGTTGTTTCCTGCACGACCGTGTTGCATGCAAAGGTCACGTACGGAAGAAAGGCGTCCCACGTCTTGTGTTCGACGTCGACGTACATGGCCAGCATGTTGGCGACTGCCTTGTTTAGCCGTTCGGAGAGACCGTTTGTCGGTGGGTGGTGGGCGCTGGGGCGGCGGTGGCTTGTCTGGCTATGTCTTAAGATCGCTTGAGTCAAATCAGCAGTAAAGGCCGTACCTCTATTGGTGATGACAACCTCTGGGGTGCCATCACGAAGGACGATGTTCTCAACAAAGAACTTGGCTACCTCTTTGGTACTACCTTTGGGAGGGCCTTTGTTTTGGCGTAGCGGGTGAGGTAGTCAGTAGCTACGACAATTCATTTGTTTCCTGAATTAGACGTCAGAAACGGCCCCAGTAGGTCCATCCTGATTTGTTGGAACGGTTGGCGAGGTGGTTCAATCGTCTGAAGAAAACCTGCTGGAATGGCGGTGGTGTCTTGCGTGGCTGACAGTCTAGGCATGTACTAACGTAACGAGGGACGTCGGTGTTAAGGCGCGGCCAGTAGTACAGTTCTTGTATCCTTTCGAGCGTGCGGGAAACACCAAGGTGCCTTGTCCTGTTGGATCATTGAGAAGAGCCTGGAGGAGTTCTGGCCACAGAGTTGAAGGCACCACAAAAAGGTACTTGGCTCGAAGTGGTGAGAAGTTTTTTTTTGAAAAAGACTGTTTCACAGCGAAAACTACGTAAGTGCCCGTTTGAATACCCTCGGAACAACGAAGGTCCTGCCCTCGAGGTATTCAATTGCGCTCCTAAGTTCCGGGTCAGCCACTGGAGTTCAGCGAAGTTGTCGGCAGTTATCGTTCCCAAAAAGCAGTGGTCATTGAGGTCTTCTGGCGGTGGTGGGTGGAAGGGGGCTCGTGACAGGCAGTCGGAATCGGAGTGTTTTCTGCCGGACTTGTGAATGACGGTAGTGTCGTATTCGTGAAGTCTCAGGCTCCATCGGGCAAGGCGACCTGAAGGGTCATCCAAGTTAGCTAGTAATGACAAGGCGTAGTGGTCGCTCACAACTTTAAGAGCCTGCTGTAGAGGTAAGGACAAAACTTTGACGTCGCCCACATTATGGCAAGGCACTCCTTTTTTACTGTGGAAGAATTGCTTTCTGCCTTGAATAGCGACCAGCTAGCGTAACTAATAACCCTTTTGCAGTCCATCAGTTCTCTGCACAAGGGCGGCCAAGTCCTACGATGCTTGCGTCAGTATGCACTTCTGTTTCGGCGTTTTCGTCGAAATGCGCGAGTATCGGAGGCATCTGCAGGCGTAGGTTCAGTTCCCCAAATGCTTTCTCCTGTGGGGTTTCCCATTTGAACTCGACGACAGTTCTCGTCAGGTTAGTGAGTGGCTTGGCGAAGTGGACAAAGTTTTTGACAAAGCGCCTGTAATAGGCGCCCAGACCGAGAAATCGACGCACAGCCTTCTTGTCGGCGGGCGGCGGAAATTCAGCGATGGCGGCTGTCTTCTGCAGATCAGGTCTCACTGCGGACTTGCTTATCACGTTGCCCAAAAACAGAAGTTTCTCGTACGCGAAACAGCACTTTTCTGACTTCAGCGTGACTCCGGAAGTCCTAATGACTTGAAGTACAGCTTCAAGGTGCCGAAGATGCTCGTCGAAGCTTGAGGAAAACTTGACGACGTCGTCCAAGTATACGAGACAAGTCTGTCACTTCATTCCTTCCAGCATTGTGCCCATAAAGCGTTGAAAAGTCGCAGGTGCCGAGCAAAGACCGAAGGGCATGACCTTGAACTCGAAATTGTCGTCTGGTGTTATAAACGCAGTTTTTTCTTGGTCTCTTTCGATTACACCAATCTGCCAATAGCCTCTCTTGAGGTCCATCAATGAAAACTATTTGGTGCTGTGGAGTCGATCAAGGGCGGCATCTATTCGAGGGGGAGGGTATATGTCCTCCTTCGTTATCTTCCTCAGTCGGCAATAGTCAACGCAGAAGGGTAGGGTTCCATCCTTTTTCTTCACTAGCAACACCGGTGACGCCCATGGACTCTTTGAAGGCTGAGTAAAGTCGTCGCGGCGCATTTCGTCGACTTATTTCTTGTGGCTTCGCGTTCTCGCATCGAATCTTTGTACGGATCTGACCGAGTGGGCTGGCATTTTCGTCCATTACGATTCGATGTTTCGCGACCGGGGTTTGTCGAATTCTAGATGACGACCAAAAGCAGTTCTTGTATTCCAGGAGCAGGCTTTCGAGCTGCTTTTGTTTATGCGTCGGAAGGCTGAGATTAACGTCGAATGCTGGTTGGAGGGTTTCAGTCGTCGGAGTAGATTCGGCGGTGGCGGTGAGGGTGAAAGTGTTGTTGGCTTGCAGTATCTCTTCGTTGTAGGCAACTTTCATGCCTTTGCTCATGTGCTTGTACTCGGTGCTGAAGTTCGTGAGCATCACTCTTGCGTTTTCTTCTCGCAACTGAGCTAATCCTCTTGTGACGCAAATTTCGTGGTTGATCAAGAGTTGTTGGTCGCTTTCAACGACGCCTTGCATGTCTGTTGATTTTTGATGCCGACGGAAATACTGACGCTGGAGTGAGGAGGAATGGCGACTTGGTCTTCGAGTACATTCAGGGTGGGCCTTCCGGATGACGTGTGTGGTGGCAGTGCTTTTTATGTGGATAGTGTTATTGACTTTGTTCTCAGGTTGATGATGGCACCATAGAGACTTAAGAAGTCCATACTAAGGATGACATATCTCAAGCAATGCTGCAGTACGACGAAGTTTGCAGGATAAATCTTACGGTTAATGGTGACTCTGGCTGTGCAGTTTCTTGACGGCGTAACTAGGTGGCCTCCCACTGTACAAATTTCGGGGCCTTCCCAAGTTGCCCTAACTTTCTTTAACTTCGCGGCACCGCACCTCCAGCGGTTGCTGGCTCTATTTTCCTGGATAAGGGCTATGAGACTAGCCCCGGGTTGGGCCAGTGTACGGCCGGCAGTGAGGCGACGTGTAGGGGCCAGGGGACGGTGAACGAAGATCCTCGGGGTGTCCACTGCGCTGCTGCAAGGTAGTAGGGAGGTGGGTGGTTAGGGGCACGCCACACGTCGGTTTTCCTCGGAGCGTTGCATTGACCGGTGGATGGGCGGTATGGCGTCGGCGGCGGCGGTGTCTGGTGGCGAAACTGCGATGGTGTGGCCTCTTGACGTGGGCGTGAAGGGGGAGCGTAGCGTCGGGTTGCAGCAGCACAGCTCATCGCTTGCGGCTGAGGCTGTGGAGCTTCGGTCATTTCAAGCGATTCTTCTTCACGCACAATGTCGGAGATCAAATTAACTTGAGGCTGCGGCGAGGGTAATAGCTTGAGCAGTTCGGATTGTCTCGTGCAAGTCACGTTGCTGAGGGAATGAGCCTCGGAGTAGTGTACTGCCGAAGAGCGGTGGTCGTACTGCCTTGTACGAATTTACAGTGCCTTATCGATTGTGGTAGCCTCGGTGAGGAATTCATCGACCGCCTTCGGTGGGTTGCGCACAAGCCCCGCAAACAATTTTTTAACGCTTCGCATAAGGAATCGGACGTTCTTGTCTTCGGCCATGGAGGAGTCAGTGTGGCAGAACAACTAGGTCATCTCCTTGACGAAGATTCGGACGTTCTCGTTGGGGAGTTGCACACGCGTCTCCAGAATAGTCACAGCAGGTTCCTTGCCGATGACGCTCGTGAATGGGCGGAGGGACATCGTCCGAAAGACACCCAGCTTCGCAGCGTAGACTCCCGGTTCTCAAACCACGTCTTTGCGGCATCTTCTAGATAGAAGTATACGTGGCGTAGTTTTTCTTCGGTGTCCCAGCTGTTTAGTGAGGCGACTCAGTCGCATGTCTCGAGCTAGGTTTTCGGGTCTCTATTAGGTGCTCCATGGAAGCTCGGTGGCTCTCGGGGTGGGTGCACCACAATAGCCGCAGGCAGTGGCGCAGCGGCAGTCATCGTTGCAGCAGTGGTTGTCATGGTGGATGTGCGAGTCTTGTTGGGTAAGGGTCTGTACTCCGGTGGTAGACTTTGTTCCCTACGGCTGACGCGTTGGTCTTGTTTGGCGTCGATGTCTTTATGACGTGGACTTGGTTCACGGCTGGAAGGGGGCGTGTGGTACATGTATCGGGAATGGTCGTGACAACGACGAAGGTAGCAGACAGTGGGTCAAATATTAAACTGTTTATTCAGCCACTTGTGGCAACGAAAATAGAAATTGATATTACAGCAGGACACTGGCACTGATATGGGCGAACTGATATCGCCGCTTGTCGTCGATCAACTGACAAGCGGCGAAGCGTGTTGGCATTTATACACTCGCCGTTGAACATTCAAGCGTTATCGCTAGCGGCAACGTAGATTCCAGAATATTCTGAAACGCTCACGACGTGGGCTTAATCTCAACAAAATTATCCAAGGCAGCCCTGAAGCTTCTCGCACACGATAAGCTTGGTGTGCGCTGACAATCGTGTACAGAGCAACAGGGTGATAAAAAAACTTGAAGGAGCGTGGCAATGTTGTGTATACAGAATAAAGAGCTTGATATTCAAGGCACTCTGTCATTACGCTCACTTGCATTAATATGTGACTGTGTTTGGTTTTATCACTAACACTGTGATCGGCGTCCGTATTAGTTCATATTTAAAGCTTGTTCGGCAAATTCTAAAGGTATAGACACGCAAAACGCTGGTAGTAGGCAGACTGCTGCCACAGGCAGAGGTACACTGCCTGCCCAAGTACTGCCTCGAGATGAGATAATACAAAGAACATAAAGTTTGGTTGTATAGGAACCCGATCAAAACATTGATCTGTACTTAAGGTAGACATTATTAGACGTTAATAAATATGCGTGCTATGTAGCCCGACGGAGTTACGCTTCTTGGCGTAAATGAAGTGTATTCGAGTTGAGTAAATTGACTGTGGATTTCCGGGCAATGGGCGGTCTATTGATGTTTCTATACGGTTGCAGACTAGAACACCTCCAGCGAGTGGCGGCGAGTGGGCGTTCAGCAG
This sequence comes from Rhipicephalus microplus, assembly GCF_043290135.1. Lineage (NCBI taxonomy): Eukaryota > Metazoa > Arthropoda > Arachnida > Ixodida > Ixodidae > Rhipicephalus > Rhipicephalus microplus. The sequence goes on from NC_134702.1 coordinate 145,426,230, forward strand.
TGTGCGAGTGGGCTCTCGTGAGAAGGGCTTGGTCCGCTAGTCCACATAGAAAACAGATAGACGTCTGAGTGCTACTGCTCCATTCTAGATGGCGTGATGGTGTCCCAATTGCTCAATGCTCCCTTCCCAGAAGGCAATTATCTCTTACAGCAAGATAACTCGCCTGTGCACACATACCGAAAGGTAACAAGGTTTTTCGAAAATCGTGGCGTCAACCCTCTCAGCTGCCCACCCCAGTCTCCAGACCTCAGCATCATACAGAATGCGGGGGGCATCTTGAAAACCGCGCAAGCGATTCGGTCACTGCTCGGAGTCTTTGCGGATGACCTCTGGCTTGCCATAAAAGATGAGTGGGAGCGGCTGAGAAGTGACAGGTCACTGACAGCTGCCTTGTAATACTCGCTTTCCTTAAGAATGGCAGCTGTTGTCGCAACAAATGTGGACGCCACCGGGTATTGAGATGTGTCTCATAACAATTTCAGTTTTTGCTTGGTGCTCGGGACAGAAGAAAATGTTTCGTATTTTTATGTCAACGGCATTATATGAATATGTGTCATGGCATTTTGTGATCGCGGTTTTTATCTGACGAATGCAAACGGTAAATTTGATTCGATTATTCATGGCGTTACAGCATCAAGCGCACATATGCTAAAGGCGAAGTTCCTTTTTTTCTCAGCCGAAAGATGGTTCCATTCGAGGTAAGTGGGACACAAACTCGAAAGACAATTTTCATAGCGTACCTTGGTACACTTTACAAAATCAATACTACACCCACGCCTTAACCTCAGTACATGCCTTTCGCCTATACATCTCTTGTTTCGTCGAAGTGCAACTAGCGTAAGCGAATTGCGAGGGATAGTGCTTTAACGTGTACACTGTATTCGCACACCATGCTCTATTTCACAACAGACGCGTTGCAGGCGTCACGAGTTGCGCTATCACAGCGGGAGCGTAGGTAGTCTAGTACACTGTAGCGTAGGGACCCTTAATGAGCGCGTCGGCTCCGTCTTGAGGCAGCGCGCGCATGAAGGCTCTTTACAGAAGCGTATAGTTACTAGACACCTTTAGCTGAGCGTAGGCAACAAGCCCACTTACGGGGAACTGCCATGGGAGTGAAATACGCATGTGCAGTAACCAACGAATTGATTCCAGAGATGCGTGCTTACGCCCGAAAAAAGAACGCGGCACGCGTGAACGTGATGAAGCGAAGCGTACGTGCCGTGACGCTCTCGCGATGTCTCGATTGATATAGGAACCGGATAGCAAAACGGCAGCGATGGCGTCAAACGCAAAGAGCAGCAAAGCCAGCCCAAACAGAGTATATTTTACTTTCAGGGACGATGTTGCGCTGCTACCGCACGAGGGCGCTAAAAAGCACCCAAAAGTTGTTTTATTCTTAAGAACATACGTCTAGTTGAACCAAACGTATTTCGGTACGGTCAATACGATGAACTAAAAGTGTCGTTGAGCGCTTCGCATGCAGCGTACGCAACGCGTCGTGCCGCGTACGTAGGCTCGTTATGTACGCGCAACTAAATGTCTCTACTGTATATGCTCTCATATACAGTATCACTACGGGAGCGTACCAAGCAGTGGTCCTCCCGACAACGGCCAGTGTGGAGGCGAGCGTACGCCTACCGTTAACAGAAAGGAAGCGGAGTTGGCAACCAAAAGCGCCGCATCCCAGAGTACATATCACTCATCAACCCCTCTTCATCCAACTACATTCACCACGGTAGGGGGCCCCGCCCCTAGTTAGAGGATGGGTCATGTTTTTGTTTTGTTCGAGACCAGTCGTGACTGGTTATATTGATTGCCGATAGATGATGGCGTAAGCGAACATGTTTCATTTTAAGAGATGATGCTCCTTACAGCAGCACCCGTTTGTCCCTCGACGTAGTACGTGTAGTGGTGGCATGTGCCACCGGTTAGTGAACGACTAGACAACTTAAGTGCCCATCGGAACAAAAGCCCATTTATTCCGACTTGCGCATGCTTATGTACATTAACAAAACTGGCGCCACCTGCGGCAGTAATCGTGGAACCGAAACCAAACAGACCAATACACAACACATTCCCTTCCTTAAAAACAGCTATATGGATTAGTGATTTAGTAGTTTAGTGTGGTAGCACATATGCAAAAAACACTATACAAAAATACAACCTGTACAATGAATGTAACTACTTAGTACTACAATACCACACAATTTACAAAAGGAATTCACCAAACTAGATACGTCCGTTTCATTCACTTTAGCACAACTTCTTTTGTTACACCTTGTAGCCACAATGCTCTGGTGGTATCTCTTTCTTGGTGATTGCACGCTCCCTTGTTGTATGACTGCTCCTGGAGGCTTGGCTGACTGCGTCGCAGCACGCGACTCGTGTGTCTGCGTAGCCAAAGGAGACATAGGTGCCTGCGCAGCGTACGCAGGAGACGTGGGTGCCTGTGCCGCCGAAAAAAACGTGGGTGCCTGGGGCCTGGGCAGCGTACGCAGGAGACGTGGGTGCCTGCGCAGCTGAAGGGGCAGCAGCTGAAGAAGTCCTGGTAGTTATCTCTGGGGTGGGGTCCGCACATGTAGGCAGAGATCCTCCTCCCCTAGCTGTACCGTTTCCTCCCCACGTATGAAGGGCGGCAGAGGTCCGTGGCACCCTTGAGAACTTGGATGCATTCCACGTTTTGCCGTCAGCCAGGCGAAAAGAAGATGGTCCCTTCCTGCTGATCACTTCTCTTGGGTGGCTGAATTTCAGGTCGCCTTTAAATCTAGTTGTGGGTTTCTTCACTCTGGCGAAGTCACCAACGTCAACTCTCGTTTCTCTTGCAGCCCTCCGGGCGTTCGTGTATCGTTTGCTGTTCTGTTGCTTTTGCTTTACCCGCCCACGCAAGCGCCAGAGTTCCGAGTTAGGGTCACCAAAGAAGGTTACCGACGAATGCCCGACGACATTCAACCGTGTTCTTGGCAGCCGCCCGTGAAGCAGAAGAGCTGGAGCCTGTTATCGCGTTAGCTGGAGCCACAAGCCCTTGCCGTTGTAGCATGCGGTGTGCATCGGTAAACACCCAGGTCCTCTGTTACCACCTGGTGCAAGGGTTGCTGCTCAAGAACCGCATTTGAATGAAGCTTTTTAATACTCTGTTAAAGCACTCCACTTGGCCGTTTGCTTGTGGATAGTATACGGACTAATGTTTGACCTGAATACCGTGATACTGAAGAAATACCTGCAACTCCCGAGATGCAAACTGTGGACCGTTATCGCAAATAACCTGTTCTGGGTAGCCTTCGCACGCGAAAACTGCGACTAAGAAGCGTATTACTGTGCTGCTTGTCTCGCTACAGAAATGCACTTCGGGCCATTTGGGATAATAATCTACAAGCGTGATTGCATATCTGCAATTGTAGGGCGCCCTCTCAAATGGGCCTACAATATCCATGCCGAATTTGAGCCACGGCTGCTCTGGAAAGGGGACCAGTTGCAAGGGTGTAGTTCGCACCTTGACGCTCTTGTCTGCTTCCTGGCATATACTACACATCTGGATAGCTAGCTCGATTTGGCGGTCCATGCCCGGCCACCAATACTTTTCTCGCAGCCGCGCTTTTGTTCGCACCACTCCGGGATGCGACTCATGTGCTGCAGCGATTACCTGTTGCGTGAGTGGCGTGGGAACCACAAGCCGTTCGCCATGCAAGATAACATTGTCTACCACAGAAAGTTCGTCAAGTACTTTGAAGAATGGCTGAAGCTCGGCCGATAACGATTTATGTGCAGGCCACGACGATTGCACACGGATTTTGCTTTGTTGCAGTGCGCTATCTTGCAATTGGGAATGCTCAAACTGTTCTCTGGTAATGCAGGAAAGAATTTCGAGAACTGATACAACCTCGTCAAACAGCGTTTCTTCTTCCTGGAAAGATGATGCAGGCAGGCGTGAGAGTGCGTCCGCCACTTGGTTTTGCGACCCCTTGCGGTACTCCACGGTATAGTTGTACCGTAGTACACGCTCTGTCCATCGCGCTACCCGCAAGGAGCGCCTTCGTGTTCCGTGGGTTGAACGCAATGCCACCAAGGCTTGATGATCAGTGAGAAACGTGAAATGGTGTCCCCACAAGCACACATGCCACCGTTCGCACGCCCAAACACAGGTTAAGGCTTCCCGTTCTCCTACCGAATATTTCCTCTCAGCTGGCGAAAGGACTCGAGACGCGAAAGCGACAGTGTGCAGTTTATGTCCGTCCACTTGCTGTAGGACCGCTCCAATTCCCCACTCTGATGCGTCCGTCGACACTAAGACTAGAAGAGATTCATCGAACATCCTCTGTATAGAGCTAGATGCCGGCGCGTCTTTACTAGAGTCTATTTCGGCAGACCAAATGAATCGCTGCCCCTTTTTTTAGCAGGACACCCATTGGTTCAACCATGTCAGCGAAATTGGGAATAAACCTAGAATAATATTCGACTAATCCCAGAAATGATCGAAGGCTGGCTGAATCCGTAGGCGCCGGAGTGTCTCCAATGGAAGCAACCTTTTCCTTCAACGGCACAATACCGTTTGCGGTGATCCTGTGGCCCAAGAACGCAAATTCCGGCGTATCGTATGCACATTTCATGTTCAATTTGAGTCCTGACTCTTTTATGCACCTCAGCACTGCGGTAAGATTCGCCATGTGCACCTCTCTGCCCTTTCCAAACACAATGATGTCATCAATATAGAACAGGACGCCGCTGCAGCCCTGCAGAATTTTCAACATCATACTCTGAAAAGCAGATGGTGCCGACGCGAGCCCAAAACACACACGCTTAAAACGAAAGAGGCCGTCGTGTGTTATAAAAGCCGTTAAATCGCGGCTCTCGGGGTGAAGCATGACCTGATGGTACGCTGATGCAAGGTCAACTTTGGAAAAGTGGGTTGCCCCCACTAAACTATGCAATAGCTCTTCTGTATGAGGGAGGGGAAAGCTATCTGCTACGACGGCTTTGTTTACCTGTCGAAGATCTACACAAAGGCGGATACCTCCATCTTTCTTTTCAACCACAACAATGAGGAACACCCACTCGGATGCCTCTATTCGCTCTATCACGTCCAATTTTTCCAAGCGGCACAGTTTTTCCGAGACTGGTGGCCGCAGTGAGAGCGGAAGGCGCCTGAGTTTACAAGCAACTGGCTGACCTGTCGACCGTGCTTTGACGCGATGAACAAAACCCTTTGCGATGCCAAGTCCTCGAACTAAAATAGCACCAAACTATTCGACCAATACCGATGGAAGGTGAATGGACTCCTCCGCCTCTGTCATGACTGCGGTGTGCTCCGTTGGAGCGCTAGTACGCACCGCGGTCGTTTCAAGGCACTGTAGTTACGACCCATCAATCTGCAGACTGAGCGCCCTAATTGCATCAATATACCCAAAAGCGTGGTGCCTTGTTCAATGACATAAAAAAGAAGCTTTGTTGGGCAGTTATTGTACGTGACACCAGCAGAGAAGCAACGGTACACTGGAATGGGTTTCTTCGAGTGTTTCAGTAGTATAATTCGACCAGCTGAAAACTTCTGACCTTCAAAATGCTGCCTAAATAGGTCATGCGTCAAAATTAATACTGATGACCCTGAATCCACGAGGAAAGTTAACTTCGTTTCACCAACTACTACCGATACGTAGATTGCGGGACGAGTGTATGTCGTCACGGCAAGAATGCTCAATACTTTTTCAGTTATCAAAATTTCATCGTCTAGTCCACGAACAGGAGCGGCGTTTCTGTGGCAGACCGAGCGAAAATGACCCATAAGGACCCATAAGACCGCAACCACAACACCACATGTTTTTGGCGGGGCAGCGGAATGAAGATGCGTTGTGCCAAGGTGAACCACAGCGGTAACACTGGCCCTGTTGGCTGCGCGACCGCTTCGAGGGGTTGCTGGCAGAAGATGCGGGCGGAGGGGTGTTTTCGCGAGCATTTATGCTCTGGACATCTGCAGTGGTAAATTCTTTGCAATCATTGGTTGCCTGCTCAAACTGCGTCGTTATTAGTACAGCTCGAGCGAACGAAAGAGAAGACCCTTCAAGAAGCAACCGCTCGCGCAAGTTCCGAGATAATATGCCCGCAACAAACAGGTCACGCAAGGAATCTTCCAGAGAAGGAAAAGAGCACGTGGCAGAAAGCTCACGTAACGCTGTAATGTACTCATTGATTGCTTCTCCAACTTGCTGCACGCGCCTACCGAACCGGTGCCGTTCAACCACAACAATTGTCGTCGTGAAATGCGCATGCAGCGCTGCGACAGCGGTATCGTACGACGACGCTTCATGCCGTATCTGAGAGCTGTACTTGACATCTCCCGAATGCGTATCAGTAGTTGGCTCACCGGACTTTGCGTTGGCCGAAGACTGAAGCGGTAGTGTGTGAAACATGCGCTGACCTTCTACGCCGATGTTGTGGATTAGGAGAGCCTTGCGATGGTCCGGTGCACAGTCCGAAACACCAGATGCGAGAAGACAATTCTAGAAGATGCGGATTCATCGCAGCCAGGCAATAGCAGAGGGGCCAGGCGTGGGCAGGAACGGCGGCGGTAGTGCCAGCCCGGAAACACTGATGGCGCGGGGAACAGTCGGCGAAAATGACGAAAATCACACCCCTCCTGAACGAGCACCCTCGTTGCCAAGGTGGTGGCGGCGTGTGCCACCGATTAATGAACGACTAGACAACTTAAGTGTCCATCGGAACAGAAGCGCCTTTATTTTAACTTGCGCATGCTTATACACATAAACAAAACTGGCGCCACCTGCATCAGTGATCATGGAACCGAAACCAAACAGACAAATATACTACAGTACCTAACATGTCTTACGTTTTCACCTCCAAGGTAATGCCGGTGGTAGATTTTTCCTGTGCGTTGTTGAACAATAATAAAAAAAATTTGCAGCGTGCGCGTTAACTAAAATTTGAATTCTGAATTCTCCTGTGTCTCATTCCACATTAGCAGCCATTGGTATGTACATTGAGCACTATCTGACAAGAAAGGGTTGCGCCACGTTATACTCGCTGGGCGTAACCTCCTTGGTTTTAGAAAGGTTTAACGAGCGTCTGGCCACAGTGCCATGAATACAGTGAACTAGTATATACCATGAACTCGAGGTAGTTAAAGGGAGACTCGCTCGCTGGATTCCGTGCCGACCGGTTGTGCGCCCGCGTGCTCCGCGCGCTCGCGACCTTCGGCTTCATCGTAGCTCTGGCCGACTGGGCTGGCCCTACGTCACCTCCTGTCGCCGACGGTCTTCGACGACAGCGCAGCTCTGACCTACTGCTGGACCTGCTCTACGCCATCTACAGACGCTGACAACATCTTTCGCAAGTGTACCCCGTCCTCGGACTCCAGTGACCATGCTTCCATCTTTCCTGTCTCTCCTATCCCCTCAGTTTGTTGTTGCTTCTTCTTCCTCTTTTCTATACCTTTACTTCTACTCCTTTTATCTCTCCTCACCCCCATCCCTTGTGAGCCCTGTGGCGGTGTCGATCACTGAAGCAGACAATAACGGGGCTCACTTTTCTCTTCCTTTCTCTCTTAAGAACCTCTCGCAGGTAGTTAAAGGCGGGAAGTAGACATGAAGCGCAAGCCGTAAGAAAGTGTGCGTGTGCCTCCTCTCGTTCAGACCTTGGAATGTCCGCTGGACGGTGGTGCTTCTATCTGCGGAATATAAGATGAAAAGATGTGATATGGTGGTACTTGGAGTGTTGACTAGATGGACGAACGGACGCACAGACAGATGCATGGACGGACGCACCCACAACTGTACAGACGGATGGACGCATGAACGGACGCAGGGGCGGATGCGTGGACGAGTGCAGGAGTGGACGCACGAACATACGCACGCACGGACTGGCAGATGGACGCATGGTCAGTCACACAGACGGACGCATGGACGGACGGAAACAAAAAAGGAATGGACGGACGGATGCTTCACCCCACTCTCCATCATTCCCCCCGGGGATATTCTGCTTTTTTTTTCATCATCATCATCATCATCATCATCATCAGCCTGTCTACGTCCACTGCAGGGCAAAGGCCTCTCCCATGTTCCGCCAGTTAACCCGGTCCTGTGCTTGCTGTTGCCAATTTATACCCGCAAACTTCTTAATCTCATCTGCCCACCTAATCTTCTGTCTCCCCCTACCCCGCTTCCCTTCTCTGGGAATCCAGTTGGTGACCCTTAATGACCAGCGGTTATCCTGTCTACGTGCTACATGCCCGGCCCATGTCCATTTCCTCTTCTTTATTGCAGCTATGATATCCTTAACTCCCGTTTGTCCCCTAATCCACTCTGCTCTCTTCTTGTCTCTTAAGGTTACACCTACCATTTTTCTTTCCATTGCTCGCTGCGTCGTCCTCAATTTAAGTTGAACCCTCTTTGTGAGTCTCCAGGTTTCTGCTCCGTAGCTAAGTACCGGCAAGATACAGCTGTTATATACCTTCCTCTTGAGGGACAGTGGCAATCTACTTGTCATAATTTGAGAGTGCCTGCCGAATGTGCTCCACCCCATTCTTATTCTTCTGGTTACTTCAATCTCGTGGTTAGGCTCTGCGGTTATTATCTGCCCTAAGTAGACATACTCCTTCACAACTTCAAGTGCACTATTACCTATCGCAAAGCGCTGCTCCTTTCCGAGGTTGTTTTACATTACTTTCGTTTTTGATGGTTAATCACGCTGTTGGCGGACGCCGCAGAGAACCGCCCACATACTTCCGTGTTCTTTTCTAAAAAGGATAAGAAAGTACAAACTAATGTTGGCATTCCCGAAATATTTCACATAAAAGACAGGTTTGTGTTACGAAGTAATTCACCGCTTTGGGGAAATCAAGGTCGGAAAGTCTGCTCTACTGTGAAGTTGCGTTATAAATGTTGTCTGCAACCAGCCCACGTGTTCCGGTAAGTCGACTTTGTAAGCACAATTCATATGCCACGAAATTCAACGTGTCACTACTTCTTGTTGCTTTGCTTTCTTACATGATGTTACCTTGAACCGTACTTCTGACTGCACTCTTTTCAGCTCGGGACGGCTTTAAGCTCTCCCATAGTAGAGTACCCTGTGCTCTAAATCGTTACCCCCTTTTTCTAACCCCCCCCCATGATGTTGAGAAGCCCACGGGACGCCTTTCAGCTTTCCCATAGTAGAGTACGAAGTACTCTGAATTGTTAACGACTTTTTCTAAACACACGGCAAATTTTCGTGCGGCCCAAGGGACGGCTTTCAGCTCTCCCAGAGTAGAGTACCAAGTACTGTATATCGTACACACACACACACACGCACACGCACACGCACACGCACACACACACACACACGCACGCACGCACGCACACACGCACGCACGCACGCACGCACACACGTACGTTTGAACGTTCCGCCGTAAATCCCGGCACGGCTTTTTGCTCTCGAATAGTAGAGTACCGAGTACTCTAAATTGTTAACAACTTTTGTAGCGTTAGTTACACTGGCCTCGCTGAGCCGATTCTGCATGGCACTGGTCTGCGCATGCGCAATGATACCCCGCCGCCGCAGCGCGCGGCTAGCCGCCGGTGTGCGCGCAATTCGATGCGCTGCGCAGGCGATCAGTCGTGTAACGCACCGGAGCCAGCACCTCCCTCGCACTCGGTCGCGGCTGCTGCTGCTGCTGAAAAACATTTATTTACAGATGTTATTTACCGGGAGGGTGGGAACGGTCCTTAAGGGGCCGCCCCGTACAAACACTAGGTGGTCTCCCCCTTACGGGAGCCCATTGGCGTTGTCCGCGGCCCGGGCACGCTCGACCAAGGCCTGTCGGGCCGTCAGGTCAGAGCAGCCGAGCAGGGCTGCCTCCCAGTCCTCCCGCGAAGGGTTGGGTCGCGGCCGTGCGCTACTCGCCGCCGCGGTGTGCGCTTTCCAGAGGAGTGCCGTCATAGCCTTGGTAGACATATGGACACCGACGCGCGCGCCTTTCCTGTGCAGTCGCCATCCGGCACTGCGCTGGAGCCGCTTGATAGCGCCTCTGACTGGCGTTTGCCACTGTGGTATAGCCATGGAGAAGGAGAGTGCAAATGCTGCTCATCGGAGAAGATCGGATTCCGAAGTAGTTGCCCGGCAAAATAAATATACGTGTGTCATTGCAGCAGCAGTAAGCTTGATAATCAAGCTAATCCTAGAGACTCTGGAAAGCTAAGAATAATCAGCCGAACCTTTGCTAACGCTACGTATATCCTGGCATAGCTGAGCTAAGCCACTGCCATTTTTTTCGCAACACTTTCTTGAACATGGACCTTTATTCAAGACGGCTCACTGCTGTCCCATTGTCCAGTGCGGAGTACTCGTATAGAGTAACATAAAAATGACAAGAGTGGTCACTTGGGCCGAAAAGCGGCTGAGCTAAGCAGCCTACCCCAGCCTTAAGGTGGCAACACATCACCTACTGCGTCGAGGAAACACGCGCACTGGTTATTCACTACACAACCTTTTTTAGTGCATTATACTTCTACGTGCTTTTGCGTATGTGATAGAAGCCTGAATCCGTCTTTAGGGAGTTTTAGAATATCATTTGCAAGCGCTGCGGGCGTTGCGGGCGAAGCGGGTGCCATAAGTGCTTTAGAATAGCGTTTGCCCTGCTGCAAACCACAACGCACGATCGCAGCGACACCGTAGCCTCGATACTAGCGCTTGCGGGCCACATGCGCGTCGCCATCACCGCACTCAATTTCGGATTTTCTGCGTGCGGTCCGCGAACGCCGACTCGCGTTACGACGCATGCGCAGTGGTAGTGACCGCACTGCAAGGGCTCGCGGTGCGCTATTCTAAAGCTCCCTTTTCTCGTCTGCAAGTGTATACGGTGCGATATCGTCGGGCTGGGATCAGGCATGGATCGGACGCGAGAGAGGTGCACATGGCGTCGACGCGACGGCAACGTTGTCACGCTCCGTGTTCATGAGCATTTGCGGTAATGATGATGTGCGGCCAGCCGCAGGGAGAAGCCATAAAAGAGGTGCGAGAACGTGCCTGGCGTGCATCATGGTCTTCGCTTGTTTCGGCTGCTTCTAAACTTGGCTGCAGGTAGGTACGAATGCCATCAATATTATGTTAAGTACCTATTGCATCTGTCATTGAAGCATCAACCTAACGTTTGTGGCAATGTGCTATTCGACACAGAGATCTATTTTTTGTGCTCTTCGCGTACTGTTTGTGTTGATTGCTTCTCACAAAAGAAAAGTGCTTGGATTGCTTCGCAGCATGTTTGGGAGAAAATTCTTTCTTGTGTCAAGAAATTGAGTAACCGCTCACATTGTTAGGTTTTCTTTGGGCCACTGTGTGATAGAATTCAGTGCGTGAGTGAGATTTTGCGAAAACTGCAGCTATGCTCAGTATCGTTGTCTGTGCCGTTCGCAAATTGCTTGAAGCGCCAACGAGCGCATTAATAGAGAAGTGGGGAATCTAGAAAAAGGTTTGCTGGCTATAGCTGGAACCTAACCTTGAGTAAATACTCCTGCCTCGTTAACGACTTCCATGACACCTAAAATTGCGTTGTTTTTGCTGTGGCAACTGCTTGTGGCTGTTTTTCGCGAAGTAGAGATGTGAAGTGGGCAGGAGAAAATTAGTGCGAAGGTGGGAGGAAAACGTAGCCAACATTTTTATTTTTTTTCGGTTCATGCCGGAGTCAATTGCTGGGGCAAGTACCACCGTGTCGCGTTGTGCACAGTATGTGCGCACAACGCGACAAGGCACCGTGCGCGTTTGTTGCAGTATTATTCAGCTGCGGTTCTTGTTATACTGCTGCTTTATGTTTATTTCTTTTGTGTATTTTATAATCATAATAAGACAGCTGTATTTTGGCGTCTCGCAGTGCAATGAACCTCTCTTTGTGTCTGCGTTTATCAAACAATAACGAAGTGGGCATGATCTTACCAAGAATTTCCCTTGAAAACAAAAGTTTTCGCTCCTCTAATGATTCTCATGTTTTAATTAAAATACGTGCATAGACACACATTGGCATCGTGTGCTTGCCGCTATAGCGGTGCAGCTTACACGAGGCTCATCGATTCATGCAAACGACATATTAAAAAAATTAAAGTATGGCCTCGCAGATGAGCACGACGCACGTAGAAGTGGTCTCGGAGGCTGTATAACATACCTAGTCACTACCAAATTGCCTTCGAGACAGTCTTCTCTGCGGTGTGCCATCCCTGAGGTTGCAAAGTTTCCCCACACCCGTTCGGTGCGCTGCGAACCTAAATCAGCCGCAGGGGCCTGCCTATGGAAGTGTCCTGTCTCGACCTTTTATGTTACTCTGTGGTACTCAAAATTGTTAACACTTTTTGTTAACCCACAGACGCTTGTGGCTGTCTGAAACTGGGACAGCTTGTTGCTCTCACACGGTGGAGCACATCGTACTCTAAATCGTCAAACATTTGTTCTAATCACGTTGCTGGCAAGTGAGCCTTCGGAAGAAAACAAAAGAGAGGCACACCTTAGTAGAGTACCTAGTCGGTCGGCTATTTGTTCCAAACACGTCAGAGCTTTGTGAGCTTTCCTATCTGGGTGGCTTAGGGCTTTAGAACCCGGTACACTGAATTCAGCATTTATTCTACACGCACAGTTCGGAACCAACGTCGTGGTCGATGCATCTCAATTTATAGCAGCACAGCTTATAACGCTCTCCCAAAGTACATTACACATTGTCCTAAATCGTTAAACGTTTGCAAGCAAAGCTTGTATTGACTAGCCTTAGAAGCTGTTGATGGTAATGGTAAAAAAAAAGTTCTTATATATGACTGGCGCGAACCTAAATAATAAGCAAAACGCATAAATATTTTTTTCTTTTTTCTCCTGAGGCCTGAAGTCGGGTACGTACCCCCGATATGATAGCGAACAGAGTGACCACCAGGCCATGCAACCACACTCTGCTAATGTAAAGTGAACTAAAGCATACGAATGCGTTGTACAGACGATGCAAAAAAACGGCAAAAAATACATTTGGGACTGCAATGGGATGTTTTGTGCTGGTGAACCAAAAAACGATCAGTTGGAAAACGCGAAATGCCGTTATGAGGAGCTGCGGAGTCACAAAAATTTTGACTTCGATAAAATTGACTTCCCAAACTATGTTTTCAGATCACGTGATGATACTTTCATTAAGCTGTTCTCTGACGTACGTTGAAAACAATATGAAACACATCACGCCAATTCAGCCCGAAAACGAAGTTTCAGGTACGGCCACTTCCGCTCATAAAACTGATTGATTACTTTAGGAAGTAACATTGCGCAATGAGATAAACAAAAATCAAGAAAAGCAGTATGTCAGGCAAGCCGTGCGCTCAGCTTCGCTTGCACTCGTTTCCTTGATATGCTAAGCGCTCATGATTTTTTATTAGGTGCCCAAATTCAGTGCATATATTTCTTCTGTTTGCGTCGAAACACGCGACACACCTAAACGGCGCGAGAATATTTATACTAATCATATGTTTATTACTAATCATGTTTGTCACTAAGTGTACTGAACGTTTCTTAGCAATAATTGTACCGTCACGAAATGATGCGTTGGAGTGAGTGCACGTTCTTTGTTCCCGATGACTAGATTATATTTTGGACACTTCGTGGCCATTTCGACTCTTCCCAGAACGCCAATGCCAGAGGCGTGGCCTCCGCAATCAGCTGGAGCAGCTCGCAGCTGCAGCCAACTTCAGTATAATAAACTCATTTGCAAAGCTATGCCAACGGAGAAGGGTGGGCCGATTGACGGTCGCGTAAACAATAGGCCACCGAAGCTGAAGTTTGCAAAGCGACGACAACGCCGCGTCTGGCCCTGGCGGCGAGCGTAGGAACACTTGAGGAAAGACGCGGTAGAGGTCGCAGGGAAGCGTGTGTTCGCCGAAAAGGGAGCGAACGCGCTCTGCAGTTGGTGCAGCGAACTTGGGCGCCGTGCCGTCAGCTAGGCGCGCTAAAACGAGACGCTCGCTGTGCGAAGTTGCATTTCCGCGATGGAAGAAGCGGCCCCACGGAAACGTCGTCGAGGTACGAGGTATTGTGTTGTGGGCTGCCACAACAAGGCAAGCAACAACAAGGGACGCTATCCACATGTAAAGCTTTATCACTTTCCCACCAAGTCACAGCCGGCAAACAGAGCCGAGTTCGCGAAAGATAGAGCAAGCATGATACGAGAGCCGAAAAAAAAACAGGCTAGAACTTCAACTTGACTCGCTGTGGTTAAACTTAGCTTGCTGCGTCGCGGCGACGTCAGCGGGTCATGCGCGGCACGGAGGACATGACTCTAAATCATCTCGGATAATTTAATGCCGTGACCCTATAACTTTATTTTTTATTTTTTTCAGCACGCTGCAAACGTGTGCACATGACAGTACACGGCTGCTACTGTTAGATACCACATCAAAACAACAATTATATGATTTCCATAAACGTCAACACAGCACATCGATAGATTGATTGATTTGTGGGGTTTAACGTCCCAAAACCACTTCTGATTATGAGAGACGCCGTAGTGGAGGGCTCCGGAAATTTTGACCACCTGGGGTTCTTTAACGTGCACCCAAATCTGAGTACACGGGCCTACAACATTTCCGCCTCCATCGGAAATGCAGCCGCCGCAGCCGGGAATCGAACCCGCGACCTGCGGGTCAGCAGCCGAGTACCTTAGCCACTAGACCACCGCGGCGGGGCAGCAGCACATCGATAGAGTACGCGGCTTCATGTCGGCAGAATTACACTTACCTCGAGTCATACTTCGTACACGGTATTATCACGGAGGACCTGAAAAATGCACTTCGCAGTGACTCGGGCATCCTCTTCTTCCGTCGTCTGCTTCCGATTAAAAACTTGACTAACGAGCTTTACTACTTTGGTTTGATTCGCTTCTCGGTAGTGCTAGTCCAACTCAGAGATCATTGTGAAGCCGCACTGCAGGCGGTATTTTGTGAGGTGACTCAAACGCAGCACGCGCTCTCTGCACGAGCACGTAAGCGAGCGGCAGCGCATTGAAGCGAAAGAAAAACGCACCATGTACATCTCTGATTTGTACTTTTCTACCGGAGATGACGCTGCCTGTCTGGAGTCGCAGCGCCACCATACTTAGCCTTAGCTTCCTATAGCAGCGCTGCTGTAAGACTTTGCCACGGAGGAAGGTAAGATAAATGGGGTCACGCCCAGCCGGTGCGCTACGTGAAAAGTGTGGAGGAAATGACATCATGGAGGCTATATTCACTAGGCACAATGGCAGCGTTGTTATGGATACACGTTGCGCATTGTAGCTGGTTTAGCAGTGAGCGGCTGGCGGCAGCATGTGTGCGTCCGCAGGTCTCGTGCTGAGCCGTGGCGGACAATATCCGTGCTCTGCGCCGCGTAATTGGTTACGCAGTGTTCTGTTGGCAGTTACTGTATTCTTAACAACGTTTACGAAACCTTTTACCTACCACGGGGCCTGAACAGTGCGTAGAACGAGCGCATATCCATGTGTTGTGCGGCGGATGAAGCAATTGAAGTGTTCAGCGAAATTGCTTTGGGCGCCATGACGAAGCGGAATGACGATGAACGCCTTGCAGGTCAGTGACAGTTGGGCAGTGCTCCTGTTTGTGGCAATGGACGAAACTGTTGTGCCCAGCAAGACGCTATGAGGACCATGTGCACATACGTAGTTTCGTGTTTGGAATGTGCACAGTAACAACTTGCATGTACGTAATAAAACGCCTTTTCTGTTCTGCTTGTTGTACTCGCCCCCAGCGTTGTAATCTCAACGTTAGAGCAACCGCGTTCAAGTGTCACTTGCGCCATGCTCAAAGTCACCATGGTCGCAGAATACGGACGCCGGTGAGTTTCACGCGAACACAGGCACAGTGGCCGGGCGCTGCGTCAGCCTCGTGTGGGAATGCAACCGTAGAACAAGGCACACGATCGACCGTGATGTCTGTACAGAGCGTGAATTATTGACGTGAAAACACTCGCCGTTGTCGGTGCATCTAGCGCGCGTTCTCTTGTACTTCCTTCAATGTCGGCGAGCTGTTACTCGCTGTTAATACTCGGACGAAATGATTTCGCTGAAGGTGTCGCGCCGGCCCAGAGGTTTGAGCCTTGTTCCATTAGTTTGGGATCGTCACGACAAGTGCGCTGCTCAGACCACGTGCTTTCCGAGCCGGAAATAAGAGTCGCGCCATCCGCTTTACATTCGGATATAAACAAAAAAGGAGAATTTGCCCAGTCAATATGACTGGGCTGACTTCCGGCTTCACCACGGCTTTACAACGAGTGACGTCAGGGGTTCTCCTAAGGTTTTTCTTCTTCCATGAATTTTGCGCTATACTTTCGGTGCATCGTCCCCCATGGCGGCGTACCGCGCTGGTCCACCACGGAGTTCCTCACGGCGACTTTTTTTATGCGCTATTATAACATTTATTATGGCTGCAGTTGAGATTCTCGCGTCACATTTGTGGATTGCCTACGTAGATACGCTCAAGGTCACCAACATAGAATGACCCATGGAGCTGCGTTGCTCATTGCAAGTTGCCTGAGGATCGATGTCCTGCCTATATTTGAGCTGTCTGCATTGTGTTTAAGCTCGAAGTATGGGCAGTTCTAAGTGAATGAGCATTTCTTTAGCGTAGTTTTTATGACGACCTCAGCTGTTTTAAGAACAGCTATCTTTCTTTCACGTAAAATGAACCAAAACGTCTGTGAAAGCCTCAATGAAGTTGACTTACTGGAACACACACACACACACACACACACACACACACACACACACACACACACACACACACACACACACACACACACACACACACACACACACACACACGCGCACGCACGCACGCTCTCTCTCTCTCTCTCTCTCTCTCTAGAACAGCAGTACTCGTGTGGTCCAGTAGATACAAAAAAGGTTCTAAAAAACAGTACCCATGCTTTCCCCTTTTTACCAGAGAAATCTTCTCGACGGCTATCAATAGAAAGCAGTGCGCAAAATGTTACAGCAATTTCACCTTCTTTCTCGCATTTTTCACTTTTTCAAAAAGCTGCTGATTGGTTTTTTGCAAAAAAAAGAAAAAGCAAAGGAAAGTATACTCAAATTACATTATGAAACATTACCCCTCTAGTCATCACGTTCTCATCATAAGCGGTATAAAAAGATGCAGTGGCAACCGCTCCAACTTTTTAAGCACTACTCAAAAGAGGTCGCCAAGTATGAGATTTTCGTGAAACGCCTCTAGACAGCTTTTTCGAGAGCCTTTAATATAAAAAGAAGGCCGCGTAAGGGATGATGTAAGCAGCCTTCGTGAAAATACCTTATCGGAGTGAGTGCACTTTCGTGTGGTTTGGGGGCGGCTGCCCCAGGGGCACTTATGAGAGATGCTAGGCACTCTTTGCACGTTGGCAATCAATTTTTCTGCGAACGTACCCACAGATTGAGTGCACTCACGGTGTAATACTTTCATGTGCATTAGGCTGCACCGGGAGTAGGTGTCACCGACATATCGAAGACCCCGTTTTCTGCCCTAAGATTCAGAAATGGGAGCACTGCGATTCAGAATTATATATATTGCTGCAATATGAAGGAAATGCAACGAAACCTGGTCGCTCGTAAAACATGACCGGTCGCTGGTATATGATTATGTTGGTCCATAAAAAAAATATATATATTGACAAAAAATATCCACTGCTTTGAAAGCAGCGCGACCATTGACAATTGGGAAAAAGTAAAAGTGTTCTAGCTTTAAGTATAGACAGCTTTTCTCATCGCACGCAGATCATATTGTTGTTCAATTTCAGGTGGCTCCTTCAAACTGGGCATTAAGTACTCGAGGGATGCCATGTGTTTCAGGGAGGACTGGCGCCTTGTTTATGAATATTTTGGCTTTATATATGGGTTGAATTACTGGCAGCAAGTGCGGAAGAGAAGAATACCGGGTGTGAGCTCCCACTTTCCAAGTGAAGTTAAAACTTCTTGTCCAGCAAAACATGAGGAGAGTGCGTGACGATGTCGTGATATTCAAATGGAAGGCCGTAGATTTTGTGTGTGGCAGTGAGATTTTTATCTTTGCGATGCAAAGCTTGATTTCTTCTTTTGAATAGCGTCGTATTATTTTGGAGGCCAGTCACGGCGAACAATAATTTCTTTATACCCCAATCAAGAACAAATCATGACATGCAAATTATTCACTTCATCATAGTGGACTTGAAACCTCACCTATAGTAATGTAATCGCAACTTAATTGTTTCGTTCACCCGGTCACTCTCCCGATTTTTTCAGGGGGGGCGGGAAGGGGTAGGGGGTGGGGGAGAATGACACAAACTTTCGGTCTATGCCAAATTACCGTGTAGGGTAAACAACTGTCTCTTCGCCCTTACTTATATTTATGCAATGTATGATATTTCGACGTGATAGCGTTAAAAAGCTCGTTTCGCAGCAATCCAGATGTCGGCGTCAGTGTCTTCGGCTTGTTGTCACAATCGGAGTCTCCGGTTGTCAGCGAAAAAAAAAAACATCTTGTCTGTGACCAAAAAATCAAGAAAGCTGCCAATAAAACAAAAGAAAAAACTTCAGCGTGATCAATCGACCCAGGCTGTCTGCAGCGTGACGATCAGGCATTCTACCACAGAGACACGCCAATGGTCAAAACTGATTCCGTAAAAAAAGGAATAGGAATGTCACGTAGCAGAAGTTCTCAATGTATTACATGTCAGTACTTTCGTACGAAGCTTTTAGCTGGTCCCTGCTCTCTAGAACAAGAAACAATTTTCACCTGACCTTTTCATCCACCACTCAGACGTTATTAGGCTAGCACTACATGTAATTACTAGTGCGTATGTCTGACTCCCAACTGAGGATCACTGTCAGTACTATATCTTTTCACGAGCGCTATATTTAGCACTCCAAAACGCCAAGAAAATACGATGCAGCCTTAAAGGCAGTGCCAGTCTGTTGTTTAGCAGTTAGAAACATTTAGCGCTTACTTTTCATGCACTGAAAGTACCCGCGCCGTATACACTCAACGTATCAATCATGCAGAAGTAGCCGATTAGTTCGCAAAACAGAAGCACGGAACTCGTCACCTGAGAAGAAACAATAAAGTATGAGGGCTAAACTGCTTCCCCTAGAAATGAGAAAACTTTCACCCTTGCGGACATTTTGAACCCAACAATGTCAAAATTTAGTTAGGCAGAAAGAATTTAAGAGAGAATAAACGCGTGCGAAGGAAGGTCATGCAGAACCCTAAGCCGGTCTAAGCTCTCGAGATCAGAAGTTCTAAACCCCGCCGTTTTTCTTATTGCTTTTAAACAAGAATACCGAATTTCAAACAGTTAAGAAAAGGCCAGACGAGCAATGAGTAATGTGAAGTTTAGGAGTGATGAATGGTCAGTACTATAAAGTACAAGGGAACCCCTACATAGAGATAGCGCAGCAGCCTAGTCAAAGTCAAAATTCAATTCATGCAAAGTCAAAATTCAGTTCGAATGCCGAGCCGGATCATTACCAATTGCATATTTACTTAGAACACGTGATGAAGGATTCGTTTAAAAAAATGGCCCAGTATCTGCATGTTACACTGTAAATGTCGTCGGAAGACGATAGTCTTGCGTCTGGAGAGAGTGAACAAACGTTTGTTTGATGTTCTGCGCAAGAAAATTGGTGAATGGTATTCTGGAGGCGCTGCGTTACAGTGCCTCAAGCATGCAGCGGAGGCGAACGAGCGCATCAAGTCACGTCAAACGTGAGGCATGAGCGCTATCTAGAAGCGCGCTGGTAAATAGAAGCGCGTGGTGTCTGCGCTCGTCTCTGGGTGATAAGGTGTAGAACGCAAGGCGACGGGTAGGTGCCACCACCGTGTCGTCTTAGCAAAGCGTTGGAAACACTCGCCTTTTTGTGCAAGCGTTGCATGGTCAGCGCAGCGTGATGAACTCTACGGTCCTTAAAATTACTTATGTATGTCTTATCTGGTAAACAATACACATACATAAAGTTAACGTGTTTTTATGGTGCCTCAGGTATGCACAATAATTGATTTTAAATTGACAATCACACAATTATGAACGCTGAACCTTTAGCAATATTGGTGGGCGCTGTGGATGGCGTCGGTTGTTTGGGGTATCGTTTGGCCACTTTGGTGCCGCTTAAAGTACCGTTAAGATGGACAGACAAATGTATAGACAGACAGACCAACATTCTTGCGTCGAAGGTCCCCAAGAAGACTATCGTCTTTAAAAAGTATGAGGTGCGGCATCAATGGCGACCACATGCGGTAATGTACTTCCTCATCAGAGCAGAATTGACCACATTGGTGCAGTACTTCGGCACTACCTCCTGTATGAGCGTACCGATTACCCCTCGGCCCTCAGCTTCCAGCGGCTGCGAAGCAACTGTACGAGGTGGCAGTTAGACATGCGATGCAATGAAGGGTGCTAAAAATCTCCGAATCTGGACAGGCCGCCATTGCAACCAGAACTCGGCTACTGTCAACGCTAGAACGCTATCTAGTGAGGGTCGTCTATCTGCGCTATTCGAGAAATTAGAGAGTAATAATTAGGATGTAATAGGGCTCAGGGAAGGTAGGAGGACGCGTCCGGTTCATGCAATGCTGAAAAATGGACACTTCTTATGCTAATGTGGAATAATTGAAAAAAATAGGGGAGGGGTTTCTTATGCATAAAAATACTGCCTACATGATAGAATAATGTTATAGCATCAATGAGAGGGTGGTAAGTATAGTAATTAAGTTTCACTAAGGTAGAAAACGAAGGCGGTATAAGCCTACGCGTGTACATCGGGACCATTTGGTTGAAAGCTTCTACGAATACGTAGATCCACTAATCAATAATCAATAAAGTGAAGACACAGTACACTGTACTGATAGGCGAATTATATGCCAATGTAGACAAGAAACAAGCCGAAGACTATGCAGCTGAGGAATATGGCATCAGCTCAAGAAATGGCAGAGCGCAGTTATTAGTAGAGTTCGCAGAATGAAATAATTTACGGTTCTTGAATACGTTCTAGAAAAAAATGGTCTCACCGCTAGTAGATGTGGCAAATGGCGATATTAAAAATTAAATAGATTTCATTCTGTGTGCACACCCATGCATTGTGCAGGATGTAGGAGTAGTTGCTAAGATCTTGCGCTCTGTCCATAAAGTTGTAAGAGCTCATATTCACCTAGATTTTAAAAAGCAAAGGCAATAATTAAGATACATATTGAGCTCGTGGTAGATTCAAAGTACAATAATGAAGACTGTCACTTCAGAATAGATTTGTTGCACTGAATGAGGTAACCGATGTTAGCGTTGATACAATAAATAATAATCTTACTAGTATAATAAAAGAGTGTGCAATGAAAGTGGGAGATACTGTAACTAGGCAGGACACTGCCAAACTATCCTAGGAGACGAGAAATCTCATTAAGAGACGACAATACGTCAAAGACTCCAAGACAACCGACAAATAGAGCAAGTGGAGCTTTCGAAGTTAATCAATAGGCGTAAAGTAGCCGACACCAGAATGTATAACATGGATAGAATCGAGCACGCTGTAAAAAACTGCAGAAGTCCAAAATCTGCGAAGGCAAACATGTGCAGATATAGGCCAAAATCGGATGCATGCATTGAGGGACAAGGAAAGCAGTGTCATAAACAATATAGATAGATCGTTGAGATGGCAGAGGAGCTCTACAGAGAGCTGTACAGGAGCCGAAAAAACCATGATGATATCGTAAGAAGCAACAATAGCTCAGAGGAATTCGCGATCTTACGAGTAACGACAGGGTAACTAAAGAAAGCCCTAGAAGGAATGCAAAGAGGCGAAGCTGCTGGTGTCGATAAGGTTATCATGGACCTGCTTAAAGATCGCGAAAAAATTGTGTTAGAGAAATTGGCCACCTTATATACGCAGTATCTTTTGACGGGAAGGGTACCAAAATCTTGGAACAACTCCAACATCATCCTAATTAATAAGAATGGAGACGCCAAGGACTTGAAAACTACAAGCGATCAGCTTACTGTCCATTCTCTAAAAACTATTTAAAAAATAATAGCTAATAAAATTAAGGTTACATTACACTTTAATCAACCAAAGAACTTAGCAGAATTTCGTAGAGACCACTGTACAATATACGATAATCATACTGTCAATCAAGTGATTAAGAAATGCGCGGAATACAATGAAGCACTATACATAGCCTTTATAAATTACGAGAAGACGTTTGAATCAGTAGAGACATCAGTAGTGATGCAGGCACTCAGGAATCGGGGCCTTGACGAACTCTACATAAACGTTTAGCGGATATACAGCCACTACAGTTCTCGATAAAGAAAGCGACAGAATCCTAATAAAGAAGGGTGTAAGGCTCATGATTACTGAACGAGACAGGTAAAGCAGAAGATGAGGTCTGAAAAAGAATACGCATAAAACTAATGTAATGGGCAGCAGTCTCGACAGAAAAAGGCGCTTTGCGATAAGTGGGGAGACGCTGGGTGTTGTAAAGGAATATGTATATTTAGGACAGGTAATAGCCGCACAGCCGAAATCACGAGACTGAAATAACAGGAAGAATAAGGGTGGGGTGGATCACATTCGGCATGAATGATAATCTATCACTAACCCGCAAGAGACTTTGTGAGGTGTTTCCGTCTGTCGGCTCATATGCCTCGAAAGGATATAACACCTGCATCTTGCCGGTACATACCTATGCAGAAACTTGGAGAATCACTATGAAGGTTCAAATTAAGAGGACAACTTAGCGAGCAATAGAAAGGAAAATGATAGGTGTAACTGTAAGGGACATGAAGGGAGCAGAGTGTATGAGGGAACAAATGTATGTTAAGGACATCGTAATCGAAATCAAACAGAAATGGCCATGAGCAGGGCATGTAACACGAAGGCAAGATAACCAATGGTCATTGAAAGTAACTGAATGGATTCCCAGAGAAGGAAAACGCAGGAAGGGGAGACAGAAAGTTAGTTGGGCCAAGGAGATTAATAAGTTCGCAAGTATAACGTGGAAACAGAAAGCACAAGGCTGGATTGATTGGCGGATCATGGGACAGGCCTTTGCCTTGCAGTGGGCGTAGTCAGGCAGATGATGATGAAAAAAAAAAGAAGACGTCTTCGTTTACACTTTTTTTCTAGATGTAGGAGATGGAATCTTTTTAACGTATGCGAAATTTCGTGGTAGAAGCACAGAATCACGCCAGGCGTAAAATATGTGAAATGCGTGGTGAGTGGTTGTTTTAAAGCCCCACCCATTACAGATCGCTCAACGATACGTTCACCTATGGCCTTATGCACGTGCAGTGGGCCCTTCGCTGGTTCGCGAAGGGAAATATTAGGGGGCAGTGGGAACTTAACCCATTTCACTTGCAGTAGACATTCTACGATAGTTCAAACAGCCGGTGTTGCACGCACAGGCGTTTCGTTTCTTGACGGCACGGTTGAGGCATGCACCAAAATCGACGCTAGGTCTGCCATCTTCTTGGCATTCATATGCATTTTGAACTGGCCAACCGAAGCTGCATCCCATCAACAGCGAAACGCATTGGGTGTGCTGCGTGTTTAGCAATAAATCTTCACCAAGTCAAAATTGGCCTGTGGGGCAGATTGCTCCTAGTGCGCAATATATGTTTTTTTCTAGGAAGGGTTTTTATTGCATTATCCCGATATATTTTATGAAATAAAGTGCTCTTGTCTTGCATTTGTAGCTTTTGAGGCAGAACGCGTGCACATAACTGCTATCGTTGTGGTTGTATTCACCCTCTGCAAGCGTGGATGTTTAAGCCCCCGGGATAATCGATCGGTTTCTAAGATCGGGTCGCTATCAGCTGAAAACCCACTACCACCAGATAAAGTGCTGCATTGCACACAGTGGGATGGCAGCTTCGCATCGGTAGCTTCAGGTGGCGGTTTGGAGTATCGCTACTCGGGCGGCATCCTCGGCCTGCCGGACGGCCCAGAGCTGGTCGCTCAGTTCCGGGCTTCGGAAGGCCACCTCGCCAGCGGCAGTGGCGCTGATGTAAAAGGTCCTCCTAGTTTCCCACCGCAGTGCGCTTGAGGTTGCCTCTGGTCTTGCAATCACGGCCATTAAAGAAAGATCGCAAACAGCGGCCGTTTCACGACATTTGTCGCCGGCACAGTCCCAGAGCATGGGGCTCAGCGTTGCTGTGTGGCGGCATGCTTTAGGCTACATATATCGGTGGGGCGGTGGCGTAAGATGACCGGTAGGATATGAATGGGTTTGAAGTAAGCGAAAACTTACGGCATCACGTCTGTTTTTGCTTTAGGCTACATATATTGGTGAGACCTTGGCGTAACATGGCTGGGCTAGGATATGAATATTTTTGAAGTAAGTGAAAGCTTACGACATCACGTCTGTTTGATTGAAAAGTTTTGATGCATACACTTATTTTATTATAGCGATTAGTGTTACCTTCCAGACGGACGAACACAGGTACCCGGTTGAGTTGGCAAAGAAAGGCTTATCCATTTGATGTGTTCCGCGATAGAGATTGATTTTCACCACGAACCAAACTATTGCTTCACTGTTCGCTGCGCGACGTTTGATGGTCGTACGTCAATTACTGGTGTGATACTCTCGTCATACCCTTGTTGTAAATATTTTACGCAATGAAAGTAGCTCTATGCTTCAGGTTTATTTCAGCCTGCCTACGCTCAACTCAAGTTATGTATTCATAGAGAAAAAAAAGCTACTTGCTCACGATTCGCTGTACGAGTTTTTATTGTATGTCGAGTGATAACCTCGTGATACCCTGCTCCTGCCTGATTCATAGTATATATCTGGCGTTGGTATGGCGCACTGGGACTCACCGCGTCTTCTTCCGTCTTGGCAACGTCCTTGATGGCGGGCACGAAGGCGAAGCAGAAGAACACGGGATTCGCGTTCTCCGCCTTGAGCAGAAGCACCGCGTTGTCTATTCGGTTGCTCGCTCCAGCAGTCTGCACGTGTTTTAGGCTACTCATATTTTTGCGTGCTGTATAGCTGTACCATACGGTTAAGTTTCGTCGGCTTTAGTATACTGTAATCTGGGTGACTTCATGCGCGTGAGTTGACCGAATAGCACATGTTTTGAAAGCTGGCTTGGAGATACCGCTCAAAGCCGGCCATTTTGTTTACTATACATTTAAAAACACTCCTATCTGCCCATGTGGCGTAAGTGTAATAAAAAAATGTATTTTTCATCTTATGCATGCGTGAAGAGTTATCAACACGCCAGCTAGACACATGTGTGGCCCTACGGGAAAGAGGTAACACACGAACGGCTACGTTGCATTCGTGAGCCCATGTCAGCGTGAGCGCTGTGTATGTACTCTATCAATTTATATTCTTTTGAACGAATCGCAAGCTCATGGTTACATCATTGATTACGGTACGTTAACGCGAAGTGCATCTCTGCAGTGAATAAGTTACTTCAGTCACTCATTCAGGGCAGATCAAAACATAAGAATGCCAACATCTTTCTGAAGATGAAAATGCTTGGCTTGGATTACTAGCACGTTGTACTCACGTTTGCTTAGCGGCCTTTCAATCACGCACGGCATTAAAAGGAAATGGGTCCAGGTACACCGCGAATGATAGACAAGCGTTTTATGTAAAAAAATATTCGTAAACAATCAAAACAAAGTGCCATGTGTCGTCAAGCAGCAAAGGCCTCTTCGTTGTGAGATTACGACTGTAACCTAGCACATGCGGAAAAGCAGTCATTATATTTCTAGAATGGCCACTGGTGAAAAATGTAGCGTCATCCTTATGGTCATCCTTCACTGCTGTGAGACGTCCCTTGTACATGCAGGTGTGCGTGCCATGGGATGTGTAGTCGGATATACTCTTAAATAGAACCCTCACGTTCACAGCATGCTTGAATTTAGCTCTCTTGCAAAAGCATAGTGACCTAAATTTACAGGAGACGTGCGGTGACTGACCATTCTGGCTTCCTTTGACAATAAAGTGCTCCACATAAAATATTTTTGTCTATCTATTTTCTACTAGAGGATGGTAATGCGAAAGGTGCTCACTGCAGTGTTTTTTTAAAGCGTGAATGGTAAAGTATATGGCAGGCACACTGGTCTAATACAGTTGGCAAGCAATTTCTTTCGCAACGCAGTAGCTGGAGCTGCTTGCAAACTATCCGGGTGACGTCACAGGAACCGTTCTACAAAACTCACGTTAACAGCCATGCCGGCGAAGAAAACTTGAATGGACGCTGCAATTAGATAGCCGGGCTTCATATCTCTTTGATTTGGAACGGTCACGGAGCTGCAGCCAACTCAGAATGAAAGCGGACGTCTTCTTTTGGGTCGATGGCTCGTGACCACTGCACGCACCGTTTGCACGGGTGAAACGTCATTATCTTCTTCTGGTCAGGGTTACCGATATCGCATAAGAAAAGTTTAGCTTTTATTTTTACAATTGTGTGATTGCCTCACGTTTTGATTTGCATGTTTACACGTGATGGCAAAATAGTAGCAGTGATATTCGAAATCACAAGGGTAGTTAAGCAGTGATGCCAAAAGAGCAGTTCAATAGAAAAAAAGTGTAGGAAAGGCAGGGACGCCAAGAAGAAGCACTCGGCTCGAAGGTTACGCTGTTTTAACTGCCAGTACAGAAAGCGAGATGGTTTAGGCTTCCCGTCATGTAAGCACGGGTAAAGCATGGCATAGCCTTGTAAAGTTTAGTTTAACAAGACGATGGGTAAGGACAGTCAAAGTGGGGAGGACTAATGCGAGGTGAGGAAGAGGAAAGAAAGAAGACGAGGGGGTAAACCTGTGCCTAGCCTTGTAGCAGGTGGCGTAGGCAAGAGTTGGAAAGAACAGGGATGGTTAGGAGAAGAGAAATTAAAAGAGAGGGTAATACAAAAAGAGACAAAAAGAAAACAGGAAAGAAAGACGAAGATGAATAAAGAAAGCGTTCAAATTGCCTGGTTCTTGGCCGATCCCCCTTTGTGGGTGTGCGCCAGAGTAACAAGGACCATTATCATCATCATCATCATTGTTGTGGCACGAGCTTGCCAGCTCTTCACCACAGACGAGGATGTGACAAATTTTTTTACTGGCAAAAATGTTGCATCAAAATTAAGGATGTTTATGACACCATAGTTGTCCGCCACAGCCACCACTCCAACGAACGGTGTCTGTAACCGCTATTGCACAAACTAAGAAAAATATCCAGGATGAAGAAGGGTTCAAACGGGGGTCCTCCCCATGATAACACAGTATTCTACCACTCTACCACGCCGGTACTCGAAACTCTGTCGCAAAAATACTCATTACAGGCGTTATGTCTGGTATACGAACCAGATGTAAAACAACAACGTGGTTTTCAAGGCAGACAGTTGTGCAGCTAAGAATATGGACAACAGTCTTAAAACGGAACAGCGCTTTGCGGTAGGTAGTCTGACCTGGAGGCGGCAAAGAACTACGTGTTGTTAACACAGATTGTAACAGCAGAGCCGAACTAGGAATCTGAGGTGACTAGAAGAATAACAATACGGTGAAGCGCATTTGGCCGGCATTCTCATATAATGAATGGTAGTTTACCAGTATTCTGCAAAAGGAAAATATATAAGAGCCGCATGCCACCAGTACTCACCTACGGAGCGAAAACCTGGGGACTTGCAAAAAGAGTTAAACTTACATTTCGGAGAACACAGCAAGAAATAGAGAGGAAAATGATAGATGAAACTTTAAAGGACTAAGTGAGAATAGAAATGGTTCGGGAAAAAAAAACGGTTGCTAACGCCATCTTAATTCAAATCAAGAAGGAGAAATGGGCCTGGGCAAGACATGTGGCGTGTAGGCAAGATAATCACTGAACAATAAAAGTAACAGACTGACAGAGTGCATCTGCGGAGAAGGTGAATCTCATCTCCACACCCCACTTTTTGTTCACTGACAGAAAGTTAGGCGGGCAGATGAGTTTAAGATGTTTGAGGTTATAACATGACTACATCAAGCACATAGACTGAGTTGATTGGGAGAACATGGGCGAGGCCCTTGCCTTGCAGTAGACACTAAAGCTCGTGATGACATGGGTGATAAACTCACATGAGGATGCAATCACGAGTAATAATCTGGCATTGTCGAACTTGTGCCGATCTTGGAGGCAGGAGAAGGTGAGTACAAGCGCGGAAGGCTTGCAGTATATTCTGTTCAGGAGGCAGTTGAAAACCAACTTACTTACAGGAACTTTTTGGTCAGTGGGTAGGTTGAGATGTTCCAAGGAGCATCATTTATCATCATCATCATCATTGTCATCATCAGTGCGAGCGCTACTCACAGACTTCCCTCGCTTCCAAGTCTTGCTCGAGTGTCGCTTTACTTTTAAAGGAGAGAACGTTCTATTGTAATAGAACTGAAAGACGGGTGAGCTTGAATTTATTCGTCGTTGTTATTGTACATATTGAATACGCAAAAAAAGGAAGCAGGGCACGTTTCCTTACTTTGCCCTGTTTCCTTTTGTGTTTTTAATTTGTGGCCTACCCAATGATGAATATTCATTAGATACCTCACCAAGCACTAAAATTGACCATTGCCGCCAGCAGCATCGACACGAGTGATGAGAAAAATCACGCTATGACGTCATCACGGCATCACAAAACACCGAAACTTGTCCCATCAGCACTATGTCCCATCATCAACTTATCCCGTGATCACAGCATCTTCGCTTGTGCAGGGGCGGGCCGATCACTGAGGCAATGCATATAACTAACTGGGAGGCAGAAAGGATTCCGTTCGTACTGTCCTTGAGGCAGTAAGTTAACCACGTTAGGTGCATGAATATCTCGAAGGAAATTGGGGGATCGTTATTATAGTGACGTCTATCCGGGGAAAAAGAAGATGGCACATTCTCCTTCCAGTCGTCTTAGGTGAAGGTACAAAGCATCCTGGGAGGTGTTTTAGCTGGCACTAAGCGCCTGCTTCTTTCTGCCCCTGTGTTTTTCTGCTTTGAGCTCGCGAATGCGTTGAAAGAAAGCGTGAATGGGTTTGTAGCTATCCAAGAAAGAACCATGAATAAAATTGTCATCGTGTCAGTTCAACCAACTAGATTGCTGTGCACCGCATGTTTACCATTGTTTACCTGGTACTCCTTTGGGATTTCGCACCATATCATGCCTATAGATAACACTAAATTTTAATGAATTAGTCCATTTTTGACATTGAATAGCTTGTTCTAGAGTGCTTTGTCGGATATATATGTAGGCTCTACCTGTTATAATCTCTTGTGAAATCAACAGGATTGCGAAGTAATAAAGCGTACGGAAAATTATTCAGAAAGTGTCAACAGAGCTCCAGATAAAATTGGCGCTGGCGGGGGCAACTAGGCCTGCAGCAATACTAGGACACGAAGTGATAAATTGGTTGCCGGGTCGTTCTTCGTCATCTTGCTATGGATCTCAAGAAGACGCTATTTATTGACGCTCCATTTCTGAAAATGCAAATGTTTTATCTTGAATTATTTTTTGAATTTTCACATTGATCACGCCCATCTTAAAAATTTTCAAGCCCATTTTGCATTTTTTTGTAAAGCTATCTTGAAAAGCTGTAAAACATATTCAGAATAGCGCTAGCCCCGAGAACCCCAAAACGTAATGAGTGAGTTTTTTTTCAAGGTTTTCTAGTGGACACTAAATATATGAATTTCTGATACATTAGATTACTCGCTTTTATATAGCCCTTTTATATAACGGACCACCTCATGGTTGTTTTATATAAAAACACTTCAATGAAAACATTCGTGTGTACTGTTTCGGGGTGTACTTTCGCTGTGATTCGTATAGATGCTAAATTACAACTGTACATTTGCGTTAATGAGATGCTTTTGAATGTCTTTCTTTCAAGTTGGTTGGCCAATTTAAGAACGCGTGCGTCAAGTCTTGGCTCGCATGTTTTCATACAATAAAACTAATTAAGCTTCAAGATGATGGCCCCAAACGCCACTTCTTGTGTTAGGATGTACACGAGCCAATGGCGGAATACGTCACCTGTTGCGGTCTATGAGAACAAGCTATAAACTTTTTCAGCTGTTGTTGAGTACATGGATACGAGTGACGTCCTTTACAGAAGTAAGATAACAGAATCTTTTTTTATTGAAATGATTACAGACTAAGGTAAAAGTAAGAATACATCTCGGGAACACTATTTTACTACAGCAAACATATACAAGAGTTTAAAGTACGTGCATCGATACAAGGTTTCTCAAGTAATTCATCATTACGATTTATATCATCCATCATTGCTTTATATGGGGCTGCACGAAGCACAAGCCACGGTTCGTATCCTGCCCTATCTCCCTCTACGTTATATATTGCGTTGCCGTAAACACATGACCCGTGCATTCTATCTCGGTTTTTGAAACATTGAGGTTAGCTTAGTTATTACAGTGTTACTGCCGAAATATATCACTGATATAAAAATCACGCGTGGTACTGTTCACACACATACATTTTGAGCATCCTTCACAACTGCACAATAATTAGCAGAACGTTTTTCAGTGGTAGAAGAATTACCTTTGCATATTAAGCAGGACACGTTCAGTCCCATTTCTTGTTTTTTAAAAGCAATTATCAATGTAAAGCGAAGCTGAATAAAGCCACGGTGCGGTGAGTGGCTCAGTCCATGATACGCTTCTAGGTGGTGAACGGACTCGTGGTGGGTTCGAGGCCGTCCGACTGGTCACGACGGAAACCGTTTCGTGCCTCGTGACAAAGCAAGAGACCGGATGGGTCCTGCCCATCCGTCCCTGCGCAGCCCTGGAGAATGCGCCACCTGTATCGCGCAGCGCCAACTACATGCGCGGCGGGGCACTGCTCGGGTCCTTCTGAAGCCCGAGGATCATGCGTCCCAGATGCCAGCACTGGCACGATGGTGGACGCCGCCAGCTCCAGATCGCGATCTCCGCGATGAAGGAATGCGATCGCAGCGTGGTCACTGGCGTCTGCGACGTTGCCACAGTCACGGCCACCACGCTGGAACGGTTCACCTTCCTGGCCAGGGAATCTTCCACTTTTGGGAAGGCCGGCTTCACGTACTATCGGGAAAACGAGGGAAAAAAGAAAATTGGTAGATCCCACGTGCAGTGGAAATCGATGATATGCGAAGCTCGAATGAGGACGGTTAACAAGTCACTTGAAAATCAGCACAATGTTACGAGACAGACGTAAATAATGCCATACTTGACTTTCTTGTCATGATTATAATGTTTGCACGTGTGATTTACTTTCGTCGTCTATTCACGTTATGTTATACCAAATTTGGTATACGTAGTGCTAGCGAAACGGCCGCGAGAGTGCTATTAGCGTAGCATGTAGTCAAGTTTCACAATACACGCATGTCCTGATTATCATGTTTGGACGTGTCATTTACCTTCGTCATCCGTTCGCGTCACGTGATACCCAACTCGGTATATGTGAAGCTAGCGAAATGGTCGCGAGCGCCTCAAGAGCGTGGCATATAGTCATGTTCTTAGATCACACGCATATCATGATTATCATGCTTGCACCAGTCATATACCTTTCTCATCCATCCAAATCAACCAGCACCAAACTTGGTATATTTGAAGTTAGCGAAACGGCCGCGAGCACATCATGAGCGTAGTATGTAATGATGTTCTTACATGACACATGTAATGATTACTATTTTGCACCTGTTATAAACCTTCGTCATCCATTCACATCACGTAGCACCAAACTTAGTATATGTGAAGCTAGCGAACCAGCCACGAGCGCATCATGAGCGTGGTATGTAATCATGTTCTTACATCACACGCATGTCATAATTATCATGCTTGCACCAGTCATATACCTTCGTCGTCCTGTGACGTCGCGCAACACTAAAGTTGGTATATGTGAAGCTAGAGAAATGAGTGCGAGCTGAGCGTGGCGTGTAGTGATGACTCATGACTTACATCACATGCATGTAATGATTTCCGCGTTAGGGTCTGTCACTTGTCTTTGCCATGCAGTCATGTCATATCATACCAGTTTTGCAACATGTCATGTGAATGAAACCACCACCAGAGCAGCCAGATTATGAAATGTAAATCATGGCATTCAAAATAAGTGTTTAGATGGTCATGTTAAGACAAGTCAGTTATGCTCGTCTTACAGTCATGTTATGCCATACCAAATTGTATTGATACCGTTAACGAAACAGCCAGGAAAGCTAAAATGCGTAGGCGGATATATATATATATATATATATATATATATATATATATATATAATCTATTGTCGAGGGTTATATATTACAGGGGGTTTATTTTATTTAAAAACACGGACAGTGGGACTTGTAGAGACACTCTCAGAGAAGTCCGCTAAGATTGTCGTCTTCTTCACTCACCTGCGCTGCGGCTCTCGAGCAGATCCGCATTCTTCGTCGTTGTCGCTATCTCGCCGCTAAATGGGGCTATGCACGCGGCATTACCCTCCCGCCTGAGTGAGCGCCGTCCCGAGCTAGAGATGCGGCCAGCAGGTGTTTACATCACTGAGAGTGGTAAAGTTTTATGCGGACCACGTGCACTGTCTCAGGCAGATGCTAGCGACGTTTCGAACAGGAGGAGGCGTCGGGCACGACTTCGTACGTCACGTCGCTAAGATGGCGCAAAACCTTGTAGGGTCCGAAGTATCGGCGTAGGAGTTTCCTCGCCGGTAGTAGGCGCAGAGACCCAGAAAACGCCTGACCACTTTCTTATCAACAGGCCTTGCGAACTTTGCGACGGCTGCCGTTTTATCTGGGTCAGGCTTCACACCTTCACGGCTGATCACGTGTCCCAGGAACTGGAGTTCTTCAAAGCCGAAGTGACATTTTTCCGGTTTGAGTGTGATTCCAGCGGACCGTATGGCTTGAAGGACTGACAAAAGCCAGCCGCTTTAGATGCTCTTCGTCGCCGAAAAACGATCACGTCGTCGAGGTACACAAGGCATGTTTTCCATTTCAGGCCGGACAGAATGGTACCATTAGTCTCTGAAACGTGGCTGGGGCTGAGCATAGACCGAAAGGGAGGACTTTGAATTCATAAAGCCCTTCTGGCGTCACGAAGGCGGTCTTTTCTCGGTCACGCTCATCTACTTCTATTTGCCAGTATCCACTTTTAAGGTCCATTGGCGAGAAGTAGCGCGCATGCCTTAGCCTGTCCAAAGAGTCATCGATCCGTGGTAATGGATAAACGTCTTTTTTGTAACATGGTTCAGCTTACGATATTCGATGCAGAAACGCAAGCTGCCATCTTTCTTTTTCCCGAGTACTACTGGCGATGCCCAAGGACTCTTTGATGATTGGATTACATCATCCTCTAGCATCTTCTTGACTTGCTGCTGGATTACCTCACGTTCTTTCTCAGCAACGTGATATGGGTTCTGTCGAATTGGTCTCGCCGTGTCTTCCGTAATGATGCGATGCTTAGTCAGAGGCGTTCGACCCACTCGTGATGTCGATGAGAAGCAGTCCTTGAACTGGTGGAGCAGCTCTATAAAACGGCATCTTTAAGTCAGTGTTCGACTCGGACCGATATCAACTGGTGGAATATGTGGAGGTGATTGAGCTGATGCTTCCCCTTGCATTAGAAGACAGTCGTGAGAGTACTCGAACTCTTCGAGGTACGCCAAAGCCGTGCCTTTACCAATGTACCGGCGCTCATTCGTGAAGTTGGTCAGAAGCACCTCTGCGCGCCCATCCATTAGGCTGATGATGCCGCGAGCGATGGCGATGCCTTGGCGAAAAAGAAGGGCAGTAATGCGTTCGGCTATGGCGTCTTCATTACAGTGCACGGCGCAACACACGGAAACAAGACTACACGACAGTGGTGGCACGCAGACGTCGTCGTCGACCACACGTAACTTCCTGGGTTCTTGGTCAGGATCATGGGTCACGTTCTCAATCGTGAGTCTTGCTGTACATTTTCCCGTGGGAGTCATTACCTGGCCTCTAGCATTTCGGATATAAGCGCCCGTCCATTCCATGCTGACTTTCTTGAGCTCGTCTGCCAATCGTTTACTCATTATGGAGAAGTCTGCACCCGTATCGACTAAGGCCGTCACTTCAACGACGTCAATCATCAGAGCGAGATCGGTTGTCAAAGTTTTCTCGGCAAGTCTTCATCGTCGTCTCTCACGTGTTTCGGCAGCAGTGGGGGATTTTCGGCAATTCTACGGCTTGCAACCTTCCCCCCAGAGGTCGCTGCTTTCGGTTTCCCCGCCGTGGGCTGGGAGACCGACCTCTGACGGCATCAGCAAAACTACGGTGGCTTGGTGAACCGAAGCGAGCCGGGGATGATGAGCGCGTCCGGAAGGTAGAAGAGCCTTGCCGCCTGCCAGCCTGCTCGTCGTCGATGGGGGCACGGCTTTCGTCGAACTGTCGGTGCGTAGCTGTAGGTGCACTACCGCGGTATTCAGCTCAGCGATGTGGGCAAAAACGGTAAATGTGCCCTGGCTCACCACAATTGTAGCAGAGTGGTCGGCGATCCGCAGTGCGCCATATGTCGGTCTTCCGCATATAGGGTCGCCTGGCAGAATCCTGCTGAGCCCAGGCTGCCACAGGATACGGTTCGAGGTACTGCGGCGCTGGCATGGGCGTGGGCCTACAAACAGCGTCTGAATAGCTGTATCCGTTCGGCTGGTAGGATACTTCGGGAGCCAATGAACGACGCACAGCGTCTGCATAGGTACACGAGTTTAGACGGTGCGGTGGAGCGGAATATTGCTGAGGAGAGGCAAACGCTTGTCGAAGTTCATGGCGAACGACTTCAGTGACGGAGGCTACCGTGAACTCCTGCTGTGGGGGTGCCTGTGACTGCAATGTGTATTTTGCGTTCTCCTTCGCGATCTCCTCACGCACGAACTGTCTAATCAGGTGGCGTAGAGAAAACTCGTCGTTTGCGGTAAGTGCGGCGGTGCCTGCAGCTGCCCCTGTGGCCGGGCGATCAGACTGTCGGTACCATTGCTGCATCGCACGCTCTATTGCGGTGGCCTCCCTGGTGAACTCGCCCACTGTTGTCGGCGGATTGCGCACAAGACCAACAAATAGCTGCTCTTTGACGCCCCTCATGAGATGGCTCAGCTTTCGAGCCTCGGGCATGTTGGGGTCTGCGCGGTGGCACAGACGCACCATATCCTGAGCAAACATGGCGACGCTTTCATGCAGCTGTTGGGTGCATCCTTCAAGACGGCGTTGTGCGTTTTCGCGTCGGTCCGCGTTACCGAAGGGGTCAAGAAACCGACGACAAAACTCCTCCCATGTCGTCAATGTTGCCTCCCAGTTTATGAACTAAGTCTTCGCGCCGTCTTCAAGGGCGAAGTATACGTGGAAGAGCTTTCCATGGAGACTCCAGTAGTTCGATTTAGCTACCCGTTCAAACTGCTCAAGCCAGTCTTGTGCATCTTCGTTCGGCCGGCCATGAAATGGTCCAGGAATGCGCATATTCTGGGCCGTCACCTGTGCACGACTCCTTGCCATTTTTTGAGTACGGGTGGCTGTCGGAAGTGTTGCTCCCTTTAAAAGGCCAAATTCTGGTTCAAGACCTTGAAGGCAACGGCTTGAGCTGTGCACAGGCGTCTCCACTCGTGGCTGTCTCGTAGGGCTGGACTCGCGGCTTCTCACAGGGGTGCTGATCATGAGGTGGTAGTACAAAGCACCTCCACTAGTGTCGCGGGTTATAAACTACAGGGGGTTTATTTAAAATCACGGACAGTGGAACTTGTAGAGACACTCTCAGAGGAGGCCGCTAAGATTGCCGTCTTCTTCACTCGCCTGCGCTGCGCCTCTCGAGCAGCGTTCTTCGTTGTCGTCGCTATCTCGCCGCTAAATGCAGCTATGCGCGTGGCAATATATATATATATATATATATATATATATATATATATATATATATATATATATATATATATATATATATATATATATATATATATATGTGTGTGTGTTTGTGTGTGTGTGTGTGTATTTATATATTTATAATAATGGAAGGAAGTGTATACCTAAGGGCCCGTTTTTCCGTGTTTTAACACAATATAATAACATCTAACAGACAGTAATGCCAAGGAATGTACAGGGGAAGTTATTAGAAGCAATAGAATGCAAATAGGAAGAAAGAAAAGTGGATGAAAAGAGAAGATAACCAGCCTGCTCACGACTGGTTATTTTTTCATCCACCTTTCTTTCTTCTTATTTACATTCCATTGGTTCTATAGTAACTTCCCCTGTACATTCCTTGGCATTACTGTCTGTTAGATCTCATATATATATATATATATATATATATATATATATATATATATATATATATATATATATATATATATATATATATATATATATATATATATATATATATATATATATATATATCGAATAGATAGATAGATAGATACGCATAAAGTCGCCGAAGTTCGCTAAGAAATACTTCACATTTAAAATTTTTTGCCCAGTCAGCACTTGCACAAGTGACGCAGAAGTTCAGTGACTAAGACTTGCTCAAGACGTTTCTATCTTATAGGACTAATAGGCTGTGAGGCATATACTCGCAACCCCTATCGTATTAGACTTCCATTGAAACGTTTTCGTTAGCTTACCTTGTGGCTGTATTTCAGTAGTCAGAAGAGGGAGAGAGAGAGAGTGAAGAGAAAGTCTGGGAGGCTTGCCAGTTAATAGCACACTATACCTACGAACTGATTAGTGCTTATTTCGTATTTTTTTTTTCTTTTCGGTATGTTAACATTGCTATCATCTTGTGTCTCAATGCCTTGTACAGTTGCGCGTGATATGAAGGTTAATGCACAAGCGTTGGCTTGCCTAACTTTCCGGGAGCCTGGCGGCAAGTTTCGGAACTGTGGAAATTAAGAATACGCATTCTTCTCTTCATCATTGGTTGTTCTACGATACAACTGTTGCTCTTACAAAGAACTCTTCACGCTCTGTCTCTCTTGGAGCCTTCCATTTCTTGTGAGCAAGCGTATTTTTCGTCGACTCTTACCACCGCAGGTGGCCGCAAAATTTCTCACTAAAAAAAGTGAAAGCTGGTGCATGGCACTGTTTCGTTTATTCCGCTTTCTAAGAAGGGAGTGATCGTACCTTAAGAAACAGCAAAAATAGTTAGTGAAGCTTGCGTGATACCACCCTCTCCTCGAAAGAGTATTCTGTAAGGACTAAGCACTGTTGAAGTTCTTGGTTGACACTCGCGATAACCTTCATATTACGCGCGTCAATACCTTGTTGCTCCTTTTGTTCGTTACAATTTTTGTTTAGGTGGTGAGGGTGGCCAGTCTGTTGAAACACAAACATATGCATATTTAGGAGTGACTAAAGCGTACTTCATAGAAATTGATAGTTAGTAATAACAACTAATAGTATATTACATTTTACGACAGTAAATGACAACGTTAGCAATGTATGAGGTAAAGAACTGTACTTTTAAGGGCTGGTTTTTCTTTGTTAGACAGATTAATAATGAGATCTAACAGACAAACAGGCCATGAAAAGTATAGAACTAATTTTAATGTATATATTAGGAAAAGTGGACAAGAAAATAACCTTCTGTTGCCACGAACCGGAACTGTGACCTTCGATAAACGCGTCCGATGCTCTAGCAACTGAGCTACTACGGCAGCTATCCTTGACGTCCACTTTATGGGAAATAAAGGTCCTTTAATCATGAGATTTCAGCACTGACAGTAGCCATGAGGGCGAGTGTGAAACATTCTGGATCTGCCTATTTGGCGTATGTAGTTCTGACTTCCTTTATCCCATGCGATAAGAAATGGATATTAGGTACAAATACTACTTTTTTCTTGTTAAATCTTTCTGCAATCTTCAGATAGCGATTCACTTTTTTAAACGTACGGCAACTGCCACAGCGGCCACGCGAGGATCATGCACTGCCGAGAGAACCGCAGTAGAACCATCACAGCTGGCGCTCATTTTGTGCACACATAATTAGGCGAAAAAATACTAAGGACATGACATCAAATTCTATATTTCAAATTTTAGAGCATCCTCGTGCAAATTTATTAATGACTTTGAGGGTATTCAGTGGTGCCAACATATGTGGCTCCACAAAACAATAGATGACCATCCTCCAGATGTTCTATCAACCTGTCAATAGTAGCAGAAGCTAGTGGTCGACTTAGCCTTCAATAAACTTCCACGCAGGAGAAACTAAACGTCTTAGGAAAGTGCTCTTGCGCGCAACTACGCCTAACTGAAAGGTGGCGCTTCAGTATCCGATTATCTTATAGTGCCCACTTTTTTTTTCACCCCTGCGATTTATATCAGTTTACAGTAAGCGTTAGTGTCATCTGGTTCCACTCTTCTTGTCCGTGACGGCAAGCCTGCTCACTTTCTTGATACAAGTCTTCCATATGTACACATACATGCTACCTGACACTATAGTTGCCATACTTCATTTCGAGAGGGGATTGTCTCTATCCCTAGAAAACAATTGAGAGCCAACCCTAGTTTACGAAATAGGCATCAGGTGGCAGCACCCACGCTTCAGCGTTCGTCGGCCCCGCGTTAACTTCGTGTATTGCGCGCTACCGAAGCGCAGCTCAAAGGCCACGTAAAAAAATATCTGCTGCGCCAGGTGCCGCAACCGTACGAGTTAATGACGTCAGCAACAATACCAATAGCCAATTGGCTCGAGCGTGTATTAGTGAGGGCTTGCTTCAGTGCGGCCCTAGGAAGGCCGTGTAGCAAGAATTTGCAGAGTATACAATTTGCCACGAAGTTCTCAACTGAGGACACCTAAAGGAAAGAGGCATTTCTTTAGCTTCACAATTTGCGTTCAGAGAGATGCACTCTATCAGGCTTCTTTTTACCTCGATCCTCCGAGGGCTTCGACTGGCGCCTGTGCTTCTGCTGCTTCGCGGTGCCGTCCTCACGGCCTTCTCCGCTGTCCGGAATAAACTCTCCTGTGGAGCTGGCAGCCACGACGCTACGGCTTGCGGGACCCGAGCGTGGTGTCGGGTTTCTTGATCCATCCTTCACCTGATGTCTGGAGTAGCTCTCAGGCAACTGAAAGTAATGAAGGATGAACTAAAATTAAAAAATTCATGAGGCCGGGCGCAATACGTGCTGTACGCTTTCTGCGCCTTTTGCTTACGATATCTAATTATTCAGACGCACTGTTCAGATGACCACTAATTAATTACCCGTGTAACGTTGTGGTTACAATCACTTATACTTGATGAAACATCACGAATGCCCTGTTAAGATGGTCTTCAGATTTATCACCCAAGGGAGACAGATTGTTAAAATTACCTGTTGCCCATGACTGAGAGAAAACACACAAGAACAGCTGAAGAAAAAACGCACCGTTAAAGATACCTCTAATACATGTGTAGAAAACACACCCTGTTGAACAATTTACCCTTCACTTCTCAAAAAAGACGCACTTTTATAAAGGCCTCATCTGAATGATCTATCCAAGGCGCCCTATTAAAATGACTTCTAGTTCAATATCTGCTGAAGACTCGCGTTCAATGAAGCATTCCATCGCATTTAGCACGTGTGAGCTGGTACCATAACCTGCCTATTGGTATGGGTCGCCAAGTGTCAGGCCTCCAAGTGCCATCAGTTGTGTTACGTGTGCTGGGGTCTAAAGTGGGCTCGGTTGAACGGGGGCTGCCGTTACGGGGTAACTTCATAAGCAATTACTCCGCCGTGTGGTCTGCGCTTGCTAATGGTCACAAGGCAAGGAAGATGTTTCTTCTAGACACCAATGAAATAAGTACCCATCGCGATCTACACTCTGCTCTTAACGCACATTGTCGGCTTTGTGTGTACTGGTCGCCATTGTTCCTTCGCCACTGTCACTGTATAAAAGTAGTTTTATCTGTACGAACACAGCCCACCGCGGTGGTCTGTGGTAATGGTAGCAGGATGTTGCAGGTAGCGGGATCGAATGCTGGTCGCGGCAGCCGCATTTTCGACAAGTGCGGAAGTGCTTTAGGCCTGTGTACATTGATTTAGGCACACGTTATAGATCCCCGGGTGGTCAAACTTTCCTGAGCCCTCAATCAAAGCCCATATCATAATTTTATCGTGGTGTTGGAGCGTTAAACCCCGTCAATAGTTGTTATCTGTACAGACATACCAACTAAAAAAGCAAACTTGTATCGCATTGGTGTACCTGGACTCCGTTCCATATGGCGAACAAGTGTCCCTTGAACCATGCCGTGGTCACCGTGGGGATGATCGTGAAAGGCACCAGGTAAAGGAGCGCCGGCTGTGCGTTGTGCATCAGCTCGAGTGCGGCGAAAGTGGCCACCATGCCTAAGCCATATGCTGCGGAATTTAGGGTTGAGCACAAGTGGACGTAAGGATAACCTCCTAAAAGCTGCTGTAGTTCTCAGAACAGAAGCATTCAGTGCAGCACCATGGTGCAAAACCATTACAGTGCTTGCAATCGGAACGAATGAATAGCTTATTTCTAATTCACCACATTTCTAACTGTAAGGAGTAGATTTTGCGTCCATATGATGTTATGTTTACCGATTTGCAGAATGAGCGCCTAGCTTGTAGCACTCTTGAGAAGCAACCTTCACTGCAGGTTACATATTTACATAAAAAAAAAGCATGTTAGGCCTTTAGGCGAACCAAAAGAAAACGAGAATAAATGGTGCCGTCAGTGGCTCAATGAGCGCGGCTTTAGATTTCTGTTTTTAATAGGTTTTAATAGGATGAGAACATGCTATGTGACCCGCGTGCAAACGCCCAAATGTGGATATCAAAAGTGCATGCTACTTTACTCACAAGCGCTCGAAATGTAAAAGTAGAATCTTTTTCCAAGGGCAAGAAGGTCGAATGCGTGGCAGTAGGATAACAGGAGACCTGCGATGCAACAAAAATCACAAGAAAGCAGGTTGCATTGAAACAACGCAAAATTATTAGAACTAGAAATGATTTGCAGTATGCCTAGCTCCCTTTACGAAAGAGACTGACTGCTTTTATTTAATGATAGCCTGTGATTCACGCGTTGCATTTTGTGCAAGATGACGGGACATCTTCACTCAACAGATTGAGCTTGGCCTTTTGAAGTATCAATATGTACCAGGCTTGTTATTCGCTTGGCGAGTATTTGCGAGATATACGAGAGATCGGGGCGGTAATTTTCCGAATTATAGCGGGATGATCAGGCGAACGCAAACTGCACTGTTCAGTTCCAAAAATTATCTCAAATTGAATATATGGGCAGTTTAGTGGCAGCTGAATTTACGGTATTTGAAGTTTCCGGCTAAGAGTCTCTTAAAAAGAAACCTGCATTTCCCCAGGTGAATTTGTGGTCGCTGCAGCTATAGAGGCTCTTGCAGTGGTTTCTGGCAATAATAGGATATCCAACCGATACGAGAAATCGCCGACTAAATATACTGCGTCTTGATTTCTAGCACGAAAGAGGGGCGCAGACAGAAATGTTCTCCAGGGGGGGGGGGCAGCTTTAGAACGATCATTTTCCACTCTGCATGTCATGGCGAAAAATTTTCAGGAAAGGGGGGGGGGGGCAGTTATTTACTCTGGCTACGCTACAGACACAATGTATCGTTCTTCTGACGTCAGCTCTGGTCGCATTCATATGTGGCCACGTTGCAACAATCATGGAGCGACAATCTAGTATACACGGTACCAAATCGTAGACGAGTTGATACAGAGGTTTTTATTAAAGCTGATAATGTTTCACGACGTGAACTCCCGCCTTCAATACTTCGCTGACAGACTGCGGTAAATTAATAAAAACATAGCTTGAATAGTTAATTTTCACGCTGAGGCCTCGTAACTTATCATTCAAATACTAGAGATGACTGGAGCTGGGCGTTGTTAACTTATGCGACTAAAAGTCTATCCTCACCCGGAGCTAAGATGTCCCCTAAGCCCAAGATGGAGAACTTGAGCAGGAAGCACTTGCTGTACGGGCCTCGCATAATACGTGGGAACTTGATGACCATGGGCAGCGTTTCCATGACAGTGCCGCCCTTCGCCACCTCGACCATGACGCTTTCGCGGTTCTGCACAACGTCGTTGGACAATATTTTCCACTAAGCGCATGACGCAGTGAGCTTCGTACGCGACCCGTTAGGTTCTAATCTTCTAATATTATCACTAACTAGCTTTGCAAAAATTAATTAGGTAAATTGACACACTCTGTGGCTTACATTCTTCAACAGTGAACGCTCTATTCACCTCGCGGTCAGGTGAAAGTGAGTATTTACTTCCCTTAGCATTTATTTGAAGTAGTAGCCAGCCTGCATGGTGTGGTGTGTCGCCATGTAGCAAACGACAACAAGTTCACATTTCTCGTATAGTAGGTGAATGAACAAGGTCTGCTTTTAAGATTGCCCCGATAATATTTATTATCACCCCAACTCCCTACTTCTCCGTTCAGTCAGTTGAATAAATGCTAGGGTTTTCAGCAGTGTTGACAACCATTGTTCAATGGACATCACACGTCAAGGTCAAAATTACCCTACTTTACTCTGTACAACCCTTATTGTTATTTTTCACTTATCCCTACATCTAAAAATACGTTGTGTAAGAATAATAAAGGCTCTACTTCACTACATCACATGCAGACGTCTGGTGGCGGAGATGTCAGTGGCAATTTCAGTTATTTGATATTTTGTTTCGAAAAAAGAGAGATCATTCCGGTATTTGCATGGGCAGAGCGTTGACTCACAGTTCATAAAAAAGTACTCGGAGACTCTTCTGCAAGTATACTGCTTACAGTGAAAGCGACATAGAAGTCTAGACGAAGCACTGAGTGAAGCATCAGACAGGCGGGAAGATTAGTTTGATGACAGCAATGGAAATAAAACCGGCTTCCACTAACTACCGAAAAGATGATTCATAAATAAGCAAAGATACATTTTACTACAAATCGACAGGAGGCCCTCTGTTATTTGAAGCATAATTTTTTTGCCTAAGAGCACGTGGTTATAAATAGAAGTGCAGTAAGGAAAACATCAGGTGTGTTAGAGGGGTAAGATTGAAATGTCCTGTTTGCTTTGTGCACATTTGCATTACAATTAATACTATAAGATCCCCAATACGTTCCTTGGCAGTATTGTCTGTTTTTTCATTAATGTGGTGTGCAACAAAATAAAAAAAACGAGTCTTCAACTTCACACTTCTAACCTATTATACAGTCGCGCATGAAAGAACTTTGTGACGGCATTGGGAAGTGATCTTACCATGCGCAGAAAGGGTGTGATGAACACGAAGAAGACGTCATAGATGAGGAGGAGGAACAGCAGCAGGGAGAGGAGCTGCAAGAATTCATACAGTGAAATAATTTCACATTGGTAATAAGAAGAGTTCAGATCAGTAAAGCTGTACCGAGCTACCAAGAATTACTTTAACGGCACACATCTTACAAACAGGAAGGCGCATACATTTTTCAACGCAGGTCACTCACACATTACAGGCTAAGCCGAAGTTTTCAC
Source organism: Rhipicephalus microplus (assembly GCF_043290135.1). Classification (NCBI taxonomy): domain Eukaryota; kingdom Metazoa; phylum Arthropoda; class Arachnida; order Ixodida; family Ixodidae; genus Rhipicephalus; species Rhipicephalus microplus. The sequence continues at coordinate 145,469,664 of NC_134702.1, forward strand.
TGGTACACACGTACCATACGGGAGTTACCCTTTAATTTGCCCTCAAACATGCGGTGAGTATGCCTGTCACTGCCTCAGGCTGGTGCCTGTGACGCCTAATAATAACTTGATTTTTTAACACGTGCGAGATGGTTTAGCACGGCAGTAAAAGAAATTCAATATTCACCTTTTGCACCACGAAACCTGTGCGTGCCACCTACTGAGGAAGGCTCGTGAGTTTTTTAGATATAGATTATGGGTCGTTTCCTACTCTGTAGTAGTAGTAGTAGTAGTAGTAGTAGTAATAGTAGTAGTAGTAGTAGTTGTATTAGTAGTATGTAGCCACCTCTAGTTTATGAATTTATCGATAGATGGCGCTGTGTGTATATGTAAAACTATTCAGAAAGGCAAATAATTCATTGATTGATATGTGGGGTTTAACATCCCAAAACCACCATATGATTATGAAAATCGCCGTAGTAAAGGGCTCCGAAAATTTTGACCACCTGGGGTTTTTTAACGTGCACCCAATTCTGAGCACACGGGCCTACAACATTTCCGCCTCCATCGGAAATGCAGCCGCCGCCGCCGGGATTCCATCCCGCGACCTGCGGGTCAGGAGCCGAGTACCTTAGCCATTAGACCACCGCAGCGGGACCAGAAAGGCAAATAGAAATATCAACTAAAAAGATTGGGAACATAATCACCGAGGATACTAAAACAGAGTGGACGTACACAAAAATTATTCATTTGTTTGACTTAGAGCTTGTGAAGGTACGAGTCTGAGCAACCAAAAAAGGAGAGACAAACCGAAGAGCTGGTGCGATGAGGGAGTTAAGAGAGTCATAATGAGACGTCAGGAAGCCTCCATGGAACACAGGCATGCTAAACAGAGGGGTGAACAGGAACATGATGGCAAAAGAAAATGGGATAACTTTTTGAGCTGAAGAAAGGAAGCGTCCGACTTGATCAGTGAAAAGATTAGAAGAAGACGGGCTCAATGAATGGCCGGAATAAACAAAAAGCATAGAAAGGTAGCCACAAAGCTTTGGAACCATCTCAATTCTCTGAGTAATAAGACAAGCATGCAACAGAGGTTTCTAACTACAGTTCAAGGGGTTGGCTTAGAAAGGGATGAGGCAATGAAATATATAAGAACAATGATGAAAATTTAAACAACAAGAAAGCGCTGCATGCACCATACCAGATATGAATGGACGATTTAGCACAGTGGCTCCACTGGGACAACAAGAGTGCGAAAGGAAAGAGAAAAGGGTTTCTAAAAGCACATCAACAGGCCTTGACGACTTCCCAATCATGGTATTAAAGAAACTAGGAACAAACTCTAAGCAAACACGAAGAGAGGCAGCGAGCAAAGCAATAATGAATGGTGAAGCCCCCAATGGTTGGAGACTAAGCAGCATGAGCGTGACCTATAAAGGAAAGATGGACAACGTTGATATAAACAACCACCATCCAATGACAACGACATCTGTAGTTTACAGGCTGGTGATGCAGATAGTAAAGGAAATACTACAGACAAGGATGGAGAGTGATGGGGTACTGGGATAACTACAAAATGGGTTCCGTAAAAGAAGGAGGTTGCATGACATCTGTTTTCATTGATACAGTGTATTCAAATAGCGGAAAAAGAACACACGTCCCTGTGGCTCGCATTTATAGATATCAGAAAAACTTATGATAGTGTGATTCAAGAAGACTTGTGGGGAATACCGGACACACAAAATGTGGAAGATGAAAAAACTCAACTTTCAAAAAATAAAAGATTTTATAAAAGTAACAATTATAAAATGGAAGAACAGGTATCCGAACTTATAAAGAGACAACGCGGGCTTCCAAAGGAATCACCTTTGTTACTTATGCTGTATGTACAGGGACTAGAAGCCAAATTACAGAGAAGTCGACTCAGCCTCTCTTTCGCCAAGCAAGAAAAACACATTGAAAAGTCATTACCATCATTGATGTATGCAGATGATATAGTAATAATAGCCGACAACAAGGAAGATCTGCAGGGATTGATAGACATCTGGGGTAATGAGGGAGATGGGTTAAGTTTGAAGTTCAGCAGAAAAAAAAAACGGCAATCATGATTTTAATCATAACAAATGCAGTCAGCATAGGATACAGGAGGTAACGCTAGAAATAGTGGATAAATACAAATATTTGGGCGTAGGGATAAATAACGGGGCTCAGTGCCTAAGGAAGCACAAAAAAACGGAATGGCTAAGGGTAACAGAAATGCTGCTACAATGAAAAAAGAGCACTATAAAACTAAATAGGTATGACGCTATGAGAAGGATTTGGAAAAGTGTCATGGTCCGGGATTTGACGTTCGGAAATGAGGTCTTGTGCATGAAATAAGAGGTTGAAGCAAGAGTGAAAATTAAACAACTTGATATAGGTAGACTTGCTTTGGGAGCACACGAAAATAACTCAAGTCAGGGGGTACAGAGTGACATGAAATGGACATCGCTTGAGTGCAGGGAAGCTAGCAGGAAGACAGAATTTGAGGAGCGGTTGAGAAAAATGTGAAAGGACCGTTGGGCTAGGAAAGTTTTCAGCTACTTGTACATGAAGAATGTTGATACATAAAGGTGTAAGCGAACTCGAAAATTGTCAAGGAAGTATTTAGACAACAGCAGAATACCAAGCCAAAAAGAAACATCAGTTAAGAAAAAAGTGAAGGAAACAGAGAAGGACACATGGAAGATTGGAAGGCTTCTAAATCATGACTGGAGGGCTTACCAATCTTTCAAGCACGAAATCGAAAAAGAAAAAAAAAGTACGATAATTTCCGTAGTAGTTCGCTGCTGTTCGAGGACAGAACGGGAGTATTATGGACCAAGTGTACCGAGCCAAATACGAAGGCACAGTCACGGCATGTAGTGCGTGTGAAGAGGAAAAGAAAACGGCTGAACACTTGATGATGTTTTGTAAAGAGCTCCACCCTATAGTCCAAAATGATGGCACGGAAATTTTCAAAGCATTGCGGTTTAGAGGCAGTGAAGGCAAAATAAATTTTCAATGGCTAGAAATAACAATGAAGAGGCTAACTGGTTGGTGGCTACAATCTAGGCGCGAGTGAAATTCAATCGTTGAACACATAGTGATAGTACTTGACTTTATGGCTAAGTGGCGTGAACCACCGCCCGATCTAAATGGCACAGCCGGATACAGCCACCCATCCATTCATACATCTTCAGATTTAGTACCACTAGATAGCGCTACTGGTTTTCGTATAGTTGACATTTTCGAATAGTGAATGAACAGAGGAACAGACAGACCGACGGACGGATGAGTGGACGGACAGACAGACACATACAGATTGACAGACTGACGTACGGACGCTTCGCGCTACACATCATCACTCACTATATGTATATTCTGCAATTTCGGTGTTTTTTTTTGTTCGTGGATGACCGAGTAATTAACTGATCATCTGCAATAACCTTCAGCAAAGGTTATCGATGTGCTGTACATGCTTAGAACAAACTTTCAACGATTTAGAGCACGATGTACTGTATCTTGGGGGAGCAATAAGCTGTTCTAGTTTCGTACATGAAGACCACCGGTGCAGGAACCTAAGTAGGAAATATTTGCTTTCATAAAAGCGTTTAACGATATCGAGTACGCTGTACTCAACTATGGAAGAGAAGTGAGCCGTCCCTATACGCTAACAGAAAGGTACAGAAATATGTTTAAAAATGTTCGACGATTTAGAGTACTGCGTATGACTCGATAACTCAACTATGAAGAGCGGTAAAGTCTCTACCAATCGCCACCACTACAGAAATATTTCCTAACACAGAGGATTGTAGATTTCGTTTAAGTCATGCCAAAAAGCCTTGGTGCTTGATCTGGCTGTGCGGCAAAAATGTGCTGCTTATTTAAATATATTTACAATATTATATAGAACTAAAACTGCTACAAACAAGGAAATACACTTTCGTTTTTAAGTTTTAACAAAACACTGCCACATAATGAAAATTCCTGTACGTGTGATGCTGAAATAACTGCTACAAATGTTTCCCCAGGTGAAGTTCAGGTTGTACCAAAAATTACTGTCATATCTACTAACAAAATAATGAATGAGTGCATGAAGCACACCGATCAACATTTACGGGCTCCTAAGTGACAATAATGATTGTTGGACACAGCCTAATAAAACAAACAGACAGGAAAGCTTAAAAAGTTATAATGACCTGTTTTAACGGTAGCACTTCAATCATGCACCTTATGAAAAATTGGCAGATCCCACGTACAGTGGCAATCGATGATATGCGAAGCACGAATGAGAAATGTTGATATGTCACTTTAAATTCAGCACAACGTTATGAGGTGGAGGCAAATGACGCCGTACATGACTTCCGTGTCTTGATTACTATGTATGGATCTGCTGTTTGCCTCTGATATCTATTCACATCACGTACCACCAAGTTTGGTATATGTGGAGCTAGTTAGACAACCGCGAGCAGGCTATGAGCATGGTATGTTGGCATGTTCTTACATGAGACGCGTGTCAGGATTATCATGTTTGTACCAGTCATATTTCGTCATCGATTGCTGTCACGTGACACCAAATTTGGTATAGGTAGAGCTAGCGAAACGACCCCGAACGCATCATGAAGGGCCCAATATACTTCTATGTAGCATTGACTTGCGTGCACGCTGGGTACAGCGACGCTACGTTAGCAAAACGCGAGCACTCTATAGTCTGACGCCAAACGTGACCAGCGTCGGTTGGCGTGGCCCGACGCCAACCGACACATAATGGGGCATGCTGCATTTCGCGCCTATGCCTTACGCAGACAACGCTGCGTCTCCCTCTTTTTGTGACGGAGGGACGCCGGACGCGCTGCACCGTGCATTCGTCAAAGCAGCGCGGTACTTACTTGCGAGTATATGGCAGGACCGGCGCGAGGCGTGGCAACGCCGGCGTGACGCGGCGAAATGAACGCCGGCGAGCGCGCACACCACGTCACATCAAAATGTATTGGTGCCTTGACTGTGGCATGTAGTCATCTGCTCGCATGGCACGCATCTCATGATTATCATGTTTGCACCAGTTAAATGCCTTCGTCATTCATTGACGCCACGTAATATCAAATTCGGCATATGTGAAGCTAGCGAAACGGCCGCGAGCGCATCATCAGTGTGGCATATGGTCACGTTACATGACATACATGTCGTGACTTTTATGTGTGGATAGGTCATTTACCTATGTCGTCCTTTGGCGTCACGTAATACCGAGTTTGGTGTATGTGAAGCGAGCGAAACGGCCGTGAGCGCGTCAAGATCGTCGCATGTAGTCATGTTGTTACATGACACGAATCTCATGTTTATCAAGTTTGCACCAGTATCATACCTTCATCATCCAATCTCGTACTGTAATACCAAATTTGGCATATGTGACGCTAGCGAAATGGTTTCCAGCGCTTTATAAATTGGCATGTAGTCAGGTTGTTACATGACACGCATGTCATGTTTTTTACGTTAGGGTCTGTCGCTTGTGTTCACCACGCAATCATGTCATACAATACCAGTTTCGCAACATGACATGTGAACGAAACCACGGCAAGAGCTACAGGACCATGAAACGTAAATCGTAACATTCATGGCATACATTTCATAATTTTCATGGTATGGCTAGTCAAATATGTTCTTCATACAGTCATGTAATGTCATACCAAGTTTGGTATCGATACAATTATCGAAACACCCAGGAAAGCTAAATGTCATAGGTGGCTAGATAGATAGATAGATAGATAGATAGATAGATAGATAGATAGATAGACAGATAGATAGATAGATAGATAGATAGATAGACTGAAAGTCACTGAAGGTCGCTGAGAAATGCTTCGCGTAGAAAACGTTTTGCGCTTATACCACTGCGTGTTTATACGTAAAAAGTAATCGTCACAAAATGTGTTGCGTAGCAGCCACATCAACACAAGTTCATTGAGTGAAATTGATTTACAGATTGTTCATGTGTAGCCGCTTCATAGAGCCACAGACACCGAATATAGGGTTGAAGGTGGAATGATTCACTACACTGTGGATCGGTGTGTGGAGGTATGGTGGAGGTGTGGAAGTGGTGTTGCGTAGCACGGAGCTTGCCTATCGTGAACACAGAATGATCCCGTAATTTCGTCGGCTTGCTCAACTGAGCTAGGTGAACCCATGTCAGGGTTCACCTTGCTTGTAACCACTTCTAGTTAGTTTTAAGAATTCCTCATCAGATGGCACTGTGTATATATGACCTTCGAAATATCACTAGATTGTCGGTGACAAACAAAGAATAAAAAAAGTAAAAGGCACCACGATCTGTTTGTATTATGCGTGTACAGTTGCAACCGCTCTTTACTATGACTTAACAGTCATGATCAACCATCAGCGACGAGAGTATTTTCTGACGAGAGGCGATGGGCCGCTTCATCGAGACCGGGAGGCGTCCTATTCTGTTTTCTGTGGTGTTCTTCGTCAAGAATGAGCTATTTAATCCACCCACACTCAGAATTATCCTCGCCATCCGTCATTGGACGCTGACGTTTCTGATTTTGCAGAGTTTGAAGTGCACAGAAGCGGCAGAGCTTCATCGCGTTTCGTCGTTTCGGAAGCGGGAAGCAGCAACTCGGCGTCTCTTTCTGCGTCACCGGGATGTATCAAGCATATCGCCTGAGGATCACCACTTTCAACGATTGTCGTCGTGGTCATTCATGTGCAGTAAGGGTAAAGTTAAGTCTGAATGTATGCGTATGAGACTTACCGCCGGCAAAAGCCATGGCATCAGCGTTGTCACATGTTCATGTGCGAGTGTGTTACTTGGGTGTCGTGACGTGAGAATCTTTGATACCTTTTGCGATATGCGTTGTGCTGTTCGCCCTTATGAGTGATGGCAGTGTGGATAAGGAACAAAAAAATGCTACCAACAAAACCTGCCAGCACGACACAGTACGAAAGTAAGAAAACGAGACGGGGGAATATGCGGTAGTGTGCGCATTATAAAGTGAATTGTATCCTGTATAGGTGTAATTATTTCGACATGTGTCTATTGGCGATACTGCATCACGTGAACAGAGTTGAATTCCACAGGCTCAAAATTATGTGCCAAGTTGACGTGCCCGTTGCGTAGGCATTGTCTAATGCTCAATGCACGAACGGCTTTATTTAGAAAAAAAATATAAACATGCGGATGTTTTTCAAACGCGAATTGATGCGCGCTATGTAATATAGGTGTATCGTTTGTTATCTGTCGTACATGCATTAAGTATTGATAGGTACTTTATAATAAATTAGAACTTCGTGAAACAAACATGAAGGATGCTGTACACTTCCATGTAAAAGCAGTCTGGCACGCAATTCAGTCGCATTCATTGGAGACAGAAAACTCTCGTGCTCAGACACACCTTCACACAGACACATTCGTAGATGATAGAGGTCCCTGTTCCAGCAAAACTAGGTCCTACTTGGAAAAAAGTTGAATATTCAAGGGCTGACGGGATCATGTCCACACCATGAAGTGGTCGAAAGAAGAAAGAAAAACCACGAACAGCTTTTAGTAACCGTCATTTAGCCTAGTACCACACCTTAGCATTACCTTAACGATAACGTAGGCAATGACATCCACTGTTAAACACAGAGCGCGCTATGCGAATTTAATTTAATGAAACAAGACGTTGAATGAAACATTGTCGTTTACCTGAAACATCAAGACAAGCACGGTGACGCGAGACACACATTCGGTATTTACGACACTTCAAGAATCAGAATTCTCAAAGTCAGTCTCAGATCACTTCTCTATTCTTCTCTTGCTTTGAGTTACAGCTGCCATAGTTACAGCCGACAGTGAATAAACATGGCAGCGAAAATTTTATAAAACAAAAAGTGCAAAATCAAGATGGGAGGCCACCGATGGAAACATTGTAGTCGACGTTTCAATAGGAGGAGCTATCTTTTCTAAAGACGCCATGTCATCCTTGGCGTGTTAGTTTTCAAGGGGTTGGTAGTGACGTCATCTTCTGGTGATGGCGCGTGTCCCTGTTGATAATCGCCGTCTGAAAAGAAACAAACTCTAAAACAGAAGAGTGCAGCCCTCACTTCATTTCAAGTGCGCTTGAAATGAAGCGAGGACTGCACTTCTCAGCTTTATAGTTTGTTGAAATAAGGATAATGTGGTTTTGTAGGTGTAGCTTATATTTATTCTTAGGTTGTCACCGACTATAGATGGCGTTAGCGGTGTTCGCATAGTTAACAATTTCCTATAGTTGATAGACAGACAGATAGAGAGGCAGACAGACGGTAGAACGGACGGACGGATGGATCGACGCTTCACCCCACAACAGAAAAAATCATTCACCTCATGGATATTCCGTGAATCATTTTGTTTTGACTTTCATATACAAATTTAGTTTCTCTACATTTACGACAAAAGAACTCAAGACTAAAAAGGTCATCGTATAGTGTCTCTTGGAAATAGTCGCCTGGTTGCTTGCCATGGTGTTTCGCATTAGAAGTTCACTGAAGCCGCATGCTCGAAATAACCATGATTGCCAAGCTCTCATTATGAAATAAATCATATTAAAAACACATCTTTTTTTGCAATGATCAGCTTTCACTTATACCTTTTGAAAGCGTTTTTCTCACGATTCATTTTCGGGCAACTTCTCAAGTTTAGCCATTATATTTATGGTACTTCAAATAGCCCGATCAGGGCGCATTTTCCCCACACATTCTTTAACATGTGTAGGGTAAAAGCATATTCTTTAAATTTTATATTGGCTGTATAAATATTACGAGCCTAAAGTAAATAAATGGTGCGGGCTGATTATATGATAATTTTCACAATAAAACTTACCTTTTCGATTGCATTGTCTTATACGCACTTTCTTGACAGTTCTTTGCATTCTACAGCTCATGTCGAGCAATATGGACCAATAATGGCTCCGAACTACAACACTTTAGTAGCATAAAAACTTTGTCCAAAACGAACCATACTTCAGACATTGTCATGGAATGAAACGAAAACTGTGCTTAATACATAATTCCAAACAGCAGAAGAGCCTATATAAACAGCGACAATTTATTTGCTCTAGGCTACAGGTTACCTTAACTTTTTTTCTTTCCAATCAGATCACCCCTTAAGGAAAGCCACAGTTAAAGCCATTCGTCTGAGGGGGGATATAACTATCGAGACTGCCTAAACCTGCTATAAGTGGCACTCAAAGACGGAAGAATCAGGTTTCTCGACAGTAGTTCTGCGTTCATCGATAACTGTGGTATCTGGTGTTGTGAACCAAAAGCTAAGCAATCGCATTTCAGTACACACTTAACTTGCGAAGGGGGATATCGTGAACACGTGCCTTAGTGATACTCTGAAAACATCATGCCAGCACATGATGTGAAAAAGTTTTGTGTGACAAGTATGGCGCTTAAATAGCGCTAAATACCACATCCACGTGATGCTGTCTTTTGATGTTTTGTGATAAGATGCCTTAAAAAAAAAGATGTTCCCAGGAGTGGTTGGCCTGATCCCCAATAGCATCAGAAATTTTGCAGTAATCCCATGTGCAAGGTGCCCCAGCTATGTTTAGCCAGAGTTTAAAATTATGACGCAATCATGACGTGACCTAATGCATGTTGACGACCATTGTCTGGAGTTAGTCAAATTATTTTTTGTGTTTATAATATAGTTTTATTAGATCTGTTTAATTAACTAATTTTTGAAAGAACCAAATTGTATAAAACATTTCAATGAGAAATCTGTTGATTGGTTTTCAAAATGACTGATTAGACAGTTTTGAACTTTATACCTTTTAATTCTTAGTGTTTTTCTGCGAAGTACAAATACCTGCGAACTACAAAAAATACCGCGTGACAAACCCACTGGTGCGCCCTCGTGCGCCGTACTTCTGGTGCTCCCTACCACTCCGCGTACAAACAATACGCTTCCCTCTTAGCGGTTCATGACAGCGATAAGAAGTCACAGTGGTTATCGCTTTTGCGGCCGATATCAAAACGTGTTCGTCGCAAAGCCACCACCATCGTTGCACCCTTGTCCAGACAGCACAGTCGGGAAAATGCTGTGCATGGTCGTTCGTACGCGGAACATTTGGGAGCACTTGAATCATCGTGCACACTAGCACGCGAGCGGGTTTGTCACGTGGTGTTTTTTGTATTTAGCACGAATTTCTAGTTAGCAGAAAAACACTAATAATTAACAGATGTAAAGTTCGAATCTTTCCAATCAGTCGTTTTGCAACCGATGTACAATTTTTTCATTGAAATTTTTTATCCGTCTTCGTTCTTTCAAAAGTTAGTAAATAAAGATATATATTTACCCGTTATTTTAGAACACAAAAATTGTCCAACTCCGGAAAACTATCAGCAACATGGCTTCGGTCGCGTCGTAATTGCGTATGTCGGCCTATTTTTAAACTCTGGCAAAAAATAGCTGGGACACCCAGTATATTCATAACTTATCGCTCGGTTTGAAGAAGATTGCGCAGAGGAGGAACAAAATGACGCGTTTTTAGCTATGACGCCTTACTGGCCTTGCGAAAAAAGATGAAGCAAAACAGAAATAGACTAAACATTAAAAAAATAAAAGGCCAAAAATAAGTTTGCCGAATGCACGATACATGAGGTAGACTACAGCCTCCTTCCTTGTGTAGAAAAGGGCAGAGCGGGAGATACGTCGAGAACATGTTACAGGAACATAACGACTAAGTTAAGAGCGGTAAGCTTCGGTGGTGTGGACAAGAACACAGTGAATTGCATACGTAGTGCTTTATTTGCATGGCGAGTCACGGTGTCTATTGCAATGGCGAGGAAGAAACATGCCTGGACTTTAATGCCAGTGGTCTAGGCATGGTTCTTCCTCGCAGTCCAAGCAGCTAGGTAACACAGAAGAAATGCGAATTCCGAAACTCCATCTCTCTGCGAGCGTGTTCAGTGTTTTTTTAGCCTAGTCATCTTGGCAGTTTTTAAGAAAACAGCAAGGAGACCTTGCACACGCAAGTACACTATGCATACAGACAAGGCACGCACATTTTGTGAAAACTCGTCATTTTAACAATTATCTTGTAATGCTCTGCGCGAAGCTTTAAGGAACGCATTTTTATGTAACGAGTGCTTTTATGATAATTTATCTTAGTCACAAAGGAGTCCTATCAAACATCATAATCTACATTATCATTCATCGATTCGTTTTCGAAGCTATAGGCGTGATTTTATTGCAACAACGGTGACGATTTACTAGCTCAACTCTGTTACTCTCCAGAAGCTTATATTGAAATATACAGGCGGGATCCCGCTGTTACTTAAATGGGTACTTTGTAAATATGCTGAACATGTTGCCATTTAAATAGAGCTGGCGCTTGCAAGGTAACTGAAATCGGTACGTACCGATATATGTATTTTTCGCCGTTGCTTTCCTTGTGTACAAATAAAATTACGAACATGAAACACCGAAATGAAGGGATAAAGATCTGGTGAGCTGCTCAGAACCACCCTGCCATTTACTGTCTCTTGAAAACGAAAAGTTTGTAATCTGGAAGACTCGCAACATTAAAGCTTAATTCCACTTTGAAAGTGGCACAGCATGCTGCTTGCTTGAAAGCACTACCTTACAGTTTCGTGGAAGAAGATTATGAAAGGTGTCAAGCGCCCCTTCATACGAAGCTTGCGTACGCCTTTAGCCTATAGCTATGGGTAACGCAGACGAGGTTCGTCAAAATTGAATCGGTGGGCTTCACATAGGAATAGACTCAGGTAGTGCACTTACTCGAGCATTTGCCCTTGGTTTCTGGCCTTTTCTGTTTGAATCAGAAGTATCCACTCGCAGTGAGGCTTCAAAAAACCCACACTGGCACACCTACAGTAGAGCGTCGTGATCGTTGAGGACAGCGCTAAGCAATATCAGCCTGCTGCGCTGCCTGACATCCAAAGAATGTGAAGTAGTGCCGAGACGAATTCTTATAGGAACTTTAAACCCTCAGGGCTGCAGCCTGCCTCGTTACTTGGCGCAGTTCATGCATGTCGTCACAGTCCAATGTCTGGGCGGTCTGGGTGTGAGAGTATTCGCTCGGCACACTGGCAGCCTGGGTGCAAGATAGGCGTACTATGGTGTATACAGTTGCTAAGGTGCTCGGCTATGAACCGAAGGTCTCGGGTTCAATGTCGGCTACACGCCGATGCCGGCGAAATGCCAGAGGCCAGTATTACATACTATGTCAGTCTACATTAAAGAACACCAGATGTTCAAAATTTCCGGAGCCCTAAATTACGGCGTCTCTCCTAATCGTATCGTGCTTTCCTTGCCTTCCTTTGTTTAATATGTAGCAGCGAGCCAAAGCCTGAACTGTTTTCTTAGTTGGAATCAAATCTGAAGGGAAGTGGTTGATCATAAAAAGCACGTTACATATCGGTATCTAGTGACGTCGCGTTAGTAACCCATCGATCACCTTGCAAGAAAAGGAAAGTAATCTTTGTATTAACTTTTGTAAGAGAGAGAACCTTAGATGCCCCATAAAATGTGAAAAACTAACCCTCGGCGTACCACGACGGCAGTATCAGTACGAGTGATGTAAAAATCATCACTTGATGACGTCAGCATATGACCTGACACACGTTGACTTCAGGTGAACACGTAATGACATGACATCGACTCTTTGCCAAATCTGAGACGATGCCGGAGTCAGTGTGAAGACATGTGAGATGTAGAAAGCATGTGACGCGAGGCAGTGCAAAGCCGCATCAGGGCAGAATGCTTTCAGATTCCGAAGAAAGAGGGTAAGAACAAATACATCGGTGGCTTTAGCAACTCAATCGTCTTGAGCGAATGTATGAGGGACCGAGCGTTTTTTTTGTTTGTGTGTGAAAAACTTAACAGGGAAATTTTCTTATTCGTGCCCTTTTTTTCGTTTTTTTGCTAATGAATATTCACGTATGAATACATCATAGGTAGCCTACCACTAGAAAACGGAAATGAATCTTGTGTTGGAAGTTCACGATCATGTCCTCAGATGCCCCTTTTCCTGAGTGTCTTTGTTGATTGTTGAGCTAGCACAAAGTGAACATGACATAAATAGGCCAACCTTTTTTGTCCATTCATTGCCAACCGAGTCAGCGTACCACTAATCATTTGCTATGAGACGAACCAAGCACGGGTGGGTGAGGTCAGGGAGGTGAAGTAAGGTACGTGGGGGAAAAAAGTACTTTCAGGGTGTTTCGAAACGAAGGCCTGAATTGCCAACGAGTTCGGGAATTGTAGGGGCGCAGGGAAGGTGTTTGGATATCTTATCTGTCCACGATGCACACAGCAGTTTCACAGAGGTGATGCAGAGTCAGATATTGCTGCGACGCAAACGGAGGCGATTTGAATTTGTTTTGTCGCCTATGCACCGTAGCGACATAAGACTAGGAGACGACCATTTCCAAGTATAGAACCATCGTCACGAGAAAACGCACACGCTAGGATGTGTGACCAACTGCTTATATATACGCACGCATACATTCCCTGTTCATGCTTTTGACGTGTTGCCAAGGTGCGAGATTTTCTTGTCCACGTGTATCGTCACGACTGATCTCATACTTTCAAAATTAAGCATTTCAATATTTCATGTGTATTTATTTGTATAGTGCTTTAGTCTCTTTATATTCAGTTTGGTTTTCGGGTTGAATAAATGCGCTACCAATCCAGTACGTGGACAAGATACGTGGCGCCCGTGGAGAAGATTGCGTTAGATAGATCAATGAACCTTTTATAAGTGTAGTTTTATGCCTGGGGACCCATAAGAACTAGCGGAGTCGACCTTGCCTCCAATTTCGACTGTACATTTGCATGCTGAGCTGAATATTTGCTGCGCACCTTCAAGTTCGGAAGGTGAAAGCTCTTGAGCATGTTGACGCAGAACGCGACGCCCAACATATCCTGCAGAATCCAGCCGTACGTGTCGCTGCGTCGCAGCAGGAACCAGGCGAGGGCAACTGACAGCGCAAACGCCAGAAGTGCCACCTGTCTGATCTCCATGGGTGTCTGGAAGCAGCTGGGGAACTTTCTAGGTATCCTGAAAGAGAAGTATGAGTGGAATTTACGCAATCGGGGAAACTTTGAATAACGCTTTCGATGCTCTAACCACTGAGCTATCACAGCGGCCTACAATCGGGGAAACTATAGCTGCAGTGTTTCAAGAGACAAGTAGAAATACCAGTGTCGCTTAAATGCGAAGAAATAACCCGGCAGCAAAAATATGTAATGAGGTACCAGGTAATGCGAGTGGCTAACTCCTTTGTACCCGATCTCACGTAACCCAACAAAACGCAGGTGTAAGGGAATACAGCCACTCCTAGCACTGCAGCAGTTTTCGTGTTGTTAGTTCTATAAGCGCTAAGTAAGCATTGAGAGTACAGCAAGTTTACGTATATGTTGCTTGTCGAGATCATGTGCACGTTAGAGGTTACACCCTTTGATTGATGCAACGGAATCCTGTCTGATCACAAATTTGCGGCAGACTTCGCACGCGGGTGTTGTCGCATGCGCCATACGTCGGACGGAGAAGGCCGGCTCATTTCATCGGCGCTTCAGCGTCGTTCGTCGCCAGGGCGGCCGCGGTTTCACTCGTAGGTAGAACATACCATGCGTGGAGTGATGCATAAATTTTACCTTTGTATGAAAAATGAAAAAGAAAAGCTATGGCGAAAAGCCGCTGAAAGCGTTCCTATAGGTGCTATCGGAATGAAAAGCAGTTAGGTTACACAGAAGAAGAAACTTCGTGGTCATTCGTGTGCTTTAATGAAGCACATGCAGCATATATACATGGTAAGAAATCCGTAAACCTTACAAAGGGACAGAAGAGTGGGGTTACTTGAAGTGAATACACATTGCTAGGCAAAAAGCGGGCAACTGAAAGACTTAGCCATTATTATATACTGCATAGGTTTACACGGAAGACACGGGAGAACTGCAGATGTGGTGGTTAGAATTACTTGCAGGCGGCATGCTAGAGTTCCGTATATACTTGCACTTAAGCATACGTTGGAAGAACCACGGTTGGTGAAAAATTACCAGAGCTCTGTCCTGTGGCGTGTCTCAATTATATCATAGTTCTGGCCATGAAACACTAGGTACTACACTCCATACATTTTTAACACAACACGTTTGCAGTACTTTTGTGTTGCAATATAATGTGGGATAGTGACGATCATTTGTTCACGTCGTGAATAGCAGCGCTGTTTATGACCAGACGCGGACCTGGAGGCACCCTGCTTCAACAGGTGAGGGTGAACTATATAACACTAGGAAGATACCTACGTTCAAGAAGGTTGTCGATTGTTTTGTTGCAAAAAAATACTTGTGATGTTATGTCGTGCTACGATATCGGCGACAGTTGTGGGGCACCTAGAAAGAATGCACTTAAGACGACTATATTTTTTGTGTTCGATATGCGTGCCATTTATTCCAGCCTGCATCATTACGTGCGCAAGTACAAGGCGGCGCCTATGCGTGGCCGGTGGTAATAATAATTTTACTTCTATTTTGCTGAAGGCCAAGTTGCTTTTCCCACGTATTGTATATGCGGCATCGTTGTGTGGACTATCGATGAATGTTGTTTTCCATTGGGAATACAATTACATTTTGTTGGTTCCGAATGCCTAATTCAAACCATAATATTAACAATTTGGTTTAACGTCCCAAAGTCAACATATGATAGTGAGAGACACCCTAGGGGAAGGCTCTTGGAATTTTGACCATTTGGTGTTCACGCGTCTCTACCATTTCGCCTCCATCGAAATACAACCACCGCGACCGTGATCAAACCCGCGACTTTTGCGCGAAGAGCCCAGCACCCTATATTCGCTATACCACGACAGAAAACTTTCAGTCTACCTGTTATCATGACCAAGTAAGACGCTGATACACATGCATGCATCAACAGCCAGAATATTCGCACACTTCTGCGCTGTTCTTCAGTGGCATTGTAGTTTATCCGACACCGATTGCATCATTGGGAGGGAAATAAAAAAAACATTTATGAATCGCGAAAACTTGCGATCGTGGTGCGCTGCGCTTCACACATCTTCATTGAATTAGGATTAGCTTCTATTGAGATAAATGCACCTAGATTGAACTATTTTGTGAAATGACAGGGTATCAGTAGTTGCCACAGCATATGCGGCAAAATGTTTCAGCATTGGGCATTTTTTAAAGGTTTTCATGTCTTCACTGGGCTATCTGTTCCGTGCCTAAGCCGCACGTGCAATATCAAGCAGCAAAAGTCTGCGGGACATGAAATGTGCAATAACGCTCCATTGCCTCTTTGTCTAGAAATGTAATTGTAAAATGAAGGAGGATGAGGTTACAACTTTATTTGAAAAAAAAAACAATCAAAGTAAATGTGGTTGGGCCCCTAGACGTCCGGGAACCCCTTGGCCGACATCTATAGACAGGCCCGGTGCGCCAGCCACAACTGGTCGTCCGAGCCAGTGACCCGAAAAGTGGCCGCCCACGAGGAAAGGGAAGGGTAAGGGATACGGTCTGCCACCACGGGCTGTGGGCAACTCCACAAGCAGGGGAAAAAATTATTCGGGGTGCCCCGCAGATGGTGCAATGCGGTTGTTGAAGAGTAGTGTAAAAAAGGTGTGCCAGATAGGGAGAAATCAATGCTTTTGTCTGCAGCTGGCGCCAAACTGAACTCTGATTAGGGGTGAGGGAGAAATGTGGGGCAGGAAAATCTCGTCTGCCCTTTCGATAACACCTCGTAATCTCATGGTAGGTGCGGGTTCTCTCTTGTGGTTTTCTCATCGGGTGAGCGAGCCACCAGGGTCCAGATGCAAAGACCTCGGACATGCGCATGAACGCGCTCATTCCCGGGGATACACTCATTGCCAGGCGCCCCCGTGATAGTCACCGCATGGAGAAGTGAAGGAATGTTGCTCAGTATGCGTGAGACTGTCTTTGGTGCTATGCCTTGACGGAAGTATCGATAAGCGCTCTGGGAATCAGTGCTAATTTCTGTAATGGTGAAATCTGCGGCTGCAAGCACCATTGCTTGGGCTAGTACAACCCCCTCAGCCACGCCGGGGCGTGCCGTTTTAATGGACGCGGAAATGCTTATGCGCCCGTCCTCTGTCATGGCAGCGGCGGTGGCCATTCCTTCAAGTAAGCCTACCGCAGCGTCGACATGAATGTTCCATACTTCACTTGGCGTTCCGACATACAGTCACATGCTTAAATAAAAGTATTAGGCTCTGATATAGCAGGAATTCACGTTTGTTGTTGATCCAGCGTGCCGCAAACTTTTGCTGTTGACAGTACCTACAAGTACTATGATCTGTTTATGCTAACAAAATGCGCATTACCACACGCGGAACACTCGAGAAAAACGTGCTATACGCCATAATGCGTGAAACGTAGTATCTCAACGCTCCTAGGAATTCCTATCGCATTCATATGGGAGCTTGAGAATCTCCATTTCGCTATTTCTTACCTTGTTTTGCCAAACAGAGCATTCATTATTTCAACAAATCCGAAAGAAAAACCTGCGCTAAAAGATTCTGCCACACTTTTCACACTTGAGAAGTGAAGCAAAAACTAAAACGCCACAGCAGCTGAAAATTAGGCTTGCACACACCGCCATTGCCGTTGAAGCTCCCTGTCGCAGCCCTGTCGTCTCCCTCTCCCTATTTCTTCGTCTCTTTCCCCTTCCCCCTAGCCGGCGAACGTGTGAAACTATCGCTTCACCCTGTCGTCTTTGACGGCGCGCCATTTTAGAGGTTCCACTCCACCCACTGGTTTGTCCGATGCTGGGGTTGGCTGGCGCTGAGCTGTGTGCTCCACACTCGCTCGCTGAGTCGTTTCCGTCACCGAGCGGAGAAGACGCTCTTCCCACTTGCTACCCACCCTACCGCCATCATGAAAGCCAGCCCGAGATCAAGCTATGGAGGAAGAAGCATTGATCGGGCGCAAAGTCATTTCCATCTCCTTTCTAGAAAACTTCGCTGGCCGATTGTATTCGTGAACGAAAAAACTACTTTTTTCTTTTTAGGGGCGAAGCTTCTCTTTGTGCAACCTTGCCCCACGTCCTGCATAACCGAGAAAAGAAAAGACGAGAATGAAAAGAAGGCCAAAGAAATGGATTACCATTTCTCGTCTCATTTCCTAGATGGCGTTACTATGCCGCTACTTTCCGATCGGCTGCTGCGCGCGCTTTGCCCGAGTGCACGGAGAACGAGTGCCTCTATGTCTTCTACATAGTCGCCGTAAGTGGCGGTTCGTTGGTGGGGAATGGACGAAGCAGAGCGGTATGTGCGTTGAAGACACCTGCGCTTGGTTTCCTTGGCTCGCGTCTCGTAGGTGTTAGCCACGCACTGTCTGCATTCTCGATCGTGACCGGACGCATGCACGGATGGACGGACGAATGGATGGACGGACAATTTGCCCCACTCATCTTCATTCACTCCTTGGATATGATATATTTTTTTTAGTAGTAGTACCTTTTATTCTAGGGGTGGCTCAGTGAAACCCTCTTGCCTAAGAAGCGTTAATAAGCGTGCCGCCTACATTTAAAAAACGGAGGTGGCGCACAAATGGAGGTGGCACATACACGGAGGCTTCCTGCTCTAACCATGCTAGGCTGTCACGATGGGTGTTGAGAGACGCGACGTTTGCTGCTGGCGTGTCTCAGTTCTGCATGACGCTACGTGTGCTGCCGGCGAAAACTTATCAGGATAATACCTAATCTTGCTTTGATATATGTCATGCCAGTGTCATCCTCATACTAATGTCGCAATATTTAGATGTTTAAAAATAATTTGCATGAGTCTTCATTTCTTGAACAAAAAAGCGCACAATAAACGAAAAGAAAGATAGAGGGAAAGCACGCAGTTCTGTTCTTCCTTGCCTTTTTTTTAAATACGCACCAACAGGCCATTATATTCGATTACGCTAACGGCATCTCTTTGTCTGCAGTTTGTGTAAGTGACAATCTCAATTTCACCTTGCTCTTGTTATAGTATTTCGGTGCTATTTCAAGCGATTATTCCAAACCTACTCGCCCAAGTTTCAATCAATTCAAGTGGTGGTGCACAACTACAGCTTGCTGGTACAAGGTGGACTGATTATACCCTTGGATGATACCCACTGAGAAGAGAGTGTTTGCACTGGCATTGAAAAAAAATATAGGCGATGCTGTCTCTACTGTTAAAAGATTAGCAGGCTGAAGAAGGCACACGCAAGCGCGCATCACATACTTCGACGTTCCCATGTTGATCCGGTTGACGGCAGGTTCCAGGCAAGAAACCAGAGCTGCTGTCGATGCCACCGCGAACAGGACGACAATGAAATAGACTGCGGTTGAAAATTAAACAGCATATTGCTCTGACAGAGGTTTCTATCAGAGCATGGAATAGTACTGAAAACGTTTACCCGAAACGTCAACAATCATGTAGGCGCTTTTTCATTATAATTGACATTTGGGGAGTGTACCTGTTGACACTTCTTGAGCGTGAAAGCGTATTTTAAAATATAACAGCATATTCATGGGGTGAATGACGGAGAGTAGAGTGCAGCTGTGTCCACACGCCAGTGCCGCGCCAGGCCGCTTCGGCCTCTCGTTCTCGTACTCCGGGATCATGTCGGCGTCGCCGCGCAGCTTCACGGCACGCATCTGCCTCGCACGCTCGCACTTCAGGGTTCCGTTCTCGAGCGCGAGCCGCCGCGGCACTTCGCAACCGCCGCTTTGCAGCCTTGTCCTTCCGCTGACCGTATGAACGCGCGCGCGCCAGAACAGCTTTTAAAGACGATAGTCTTTCTTGGGACCTTCGGCGCAAAACTTTTGGTCTGTCTGTCTGTTTGTCTGTCTGTCTCTGTGTCTGTACATTTGTCTGTTTGTCTACTCTTAACGGCATCGGGTATTTGAAAAGGCCGACCATATCAGCAGCGCCCACCAATGCTGCTCAAGGTTGAGCGTTCATATTTGTGCAATCGTCAATTAAAAAGCATTTATTGCGCATGTCTGAGGCATCATAACAACACGTATATATTTTGCATGTGCGCCTTTTACTAAAAAGGCATATATAAAGAATTTTAAGGACCGTAGCGCTTATCACGCTGCGCTGACCATGCAACGCTTACACGGAACGGGGAGTGTTTCCAACGCTTTGCTAAAACGAGACGGTGGTGGCACCTACCCATCGCCTTGCGTTTTACACCTTATCACCTCTGAGATGGGCGCGCACACTCATCTCAGAGCCACGCGCTATGTTTTCTAAAAAAACTGCCAGATGGCGCTCACGCCTCACATGTGACGTGACTTCATGCGCTCGTTCGCCTCCGCTGCACGCTTGAGGCACTCTAACGCAGCGCCTCCAGAATACCACTCACCAATTTTCTTGCGCAGAACATCACATAAACGTCTTGTTCACTCTCTCCATACTCAAGACTATCGTCTTTCGACGACATTTGCAGAAACATGCCGATACGGAGCCATTCTTATATTTTACTACACCGTGCCTCCTAGCATACGGCGTCGCCACAGAAAACGTGATCACCAACGTCTTCGTGTGACGTCATTCCTATTTTCTCGCGCGCTCGCACATCGGGTTACGTGTTGAAGCACGAGCCGCCACCGCCTTGCGCGTATCGTGCTTTTTATCGGCAAACCGTGAATCATCCACTGACCACGTCCGTCCGGCGTCTGTCTGCCTGTCTGTCTGATGCAAGGACGGACGGACGCATGGACGAGCGTAGTGATGGACGGACACATAGACGGTTGCACAAATTGAAGGACGCTTGGATGGACGGATGGGCGCGTTGACGAACAGACACATGGACGAACGCAGGGACGGACCCTTAGACGTACGGATGGACGCACAGATGGACGCACGGATGGATGCAAGAGAGAACGGATGGATGGATGGACGCATGGACGGATGCATGAATGGACGGACGCATGGATGAACGGATGGGCACATTGACGGACGGAAGCAATAATGAACGGACGGCTGGAAGCATGGACGAAATGACGGATGCTTCGCCCCACTCATCATCCTTCACTCCATGGATATGCTGCGATTTTTATTATTTATCATACTACAAGTAACGTCCTCTAGTAGCGTACCATTTACGTTTTTCAGCGTAGGTGCATTTTGCTATATGTACAAGTACCGCTCTATACAGCTGGTTCAAGAACTAACGAGAGGTGGCTACATACGATTACGACAGGACGCTCAGCCCACGCATTAGGGAGCTTGGCTCCTAAAAGACATGTATGAGTTGTCAGATTTGACATTACAATTGTAACTGGGAGCGTGAATTATGCGTTGCGACGGCAGATTGACAGCTGCCGCAGATTACGCATTGCTCTGTAGAGCAAATGTTTTCGCAGGAAGGCCAGCTGGTTTGAAAGCAGCACGATGCTGAGCTTGCATTGGCACACGAACAAGAAAAAGAGATTATAGAGTTAATATACATATTAAGTCATTGACGGATATAAAGAAACGCATGCGACGTACAGGCAAGAGCAAAAAAGTGCCGACCATGAGATGGCAGGTGAGAAAGCATATATGTGCTGCTGCCGACGTGGCGCCTGCTGCAGTGTGCAGGCCCGTGCCGTAGTTATCAGGTGGCCTCTCGCGTCGCTTTCTTTGACGGGTTACGCCATTCGTAGCGAATACGACAGCTGGGTGCCACTTTGCTACATGGAATGTGCACCGTTCTTTTACATGTAGGCTACGGCGGGGCCCGCTCAAGCGTCGAACTAGCGTCGCTTCTTTCATCGGCTAATTACCATAACTAAGCATAGCTAGCATCGTATATTTTAATGAGACATACAGAATTATGCATACGTTGCGCTAAACCAAGTAAATTTAATGTGCATATTTAGGCAAAAATAAGCGTGGTCGAAATCAATCAAGCCTACTTGAGCATGGCATCCTTTAAGAAACTGAGGCATAAGTAAGCTTAATTGAGCTGATTCTAATCAAGCTAGTTAGCTTTTCTGACTTCATTTTTTGCAAAGTTAAGCTTAGATGAGCCCGCATGAGTCATGTAAGTATAGCCACATCTAACTAGACATAGTTGATCACGGTATCTCAATATTTAGCTGAGCGTAAATAGCCTAGTAATACAAACAAAGCAGTGGCCCACTAACCCTGATCGAATTCCCCATGAGCCTGGAAAACTCAAGCCTTGGAAGTTACTATTTAGTCTTTACCAAATCGATGCTAAATAAACTTATTTGGGTCTCGTAAGCAATATTTAACTGAAATACAGCGGTATCATTAGGCCAACGAATGTCTCAGTTAGGCCAATCTAGGCATGACAATCATAATTTCGTGGTATCCAAGTACCTCAGGGGGGCTCACTTGCCTGGATTTCACGCACAATATTCTGGCCTAATTAAAACTATTCTTTATGCTAATTAGACATGAAAGCTTAATGAAACTTGACTCGGTCAGCAGCATTACGTATTTGCCTGAGCATAGATTTTTTGAGCACATAAAGAATATGGCGTGAAATATTTATTTGAACGGGTTTAGTTAGGTTTGACCCACCGCAGACACTACGTAAAAGAACGGCGCAGATTCAATGGAGCGAATGAAAGTGACACAGGGATGTGATGCTGGCTACGAGCGCCGAATCCCGTCAAGCAAAGCGACGTGAGGGGCCACTGATTACGACGGGACAAGCATGCCCACTGCAGCAGGCGTATTCTTCCGCTCAATCCCATGACTGCACACTTTCGCTCATGCCTGTACCTATGCTTATATGTTTACAACTTTCATAAAACTGCGAGCTTGAACGTACACTTTGCACTTGTCTCTGGATAATCAGACGGCATCGCTTAAAATAGCGTTTTTGAGACTCTAGGCAAACATTAAAAATCTCGATCTCCTCTGACACAAAGAAACGAGTTCACTTTTGCTCGAGTCAACAGCGCTCTTTACCTCATTGAAACTTTTCGCTTTTCCTCAGGACGGAAGCGTTTTTACAGTATTCTTGAAGGCCACAGCCCATCGGTGTGACCAGAGAAAAGCTGCATAGTTGCAGAATGGGTGTATTTTGAAGACAGCTGACATGAATCCTTCGACCACATTTTTTTTTATTTTCTCACTGTTTATCATACATATTTCTTTCAAAATTATTGTTTCCGGGAAAGGAAGGCGTCAAAGCGCGACCAGTATATTTGTGTCACATATGGAGTTTATTTTTCATTACCTTTACATTATTACCTTTACATTACCTTTACATTATTGTGATTTAGGTATTTCAACTGTTTTCATTGTTTCCGAAATACAATAAATGTGCACTTTTGTTAGTTATACCGATTTTATAGCAGGCCAATTTATCCAGTATCGTGCGCATGTAACCCTATGCCCTTCCAAGGTTTCTCTATTGTAAAAATTCTCTTTTTAATTAAGTTCATATGGCTAAGTGTCATGTTCTGTTTTTTATTCCACTGCTGTTTAAAGTATTTATTTTGTCGAGAACTGTCATGGTGTTTAGTCATCGTGAACATGCGTAGGTTAATCTCCTGTTAATCTGTTACACTAGTGTCACACGGGTACATTTAATAGCTATCATGGTGATCCGGGTGATCAGGATGGATCAGGGTGATGCGGAGCGGTTTTCTTGATTGCGATAAACTTCATGGTCGCTGCTACTCGGCTTAAACTAATCCGCTTCGAGCTTCGGTCTGATGAAATGCCCCAGCTGGCGCTTGCGTGCCGTAAAACATGTTATTGACAAAACTCAGCGTGCGATATTTCATTGATTCATTGATATGTGGAGTTTGCCGTCCCAAAACCACCATATGATTATGAGCGACGCCGTAGTGGAGAGCTCCGGAAATTTCGACCACCTGGGGTTCTTTTAACGTCACTCAAATCTGAGCATACGGGCCTAAAACATTTCCGCCTCCATCGGAAATGCAGCCGCCACAGCCTGGATCGATCCCATGACCTGCGGGTCGGCAGCCGAGTACCTTAGCCACTAGACCACTGCGTCGGGGCATACGATATTTCAATAAAGCAATTTAGAAACCATATGTTAATCATGCAAGAACACTCGAGCGTCAAGAACTTTGCTGCCACTACAAAAGTAATTTCATAGGTCTGTCATTCGGAGGAGTTTTTTTTTTGCAATTGTATTGCTGTGCGAGAATTTTTATCTTCACTTTTATGTATCATGGCATCTGGTTTTCTGTCTAGTGGCAGCGATACGGAAATCTTGTTGTACACGCCAGAGTTTCACTTCAGGCGCCTCAAGTATCCAAGTTTCTCCTGCCAGCAGTCACTAAAGGTATCTAAGGTAAAGGTATCCTCATTCGACCAAGAAGAGGGCGTTCTCTGCGACGTAGTCGAATATCTGGCGACACTCATAATCGATTCGCTTCCAGGTACTCCAACTGCTCCGATGATGCGAGAGTTGAACTTGTCGCCTGCTTATCGTCTGCTTCTTCCGCAACTACATGTGGTCAATATGAATCCTAAAATATTCAATATTGCAAGTACTTGACCAAATAAACAGCTCAAAGTTTTTTGTAAATAAATATATGGCTTGATACAAAATTATGCTTGATTTTTTTGTTTGTTTTGCTTTCAACAAACTCGGCCGGGGGTGCAGACGACACGAAATCGCGATCTCTCAGCCCGATCGCGATGTGTGGATTGCGATAGTCTTGATCCCGATCGGTCCTGGTCACAATTGAAAGTGACTGTGTAGCAGCATCTTATCTTGAACCTGGTTGATCTAAGTTTGCATTGATGACGATTAAGGATGCCCGTGTTACACCGGTAATAATAGCATTAGTTAAAATTCTGTTTTAAAGTTAATCAGCCTGTTTCGTGTACGTTTGATGAAAATGTTAACTCTTTGGAGACGAGGGCATTAAAACGAAGCCAAATATATTTTCTACTTTGACTGCGATTCATTTTTTTATGCTCCTAAAACAGTGAACGACTGCAGGGTTTGCAGAATGCATGAGTGCAGAATACGAGCATTGAAACACGCAAAGAGCGCACGGTGGTGGTGAAAATTATTTATTTCTTTCAGAGAGGTGTAGGACCTTTTGAGAAGTTCCTACGAGCTAGGCGGAGTCTCTATTCCGGGACCCCATTGGATAAAGCCACCCTTCTGGCTATCTGGACCGAGGCCCACTGGGCGTGAAGGTCTGAGTAGCTGAGCGTAGGGCCCGTCAACGAATGCATAAGAAAAAAAAGTAGCACACTGGGTGCAACACGCGTAATTGGGTTCATAAAAACAAAAGTAAAGAGGAAGCTCTTCGTGCCTGCAACCAAAAAAAGAAAGAACAGCACGCGCCAGAATGCTAAAAGAGGAGTCGCGGCTGGCGATAGTGTTGCCATGACGGCGAATACACTGTGCGCCTTGATTGGTCTTGTCTAATTCTAACATTCCCACTCGCCAGGGTCGCGTAAATAACACGACGTAAGTGTAAGTGACACTGCCACCACTGACGTCATTAATTAAGGCATCCTATGGGAGGTATACGGAACAGCAGCCCCTGACTTTGTGCTCAGCGGCAGGCCACGGGATCGACTGCGGCGGCTGCGTTTTCGATGGAGGCGAAAATGCTGTAGGCCCATGCGCTCAGACTTGGGTGCACGTTAAATAACCCCAGGTGGTCGAAACTTCCAGAGGCCTCCACTAATCATATGGTGGTTATTTTGAACCCCACATATCAATCGACTTTGTAAGGAGTGCTCAGTATTACCATGGTAAATATTGAAGAAACATGAGAAAAATGAACGCATCTTCATGAAATAATTTGTGATAAGTGCGTGGAGCTAAGTCTTCAGGTCCACAATGTCTACCCTGAGTTCGGAAAAGGTTTGTGTTACTAGGTGTTCTATATTGTCCAGTCACATTTACAAATAATATTAAAGTATTGTTGCCCTGCGGTGGTGGTGTTGTGGCTGTCGCACTTGGCTGAAACTGTAAAGGTGACGGGATCGAATCCCGGCTGCGGTGACTGCATTTCAGATGGAGGCCAAAATGTTTAAGGGCCGTGTGCTTAGATAAAAATGCACGCTAAAGAAGCCCGCGTAGTCTAAGTTTTCGGAGCCCTCCAATACACTATCTCACATAATCATATCCCGGTTCTAGGACCGAAAACCCCAGTAGTTATTATTATTTATTTGTTAAACATTTCTTCTGTCTCATGTCCCCGTGACAGATTCGGACGACGACAAGGCTAAACCCTAAGAAGCTTTGCCCCTGAAAATCCTTGTTTCTTTTTCATCCAATAATTGTGGTAGTACCATGGTGGAGCCACAAGCGCGTCTCTAGAAGACCACTGTGCTTAGAGTAAATGCGCGACAAATTAGAGTACGATGTACTGCACTATGGTTGAGAACTACGCTGTCCCAGCCTAAATCAGGGCTTTTGTGTATTTAGAACAACTCGTTAATGATCCAGAGCACTTCATACGCACTCTATACCACAGGAGAGCACTAAGCCGTGTTATGTCGTCCTGGCAAAAAGCACTGCGTCATCGAGACAGTGTTTAGAAAACGCGCTGAAATATTTAGAGTACTTCGTTCTCTATTAAGAGAAAGCGGAAAGCCCTCCCAAAAGATTATTGTTTTCGAGGTGCTGTTTAAAAAAGGTTTATTTGTGTTTAAAAAAGGGGTTCAAGATTTAGTGTACATGGTACTCTAATATGGGAGAGCACAAAGCCGTCCCGTGGGCCCCACCCTTGAGGAAGCAGCGAAGACAAAATTACGCCGCGAGCTCGTCCACGGTGATTGAAACAGATAATTTTCCTGTCACACGAAATTAAATTGTGTTAAAAAAGCGTTGTTAAGTTAGAGTACTGGTACACTACTATGGAAGAGTATAAATTGGGTTTCGAAAAAGTAGTTAGCAATTTAGAGTACTTAGTACTCTAATATAGGAGATCATAAACCCGCCTCGTGAGACTTACAATTGATAAGGCCGTATTCACAAAAATTACGCCATGAACGAGTTCGCGATAGCGAAGCAAATCAGCTTCCGTTCTGCAACGTGTGTTTAGAAAGAAATTCTTTAAACTCCCCGAAGAAAATTGTGAGGAAATGAAAATGCAACTTATTGAGCCAAGGGAGAGTACTGTTACGGTCACACATTCACCTTCACCGACTTCTGCCTTGGCCTTGAGAGGCGCCCAGCCAGAGAACGAGACAGTGGGGGGGGGGGGACGTTGTCGTTTCACAGCGGCGTCTCGAGCACACATTTCCGGTTGTTCTTGAGAGGCCCCCAGCCAGCGAACGGTCTAGAGTTATGTACGAGCGCACGGAAGAGTGGGGAGCAGGGAGGAGAGAGAGTGAATGGCGAGAGAAGGAGCGGCGAAGCACTGCACCCCCACCGTCTCCTACACTCTTAGAAGTACTTGTTCCTGGGCTATTTGGTTCGTCATACCGGGGGAGCTTCTAGATGCGTAAAAAACAACATAAGAAGAAGGACACTTTCTCGCAACACATTCTCCGGTTGCTAGGGGAGAGGATAAGCATGCGCGCCTGCCGCTGTTACTACGGGAGAAGAAGTGAGAACAAGGAGATAACACCTGCCTGCACAAATACAGCGCCATGAAGAGTGCCGGATGCGTGACATAGCCCGACCACACACTCGCATTTATATGTAGTCAACGATTTAGAGTACTCAGTACTGTAGTATGTGAGAGCATACAGCCGCTGCTTGGACCTCATGCTTGACGAGGCCGGGTTGGCAACAATACATACTGCACGGAGCTACGTCTCTAGACAAAGCAATCACCGCCCCAATTTCGGTCTGCCAACTGGTGTTTAGAAAAAGTGGTGAATGATTTAGAGTACTTGATACTCTACTTTAGGAAAGCACTAGGCTGTCCCGTAGGTCCAACACTGCCCGCAGATTTAACGTGCAATTCCCTGCAGGCACAGACAAAGAAGTTTATTACAAACTAGTAACAGCACTTCAGGTGAGTGTGTCTGTCTTGTGTAACATAATCACTTCAGTGGCACGTAAAAACAAGAGAACATACACACGATGTAACACACAGCATTGCAATACTCTCACAGATCATGAATCACTCAAGGAAACAAAAAGAAGAGAAAACACAAAAAGCTCCAAGTTCGAACAGAGTCACATATTATGTGCGACGAGAAGCAAGATTTTTTTTATCCTTGCCAGTGAGTTTTAAAATGTGAGTAAAGAAAATTTCTTTTTCCCATTCCTAACTCAAAAAAAAAAACGTGTAGGTCACCTTCTGATGAAGGCTTCTTCACTTTGCGTTTCACTCTGTTCGAGAAGGTACTGGACCATGGTCATTCTAATCTTCTGTAACGCTGGGTATATATGCAGTTCGTTGAGGTCATCAGCTTGTTTTGGCCATACAGCGCTGACGCCACATGACGAATATTGTGACGTAAAGTACGAGTTGTCTAACTAAGCCCCTTCTGCCCCGTCCGTCCGAAGCAAGGAGAAAAAAAAATGCTGGAGTGGAAGTCAATGCCTAGTAGTGAAGCCGAGCCTCTGGCAAGATTGCAGCTGCAGCGGCCATCTTACTTGGGGCACGATAAATTACCACCATCCAGCGATTAAGACGGGGAAGTTTATTGCAAACTGGTAACAATTTCAGGTGAGCACAACTGTCTGGTGTAACAAAATCACTCCAGTGGCATGTACAAACAAGAGAACATAGACAGGATGTAACACACAACACTTCAATATTCTCACAGATCACGAATGACTCAAGAAAATAAATAGAAAAAGAAATGCAAAAAACACTATGTTGGAACAAATTCACATATTACGTGCGACGAGAAGCAATTTTTTTCCCGAGTTAAAACGACAGTATAGGACAACACTTCAATTCCGAATTTCAAGAAAAAAACGTTTATGCCACCTTCTGATGAAGGCTTCTTCACCCTGAGTTTCAATATGTTCGGCAATGTATCAAATCGTGATGATTCTAATCTTCTGTAACGCTCAGTATGCAGCTCGTTGGGGTCATCGCCGTGCTTCGGCCATACAGAGGTGACGCTACAAGACAAACATTGGGACGTATAGCGCGAGTTGTTCAAATAAGCCCGCTGTCGGCCCGAAGGTATTGACCCTCCAAAATGACGACGCAGGAAATGCTACACCTCTTTGGCCGATATGCATTAAAACACTGTATGGTGGATCATTTCTATTTTTCTCCAGTTGGGGCGGTGGTCATTGGTAACGACGCCCCTCTTTGACAGTCTCTGACGAGTGTGCAACGCGTTCATCCACCACAGCCAATCAAATTCTCTGTTTCCGGTACGTGGTTGTTCCGCCATTTCTTCTACTTGCTGGGCCTCCATCTCTGTTTTACTTGTCAGTAATCGAGTGACTAATTAACATTTCGCTAATGCGTGTGAGTGCAAGCTTAACCATGTAATCTTCGGTGGCGTCACCGTCAACCGAAGGCTTGAGGCCCTCTGCTGCTTTATGAAAGCCATGTGGGTGTTCTGCTTGAGGCCCCCGGTACCTCTCTGACTTGAATGCGGCTCCAAGAGTTCCGGTCCAATATAGCAATGAGCTACGACCAGGATAGTCATTGTCCTGAAACAATTTATGAACTGTTTCAGTTGCAAGTGCCTTTGTGAATGTCGGAACATCTGGCAGGCTAAGTCCTCAACAACTTTTTGGGAGCTCCAGGAACTTTTATTGAATTTTCGATGTCTTCCCGTTCCATTGGAAGGCTTCCACAATGATGCAAGGCGACTCGCAAAAAGTTTGGGTATGAGTGCATTGTGTCCGATATAAAAAGCATAGGCGCATGCTTTGGTTTTCACCACCGTCACTTTGGCGTCAAGTGACAAATTGAAATCAGTGGCATACGTGAAGGCCTGCGTGACTCTATGTACGTCATCCTCCCAATTTCTTTTTGCCACCTCTCCGTCTTGAAAGTATACGACGAGAACTTTTACAGCATCCACGTATTGAATACTGCCCTGAAAAGAGCCGTGGAAGCCATCGAAATGAAGGGCCTTTCTTTTCCACGCATTCAGGAAAGCACCCGATAAACTGGAATACTCTTCGAACAGCTCCAAGGAAGCGCGGTAACTGGCTTGGTTTCGCGCTAACACAGAGATAACATCCGCATAAGCGGTGATGCTAACTTACCCCATACCTGTCATTGGAAAGCCCTGAACATTAGGACACTTTGCCACTTTCCTAAGTAGAGGATCTATGGAAAGAACAACGAGCGCCAGTGTCATTTGGCATCCTTGACGAACACCTCTTGTTACTGGAAAGGTTGTTGTCTCCACGCCATTGATGAGGAGTCGGCTGGTCATGTTGGTGTATAGAAGCTTTATACAGCAGACGTACTGCTCAGGCGAACCAAAAATTCTAAGTATGCAGTATAGGTAGCCATGTTCCACCCTGTTGAAGGCCTCAGCTTGATCCAACGATACGAAAGCATAGCTAAAATTTTTGGCGTTGACATAGTAGAAGAAATCTATTATCAGGGTAAGTGTTTCAGAAATTGACCTACCCGGCACTGCACACGTTTTTGTTAGTGACACTATACCGGACAAAAAAGGTTTTAGCCTCAAGCCAAGGATCCTAGCTACAAGTTTGTAGTCCGTGTTAAGGAGGTTAATCGGTCTGCACGACGGTGGATCGTCAGGATCCATGCCCTTTTTTGGCAGCAAGACTACACGGTCCTCACTGAAAGACCTCGGCTTTTGCCCCTCTACAATGAGCCCGTTGACCATGTCAGTAAGTGCGTCACCTAGGACGTCGAAGAAAGTTACATAAAACCCTGTCAGTATTCCGTCTCGACCTGGAGCCGTGGTAGTGTTCATTTTCTTCGGGGCTTGCCGAACTTTTGTCGCCTCAGCGCAGAGCATATGAAACGCTTCAGGACAGAGCGTGGGCAAGCTTTCACAAAAGTCTGCGATTCTTTGATGCTGGTTGCTGTCTTTTGAGCGATGGGCTGCAGAATAAAGCCTTTCAAAATGCGCCAGAAAGACCTCCACAATTGATTTGACATTTGTGATGATGCTCTCACACTCCGTCTGTGCTGCGCCGATAATGCTAGGCTGGTTTTTCTTTACCCCTACTCGCCGTGCGTATGCCAAGTTACCTAGTTCATCCATAGGAAGGCGCAGTTCCTCTGTGCGTTTAAGAGCCCCTGACTTTGTTCTCAACAAGAGGTCATATTTAGCCTTTTTTTCCCCTATGTACTCTTGAATTGCGCCAGTTGGATTTACTGCACGCTCAACGATTTGAAAACGCCTCAATATTTCATTCATTTGTGATGCTAGACATGAATGGTGCATTTTCCTTGCCTCCTGTGCAATCACAAGCCATCTGGCCTTCAAGAGATCCGATGCTGTCGGCGTAATTTGCTGCGTGTCTTCCAAAAACGCATATACCTCAATGCGTATTTTATGTACCGAATCTTCATCATTTACAATTGATGAATCCATTCGCCACAACTTGGAGAAATGCCTCCTAAGCTGGGCCTTCAAGACGAACAGCACTGGCATGTGGTCGCTGAGCTTGCGTTGTTAAGGCACTAAAGAAATGACATCGCATGTCTTTAAACTTGCAACAAGCTCGTCAGGGATATAGACTGCTTCAGTCCTGCTCTAAGGCGTACCTTGAAAGCGCGTGGCTGCAAAGGTGTTCCCGTGAAGCGTTGTCCGTGCATCCACTAGCTTTAACTCTCTACATATTTTATGCAGCTATTTGGATTGGAATGTCCTTCGTTCTTGACTAGGACCTCGGACATCTCGAATTGAATAAAAATGCAGTTAGAATCACGTAACACACACGGTGCTGAATTTAGCAGCAAGGACCTGACCCCTCTAAAAATAATTGACTAGAGACCTATACATGGGCGCGTAAAGCTTGGTGAATCGAATTTTCTGGTCGTTTATCCGCATGTCCACTACGATAACACGGCCTTCTGCATTGAATAGGCAATGCGCATCCCGCCTGAAACTCGGATTGAGAAACAGGACACCGGTGCCACGCGACTGCGTCTGCGTTAAGGAAAAGAAGGCTTCAACCGAAAATCTAGTACGGAAAGCCATGACGTCATGCCACGTTCGAAAGTCGGTCTCTTCCAGAAAAAGCACGTCCACCCCGAGCGAGCACGCAAGGTTCATTATCTGCTGTTGTTTGACAAGATACTTGAAACCACAAACATTGAAAGTCAAGAAAGATAGCCTATCCATTAAAAATAAATTTAGGGTGAAAAAAGCAACCATTTTTTCCTTAAAAGCAATGAATCAAGGGATGATACAGCCTCTCCTTTGTCAAGTGGCAGTAGATGAAGTCAACGTGATGATACTCGAAGGACTGGCGCTGTGATTTACTCACGTGCACAGATAGAACGGACACATTAAGTAACACCAATATTAACAGCAATAGTACACGCAGCATTCAACGTAAATCACATGATGCAATTACTATAACAGGGCATAGCCGCCACAGCAGAGAACTCACAAATTAGCGCCTGAAGGTTCCATCGTGAATGACAGTAACATATGGAATACTAGACAGTTTGCGTGCATCAAAGACAACGAACGCATAGTGGTTGCACGGCTTGGAAGCAAGCATTTCAAACGGAAAAAAATGAATGTGAGCAGCACAAATTAAAAAAAAACATTGAGTCCTCACCCGCATCAGGTGATGGATCTCGGTCTGGCGAATCCCCTCGGGGCTTTTTGGACGTTCCGGAGGTGCTGACGTCACTTCCACTGCTTGAACAACCAGGATTGGAGCAACGCTGAGAGTTTCTGGCTCTAGACAACGTCTCGGAAGAGCACGTATTTTCAAGAGACAAAGATATCGATCGTGCAGCTTGCAAAAACTTTCACTCCTTAATTTTCGTGATGGTGACCGGCTCCTACAATGTCTGGATGTCTTGTCGGACGCTTCTTCTTGGGCCTGTACAGTGTGTGGAGGAGTTGTATGTTTCCTTGAAGACGTGGTCTTTACATCTTTCGTGGTCGCCGTCTTCCCGCTACCTTCCAGGCCCACAGGTGGCCGTTCATCAAGTTCGTCACGTGCACTCGTTGCTCTGGGAGGTCAGGTATTGGTGAGCCATTTTCCCGGCTGGCCAGCGCCCCGAAATGCTTGGGACGCTTCCTTCAGCGGCGATGCGTTGGAGGATTGTTCGTTTTCTGTGGCCTTGAGTTCCTCTAATGAAGACTTAGCAAGCGCACTTGGCGCCTCTGCAGCGTTGCTGGGCTCCTCTGGTGACGTTGTGGGAGATGACAACGCTGCGGTGTCCCCAGTCAGCGCAGAAACGTCGTTGTCACTCGTTGTACATGGCGACGCGGCATCAACGCCGCTGGCGTCTTCTGACTTGACGTCATGAAACTCTGTGTCGGTTGCGCTATCGTCCTTCCAAAAATCTGGAATCTTCTGGTGCCGTGGCTTGGCGTTGCGTTGCAAAACTTCCACGTGCGAGGAGGTTTCAACTTGGGTCATTCTCTTCGAAGCAGACTCTCCAAGTTCTGATAATTATTTCATTGACTACGAAGGGCTCTGCGCTGCGTCGGCGTATGACTTGGGACGGAAGCAATCTTTCGTCGCGTGGTCCCCATTACAGCGCATACACTTCGACAGACAATTCTCAGACGTATGGCCGAAGGTGCCACATCGTTGACAGAAGGGTGTTGGGCAAGTAGCCGCAACATGACTTTCTCTGCAGCAGCGTGCGCATACTCTGCGCATACCGCGATACTCGAGCATCACATGGTGACCTTGAATCGCTAGGAAGTTAGGGGTGGGCTTGGCCATCTCGATTCGGACGATGCGGGTACTAGTGTACGTTGATTGATGCCTCTGCAGGGTAATAAATGTGATACCCTTCACTTTTCCGTGTGAATGAAGAGATGAAATAACTGCGTCATCTAACAGTACGGCGGGAGGAGGAGCACACTGACTTGCACACTTGGCGTCCCGACTGCTGAACTTGTACCTTGTGACCTTGTAAGTTGAAACCTTGGTTTACAATCAACTTGGTTGCTTGTGCAGCCGACTGAGCCACAACTACGAACTCAGAAGCTCCGAGGTGTTGCAGGAACAGCACCCCTTCACTCCCAATGACGTCTTCGAGGCAATCGATGATCTCGTCGACGGACGCCATCCCCTCCAGAACGGTGAAGTTGAAGCAGTGCTCCTTGAGGGGGAGCGCCGACGGCCTTGGCACCATCCTCGCTGGTCCCGGCAGGGGCCGATGACGATGGGATCAGGCCTGAAAGGAGCTGGCTGGCAAAGTTGCGAATGGACACCCGGTAGTGACGCCGCCGGAACGCTGACCGCGTTAAAGACTGGAACACCGAAAGGAGCACAACAATAAACGACGAAGCGTTTCCCTCGCACGCCTAACGAGTGCAATGTGGAAGCTTTTTCGGGTCACAGAGTGCTCCAAATGCGTCTTAGTGTTACTAGTTTTCCTTGGTGAGCTTCTAATTTGAAGCAAAGTACTGCTTTTATTATAAGTGTTTTCCGTGTGTGTTAGTTTAATAACTGTGTTTTAACTGTGTTCTTTTAATATAACAACTGTGACTTAATATAAAACTAATTTAGAATTTTGACTAACATATCAAAGCACTTGATCTCTATGCGGGCACTATCGTAAAAGAGCATGGTTACGCCATCTTGGCAGTGGCAAAAGATGGCTTCACTTCTGCTGGCAAGACATTGCGGGAGCTTCCACTCAATCGCTTTTTTTCAATCCTCTTTGGTTCGAAGGAGGATCCCCAGGTGGCGCTGAGGAGCGCACACGCGTTCACATCAAAACCCGAGTGAGCTCTGCGGCGGACGCGGACGAAGATTTCCTTGCACCTGACGAGGTTCTACAAGGGGAGCCGACTGGCGACGCCGAGAGCGACGAAAAAGACACAGTGGAGAAACAGGATGACGAAACCAAGAATGGCCAGTGGCAGGTAGCAATGTCATTGTGACAGCGAAAACGCATCGGGAAACAAGAACGCGCAGCCCGTGATGACAGCGTTGCTTGAGGCGTAACTGAAAGCAACAGCTGCGGCGCCAGAACGCTTGCAGAAGAGTGATGCGGAAGAGCATCTGAAAGGGGCCGACGACGAACGCGCGGTGCCGCTGCTCAAAATCAATATGAAGGTTATCATGCGGCCCAGACCAAGGGTGAGTTGTGAAGGAACTGAAAGCATACCAGGTCACCAGAACTGAAAGCATACCTTTCTAAAACTAAGAAGGTTGCACCCAGCGAGTGTAACGTAGCAACCCTTTCTTGTCAGATAGTTCTCAATGTACATGCGAATGGCTGCTAATGGGGATCGCAGCGTGCAGGTTAACTAAAAGCCGAATGTTCCTGTCTCTCATTCTCCATTAGCAGCCATTGGCATGTACATAGAGCACTAAATTTTATTTTTAACAACGCACAGAAGAAATATCTCACTGGCACCACCTCGGAGGTCAAAATGTTCTACTTGTTACACACTACAACGGCTACTAGGGTCAAACGGGTGCCGCTATAAAAAGCTTCACCCCTAAAAACTCAAACGCGTCCCTCAAAAGAGCCGGTCGCTGCTGTCGCACAAACTTAGCACACCTCAAACCACTGGCCTACTCAAGAAACGCTGGTTCAGCACGGACTACGAGGACTCGGCACCGCCAGGCGGAGCCCGTTCCATTTCCCGATCCAGGTCTCGGTCTACATCCCGATCCAGGTCTGGCTCTCGAGACGGCTCCAACTCCAGGAGTGGTGACCACAAGCAGGCCCAAGCATAGCAACAACAGCACAAGGGCAAAAAGGTGCAGAAAAAGCAAAATGACAGCATATCCACTGAGTGAATGATGGAGAGTGGGTCGAAGCATCCGTCCGTCCATACGTGCATCTGTGCGTCCGTCCGTGCGTTCGTCCATGCATCCACCCCTGCGTCCGTCCATGCGTCCATTCGTCGGTGCAGCCATCCGTGAGTGCGCCCATGCATCTGTCTGGGTGTCCGTTCATCCATCTATTCAACACTCCAAGTACCACCATCTCGCATCTTTTCATTATATATTTCGTATATGCACCGCCATCCCACGGACATTCCAAGGACTAAACGAGAAGTGGCACACGCACATTTTTTTACGGCTTGCGCTTCGCGTATACTTTTCACCTTACGACACCTCGAGTTCATGGTTTATACTAGTTCACTGTATTCATGGCACTGCGGCCCAACGCTCGCTAAACCTTTCTAAAACCAAGAAAGTTATGCCCAGCGAGTATAACGTAGCAACCCTTTCTTGTCAAATACTGCTCAATGTACATGCTCAATGTACTGCTCAATGTACATGCTAAGGGGGAATGAATCACAGGAGAATTCGGCTTTTATCCAACGCACACACTGCGAATTTTTCATTGTTCAACAACGCACAGCAAAAATCTCTCACCAGCACCAACTTGGAAATCAAAACGTAAAGCTGGTTACACACTGCGACTACTACTACGACTACGAGGGACGAAGGGGTGCCGCTATAAGGAGCTTCGCCCCTAAAAGCAAGGATACAGGTTAGCTGGGAAGCGAAATCCCCCCAAAACTCACACCAAACACCCTAACTCACGCGCTTAGAACGCGAATGAGAGATAATGCGGGTGGGAATAGAAGACCTAGAACGCGAAAAAGGCAACTAAAAAGCAATACACGCAGCACTCGCAAGAAAACTCGACACCAGCCCAGAGTGGCCACAAATCGCAGACACAACCGAATGCAAGAGGCGACTTAATAATTACGCCGTCGATGCTGAAAGAAACAATAAAGGAAGTTATACCGACAGTTATGGAGCAAGTAATGATAAAGGTAGATAGAAAGCTCGATATTCTGGACGAAAAATTCAAGGCACAACACATAAAATTCACGAAAGCGTTGCAGAAGCATGCCACAGGCGTCAACAATAGAGAAAAAGCTGAGAAAATTTACAACAGGCTCGGATTGTCGGTCATGAACAAGGAAACGCATAATGGCTAAATATCAAACGCAGTGGTCAGAAAAGTGCAAAACATAGTAGTGGAACTGCCAAGGCTTCCGACGGAAAAGAGGGCAACTGTTGGAGCTGGTGGCGTCGCAACAAAAGCCACCTGCTGTCATAGCAGACCAGGAAGCCGGAACACAACCAAAATTACGGTGCTACGAAACTTATAGTACCGGGGACGCAGAATGGAAAGTTGCTACATTAGTCGATAACTCAATCACAGCAATATGTCATCAGCCTATAGAAGAGGCGGATATCTCGCATATCATAACAGAAATAACCCGCAGAGGGAGCCATGGAATTGGTGCCTTCGTACTCAATATCTATAGTCCCCCAAGACAAAAGAGAGCAACGTTCGAAAAGCTCTTTCTTTCAAGAGACAGCAAAACTGGCGAAAGGCAATCCATTAATCATAGTTGGGGACTCTAATGCCAGGCATGCAAGCTGGGGATATAAGATGCAAGACACCAAAGGCAATATTATCGCAAGACAAATAGAGAAACTTGGAATGACGTTGTTAACTGACCCTGCAATACCAACGAGAACAGGTAACAGCGTATCCATGGACACAAGTCCGGACACAAGTCGGAACACACTCCCTACTCTACCACAACATGAATAGAGAGGAGAAAGAAAAAGGAGACAAAATGATAAGGATGGTGTATAAAGCGTCTCTGCGACTACCACAAAGCACTTCAACTGCGAAGCTATTAGCGCTCGGATTTCACAATGAGTTGGCTGAAGCGCAAGAAACC
Source organism: Rhipicephalus microplus (assembly GCF_043290135.1). Taxonomy (NCBI): domain Eukaryota; kingdom Metazoa; phylum Arthropoda; class Arachnida; order Ixodida; family Ixodidae; genus Rhipicephalus; species Rhipicephalus microplus. Next base: position 145,507,386 of record NC_134702.1, read on the forward strand.
ACCCACATTAACCACCTGCTACTGGCGCCAACCGGTAGAAAACTCGGAAAGGCACATGGAAAAGTTAAGGAATTGTCATGCTCAGTCAGAGCCTGGTACAAGATATGTCCCCTTCCGAAGAACATGGACCTAGTTCTAAATGCTGGAAGACGTAAAGCAAGAGCCGCTGACATATATAAAAAGACAAAATATTTGAATACGTCGACATTCACAGAAGCTGTACCATATCAGAAAAATGCAAAGAACATGGTGGCCGTGGTCTCAGACCGAAATGAAACGTTACAAGTTGTGCCTCCATAGCCCAAGCCTCTATCACAGAAGCGGAGGAGATATATCGATCACGCTGGCAATCAAGGAGGGAAAGGAACGAAAAGCCCCACTGACAATGATCACGGATTCGAAGGCTCCGTGTAGGAATTACTAAAAGGGCAGAATATGTATGAAAGCTTTCCAAATTCTAACCAAAGCTCACAAAGACTTTCCAATTGAATGCACCGAAATCCGGGCGACAGGGCATCACCGGGATCTAGTTTCCGGATGAGGCGGTTCGAGGCTTCACAAATCACCGAGCTTCCTTTCACACTGCAATAGAGGACCCAAGGCCCCTAGACCCCAACTTTGGTACAATTCTTCAGTAATACAGGGACAATAGAAAACTGTATCCAGCACCGCATAAGAATCTCAAAGCAATAGAATCAGTGCCAATAGGCAGAATCAAAACACATACACGAACTTACAAAGCCTACATGTATTTTACCCCAGAGCATAAAGAGATATATGTCCATGGTGAGGGGCCACACCAACTCTGTTTCACATCATGTGGGAGTGTGCATATCACAGTGAAGAACACAACATGAATAAACACAGAGGAAATATGAGAGGCACTGTTGCCCAGCGCGGTCATTCCTGATCAGTGCTGGCTGATCTAACGGGTAGAGGAGATGGCTAAGGCCAGCGGAGCCCTGGAATAGGGGCCCGACCATTTGGAAGGCTCGGCATTATGTGCAAATAAACTTTTAAAGACGATGGTCTTTCTTGGGACCTTCGACGCAAGAATTTTGGTCTGTCTGTCTGTCTGTCTGTCTGTCTGTCTGTCTGTCTGTCTGTCTGTCTGTCTGTCTGTAGATTTGTTTGTTTGTCCAATCTTAGCGGGATCGGGTACTTGAAACGGTTGACCCCATCCGCAGCGACCACCAAGGTTACTCAAGGTTGAGCGTTCATGCTTGTGCGATTGTCAATTAAAAACAATTATTGCGCATGTCTGGGGCAACATAACAACACGCATAGATTCTGCATATGCATCTCTTACTAGAAAACGCATACCTAAGTAATTTTAAGGACCGTAGCACTTATCACGCAGCGCTTACCATGCAAAGCTTGCACGGAACGGGGAGTGTTTCCAACGCTTTGTTAAGACGAGATGATGGTGGCACCTACCCTTCGCCTCGCGTTCTACACCTTATCACCTCTGAGACGGGCGCGCACGGCCACGCGCTTTGTTTTCCAATATAAACTGCCAGATGGCACTCATGTCTCACTGTGACGTGACTTGATGCGCTCGTTCGCCTCCGCTGCACGCTCGAGGCACTCTAACGCGGCGCCTCCGGAATACTATTCACCGATTTTCTTGCGCAGAACATCAAAAAAATGTTTTGTTCACTCTCTCCACACCCAAGACTATTGTCTTTCGACGACATTTGCAGATTACATGCAGATACGGCGCCATTTTTTCTCTCTCTCTCTCCTTGGTCCGAAGGAACTGACACTCCGAACTGACGACGCATGTTGTGACTCACGCCTTTGGCCCCTACGCTTACAAAGGGCCGGTTCACGCTAGCGGCAAGCCTGCGGTAACGGCGCAGTGCAGTAGACCGTCGGCCACCGCCGTCTGCGGGAGAGCTGTTCAAAGCCTCCGAGAAATATGGCTGTCCTGAATACAGCTGTCGACTGCCTCGAATCTATCAAGCAACCACCGTGCGCTCTGTAGCTCATAAGCTCCGAAGTGGTGCTTCCATTGGCTTTAGACTGATGTCCTTTAGCTTCGACAACACAGCACTCAAATCAATTCGGCACCGTTTTTGAGAGTTATACTCAAATAATTGATGTTGTAGGCTTAAAAAACCGTTCCTGAATCTCGGAACGCATAAATTACACGTTTGTGGAACACACACGTCATAGCGTGAAAACCGGGAGCAAGAAGCGAGCAGCTCAAACTGTCCCGCGGCAGACGCAGGTGATGCGGAGAGGCAAAAGCAGACAACGCGGCTCAGCCCCGTCACTCTTCGGCAAACCGCAAAAGAGGGGTCTCGGACCCATTCTTCGAACGGCAATGAATGGCACACGTGCGCGCAGGGAACAGAACCGTGTGTTTGGAGGAAGTAGTTAATAGTTAGGAGCACTTGTTACTCTACTATGGGAGATCATAGAGCCCTCCCTTGGGCCTCATCCATCTCAGAACAAGAGGTAACGATTTAGCGTACTGAGTACTCTACTATGGAAGAGCTGAAAGCCGTCCCGTGGACCTCTTGTGTTTAGAAAAAATGTTTAACAATTTCGAGTACTTCGTACTATTACTATGGGAGAGACACTTGCTTAAGAAGTACCGATACTATTCTCACGTAACATAATGTTCATGCAAATATCCGACCAGACAAAACCCCCAAACTAATACATGGTATACATTTCATTTGCATAAAGTTTAGAGTTTTTTTTCATAGGTATAAGCTACTGCAAAACCATTTTTGCAAAGTGTTTGACAATTTGCACTGCTCCTTTCTTTACCATAACAACAATTGTGAAAATCTTTTTCAGGTTTCTAAGCGTAAATCAGCAAAAACTCACCCATCAGGCTTTTCATCAGCAGTTAATTTAAGGCAGAATCTTCTGGCGCCCCATCGAACACGTGAAGTCGGCGGCGTCGGAGTCTACACGTTTGATAGAAAAGCCTGGTGTGTGGCAACAACATTTGTTTGCAGAAAATGTACGTCGGTCACCCTTTTAAACGATAAGGATTTCTTCGCCAACTTCGACGACTTTGAATCTATCTATCTATCTATCTATCTATCTATCTATCTATCTATCTATCTATCTATCTATCTATCTATCTATCTATCTATCTATCTATCTATCTATCTATCTATCTATCTATCTATCTATCTATCTATCTATCTATCTATCTATCTATCTAAGCTCTCCTGGCCGTTTCGATAATGGTATCTATACCAAACTTGGTATGGCATAACATGACTGTACGATGAACATATTTGAATACTCATAACATAAAAATTATGACATGTATGTCATGAATGTCATGATTTACGTTTCATGTTGCTGGAGGTCTTGCGGGGGTTTCGTTTGGATGGCATGTTGCAAAACTGGTATGGTATGACATGATTGAATGGCGAACACAAGTCACAGACCCTAACATCTTACTATCTATCTATCTATCTATCTATCTATCTATCTATCTATCTATCTATCTATCTATCTATCTATCTATCTATCTATCTATCTATCTATCTATCTAAGCTCTTCTTTCGATGATGGTATCTATACCAAACTTGGTATGGCATAACATGACTGTACGAAGAACATATTTCAATACTCATAACATAAAAATTATGACATGTATGTTACAAATGTCATGATTTACGTTTCATGGTGCTGGAGGTCTTGCGGTGGTTTCGTTTGCATGGCATGTTGAAAAACTGGTATGGTATGGCATGATTGCATGGCGAACACAAGCGACAGACCGTAACATGAAAATCAAGACATACGGGTCATGTAACAGCATGACTACATGCCACGCTCATGATGCACTCGCGGCCGTTTCGTTAGCGTCACATATACGAAATTTGTTATAACAGTATTTAAATGGATTTACATGATATGTGACTGGTTCAAACTGGTAATCATGAGATGCGTGAAATGTAACAACATGACTACATGCCACGCTCATGTGCTGACGGCCGTTTTGCTAGCTTCACTTCTACGAAATTTGATATTACGGGACGTGAATGAATGACGAAGGTGTGATACTGGTGCAAACATGATAAACATGAGATGCGCGTCATGTAACAACTATACATGCTACGCTCATGATGCGCTCGCGGACGTTTCATTAGCTTCACATGTAAGAAACTCGGTATTACGTGATGCGAACGGACGACATAAGTAAATGACACATCCAAACATAATAATCAAGACATACGGGGGATGTAACAACATGACTACATGTCACACTGATGATGCGTTCGCGGCCGTTTCGCTAGTTTCACATATGGCAAATTTGGTATTACGTGACGCCAACGGATGACAAAGGTATGGAACTGCTTGAAGCATGATAATCATGAGATGTGCGTCACGCGAGAACATGACTTCATGTCACAGTCAAGGCGCGAATACATTTCGACGTGACGTGGAGCACGTGCTCACAGGCGTTCATTTCGTAGCGTCACGCCGGCGTTGCCACGCCAGGCGCCAGTCTTGCCATATACTCGCAGGCGTGCGCCACGCTGCGTTGCTTTCACATGACACGCATCTATCATTGTCATGTTTGCACCGGTCACATGCCTTCGTCATTCATTCGCATCACGTAACGCCGAATTCGCTGTATGTGAAGGTAGCGAGACGGCTGCGAGCGCATCATGAGCGTAGCGTGTAGTCATCACTCATGACTTACATGACAAACATGTAATGATTTCCACATTAGGGTCTATCGCCTGTGTTCGCCATGCAATCATGTCATAGCATACCAGTTTTGCAACATGTCATGTGAACGAGACTACTGCAAGAGCAGCAATACCGTGAATTGTAAATCATGAAATTAATGATACACACATCATGATGTTCATGTTACGAATAGTAAAATATGCTCGTCATACAGTCATGTTATGCCATACCAAGTTCGGTATCAATACCAATATCCAAACGGCTAGGAGGGCTAAAAGTCGTAGGTGGCTGGCTGGCTAGATAGATAGATAGGTAGATAGATAGATAGATAGATAGATAGATAGATAGATAGATAGATAGATAGATAGATAGATAGATAGATAGATAGATAGATAGATAGATACGCTCAACGTCGCCGAAGCTCGCTTAGAAATTCTTCGCATAAAAAAAAACATCGCGTTCCCTTTGAAGCGGCGCTACATACATATCATTCGCATGGCATGTCAGCGTCTTTCCTTTCACAATTTGGAACCTCAAATACATAAAAAAACTCAAAGGAACGCGCAAAACACGAGCAGACGAACCATGAAGAATGCACATTACTAAAGACGCCATGGGTAACGCTGGTTCTGCGAACGCATGACGAACGCGCAATTTTCCGGCGTACTGAAACAATTGGCCACTTGATGACACCGCCCCACCTGCTGACGTGGTGCGAGTGGAAAAGATTCACTACTCAGCCCTCCTCTTTTAACGGTTTGTGTTTGTTACGTGCGGTGACTACACTTGTGAGGCAAACTATGAATCTTGGAGATATATTCTACACCTGTTTTACCCGTTTAGTTATTTTAATTGCGCCACATTAGGGCGAATGTTTGAACTCACATAAAAAAAACTTTTTTTCATTCATTAGATGTTGCTACCACCAAAAATAGGCCTGTGAGATTTAGGATTAATTCAAAACATTTAGTTTGAAGCACTTAGTGGTCAAGTTAATGAGCATAAATAGATACAAGGCCCAATATGCATCTACTAATGTGCAATACTCGTTGGTACTTAGCGTCAAAAAAAGCGAGTTCCTAGAAACTGGCCAGCAGAAAAGTTAGCTATTTTCAATGCTGTCTTGTAGGTTCTATAATAAAGATAAAATAATTTTTCTCTTCATAGAATCGCAGAAAGAGGCCTGCCGCTTCAATATATAAAAGTTCAGAGTATCAGCTAGTATTGTTTTGTCGCTTCGTCGGTAATGCGTAAAAGAGTGGCTACATGGAGTGGCTGGCATTACATTTAAAAAAATAAAAGATCCCTGCGCACTAAGGAAGTATATTTTATTAAAAAAAAAACGGTATGCGTGTCCTTTAAAAAAACGGTAATGCGTGTCCAAGTACAGCCATAAACTGCCCCATTGATTGATTTATATGTGGGGTTTAACGTTTCAAAACCACCATATGATTATGAGAGACGCCCTAGTGAAGGCTCCGGAAATTTCGACTACCTGGGGTTCTTTAAAGGACCACTCACCAGGCCCAATACCGAATTTTAGTTAGACAGTGGAAGTTGTTGGGTGTCCGATGAGGAACGTTTTGCCACAAAAATTTTTCGAATATGTTCATTACGAGTGGAGAAAACAGGTTTTTTGAAGTGGTGCGAAACAAGGGTGAGAGGAGGTGAGCTCGAAACCCTTACCGCTCCTTCGCGTAGCTTTCGCAAGCCAAGTCTCCCCCCCTCCCCCCTTTCAGGCATCCGACCAAGAGGTGACGTGCGCATGACGAGCCGAACAAGCCCCGCCCCCGAGCACGCGAGCAGCGTTGCTTTGTTGACCAGCGTTATTTTGTGGTCTTCTGCCTCTTTCTGCGCGATGGTTTGGAAACGCTGGCTTAGACGGGGTAGAGTACATGAGCACAATGAGTGCGTGAACGCGTAGGAACATTCCACGGCGGTCGTCTGCTCAATGCGCTGACCGCGGGGACATGAACACATGCGCAACGCTGGCACATTAGCCCCGCATCTCGTAGCATTTCACGGGGGAAAATGAAAGAAAAACGCGCACAATTTTTTATTGCGTGACGTTATTTATTTCAAGTTTTATTCATGTCTTAAAGCAACAAATACATAAACAACGCATGTTGTGTTAAATAATTTTTGCCATGTGACGTGGTATATTGTTCACAACGTCAGAGCAGACTTGTCTACGTAGAGGACCAGCGTCACTGCATTGCCGTGTACGTAGGGCCATTCCTAGGCCCGCGTCATGCCCTCATTCTCTACGCGTGCGCTGGCAGAGAGGAGGGGGAGAACCTTTCACCTTGAAATTGGGCCCATTTACGCGGCGTGTAGCGTTGCAAAATTTGGCAGACGTGATCATGAACGCCTCGTCTACGCATTGCGCCTGTCAGCTCAAAATTGTAAAACCTGGTGAGTGGCCCTTTAATGTGCACCCAAATCTGAGCCCGCGGGCCTACAACACTTCCGCCTCCATCGAAAATGCAGCCGCCGCAGCCGGGATTCGATCCCGCGACCTGCGGGTCAGCAGCCGAGTACCTTAGGCACTAGACTACCACGGCGGGGCGCTATCTAATACAAATTGAACATAGACAATGAAAGGTGTATAATTGATATGTGGTGTTTAACGTGCCGTAACCAACGTATGATCATGGGAAACGCCGTAGTGGAGGGCTCTGGAGATGTCGACCTCCTAGGATTCTTTAACGTGCACCCAAATGTAGACCATGAAAGGTTGTGGTTTGATAAATCACATTTTTGTTTCGGAATTATTGAATGCAGTTTGTGCCACACAACAGACAAGTTATAAGCAACATGTCATGCGAAGCCAAATGCGACAGAATTTTCCGGTATGAAGGGCGCCTGAGTGATGAAAAGTCGCGTGACAATGAATGTTGCTGAACTGCAGCATAAACCAGAACGGTGCTGGAACACAAATATTTTCAAATGCGAATTATGCCGTAGTTTAATCTGGTGGGCGTAATCATCCTTATTGCGCATGTGCAGCAGCTGGCCCAAGCACTGCCAGAATGTGCTCGCGCGCTAGTGTGTTCAAGCCTGTGTAAGGAACTGGGTAAGACTATGCGACCCCTTCCCGTTACACTATCTCAGCAATCACGTGATGGCGGTGGGGGACCAGAATTTGCAGACCCGCGATGAACCGACGTGCTCCCGCGTGGCTTGACGATGAACGCTCGTGCCATGCTTCAATAAGAAATCGGAACGAGTAACCGCAACAAAAACTCCAGTGAATTCATAGTGTTCTCCACTTGTAAGGTCGCGTTAACACCAGGCAATGTGGGCCGAGATGAAGGGAATGGCGCGTGCGTTGCTTCGCATGCTTTTCTTTAGTTGAAGATAGTGTAACGTTTTTTTTAAGTAGTCATTTCCCGTTCACGTTTTTATATGAATATGAAGTTTTTAGAGCCGAAAGCGAGTTCGTATACTCGTATCGAAGCGCAGTGTGAGTCGAAGCACGTTAGTGCACACAATTTCTTCACAATGTACGATATGTTACTCAACTTAATAGCAAATATTCTAGCACCAATAAACGTAGGTTCAAAATTTCATTCCTGTTTTCTGCGTGATATATATAGAAAATACGCCTTCTTTTTAAACGTTTCGTTTTTGGGACAGTGTGCTGCTCACACCACTGATATAATTTGTATTTGTTTTACTTTCTACGTTCTGACTTTTCTTTTTTTTGCACGCGTGAAAAAGTCACACCGTTTATCCACTCCTCATACGCTAAGCGGCGTCTAGCCGTGTCGATTGCGTGCAGCCATCAGTCAGTTTCCACAGTCGTGTGAACCACGCATTATACCGCACTACTTCGCCAAGAACTGCATGAGCAGAAGCTCTGCCCCCGCAGCTTTCTCTCTATTGCCGAGAAAAGCGGTCCACGAGTAAATATATCTCCGCTTTTGTTCACCAGTACTGAGGCAGAATTGTGGCTACATTATTGACTATTTCGCGGTGATGTCGCACGTTCTTCTGCACTCTGTTTATATGGCGAGAAAGACAATAGGTTGGTGACCTCTTACCAAGATAACGATAAAAGTAGTACAGCATGAGTAGCATGACACTCATGTGCATGACGAACATGATGACCAGCTTAGGGGAGAGTGGCACCGTGAACTCTTCCTCCAGCTCAACCATGCTCTCCGTGAAGTCCGACGGCTCCACTGGCACGCCGACCGACACGGACGCCTTCCTGCGTAGCAACAAACCATGCAGATGCACACAGTTATTATCAACTTTATAAAAGACCTCGCAAGAGAACCTCGCTTGCGAGCTTGCTGGAGACATTAGTAATCAGTCGCCAGCGGTCGCCTGGTCATATGTACAAGCACATAACGTATGAGGCGCAATTTTACAATGGAAACTATAAATCAGCACCACATAAACCTCTGGCAGTCCCTACAGGCTAACGTCCCCATACCCTTGCCGGGTGCTATATGACACGTTCTTCAGGGGAATATCGGGTAACATTTTATTCCTGGGGCGATAGCTTTCGACAAAATTTACTTTCGTAATAGGCATCTGCGCAGTTAACTAATAACTCAACCTTCCTACCACTCTAATTGCATTGATCACTCCGACAAAGTTGGAATCATTTTCTGTCATACCGAATGCTGTTACCACAGTTTCATTTCGCGCACATCACAGGATTGAAAACCCGTTCCCTGAGGCATCGTCACCTTTGAGTACCATCAACGTTTGTTTGAAACATTATCAAACACTGCATAAATTGGACCCAAAGATCTTGTATTGTTACTTATTGTATGCTGCGGTTTTTGTTTGCTGTTACTTGTTTTAATATTTGCTGACTTTCCTCTTTGATGCCTATCACCTTGAGAGTATTGATAAGTGAAATGAAAGTTAATTTTAGAGATGACACTTTTCTCGCTCGCATTGTTATTCTTTAGTCGTTACATGATGGTGCCTTGAGTGCAAAACCTAAACGCCAACAAACTAGGCAGTGCCTGTCGCACACTTCGTTCGTGCTTAGTTTCAATACTTCCGGTTTGCAAGGCCAAATACAATCCAAAATTTATATTCTCACGTGTACAGAACGTGTACGCTATAAATAAGAGTAGACAAGTTCAGGAGACAGATAGTACGGAAATAGATTGAGTGCGCCTTAATGTGAACACTATATACATGTTCAGCTCCCAGCGGTAGCACGTTTTTTGTCCTATTTATTTTATTTTATCTCATCAGTTACACAGCCAAATCTACAACTCAACTGAGTTGCGCGAAAAAAATTGAAGTAAAGAAGGAAGACACCTAGACACGGCGCCCACTAACAACTGAAATTTTATTCGAGAAAACAGACATATATACGTGCTTTTCTGGAAGCGCATCATTATTACAATATGTCTGCTAATCCAATATTTTTTTTTCTATGGATGTGTTATGCTGTTGTGGGCGTTGTGTTTCTGTGGTTTTGTGTCGAGCCATCCCGACGATGAGCCATAGAGCTCATCCCGACGAAAGGGCGCGGCCCTGGCCTGTTTGTGCTGAACGTGTACAGCAGACCCAAAGCCAGACACCGCTTTAGCACGTTACTGCGAGAGGCGCGCGAGGCAGCTGCCGACGGGCCCTTGCTCATCGCGGGCGACTTCAACGCGCCCCACGCGGCGTGGGGGTACGGCTACGAAACGCCAAAAGGTAAGCGCCTTTGGGACGATGCGCAGAATGAGGGCCTCGAGCTCATCACAGACCCTTCCGTGCATACGCGCAGGGGCAACAGCGTATGCGCAGACACCTCACCCGACCTCACATTTACCAAGAACGTTGCTAGCGCGCGATGGTACAATACACAGGAAGACCTGGGTAGTGATCACTCAGTGATCGTGATCCAGGTCGACGCTGAACCTCACCACCGCGTTCATCGGGAAGGTACCAAGGGCAAGAACCACCGTCTGGTGGATTGGGACGCGTTTTGCAAAGTCCGGAAAGAGAAGAATCGTGGCAGTGCGGCTATTGAGGATATAGATAGCTGGACTGCGACGCTCAATGGGGATTTAGAAACGGCGACGCGGGAGGTTCCGCCAGAAGCACAGCTCTAAGTGGTAGACAGCAAACTCCTACACATGTGGGAAGCCAAGCGCAGCCTGCAAGACAGGTGGAAGCGTCAACGCCACAATCGAACGCTGCGCAGACGCATAGCACGGCTAAGCAGGGACATGGAAGAGCACGCGTTACAGGTATGCAAAACGCAATGGGAAGAGATCTGCAATGGGATGGAGAACCAGCTGGGACGGGCCAAGACGTGGCATCTCCTCCGGCACCTCTTGGATCCGGAGGAGACGAAAACATCGCAGGCACATAAGTTTAACAAGTTGCTGCACGACTACAAGGGCACCCACGCGGACCTTCTAGATGACGTGCGAACCCGTTACTTTCAGTCACGTAGCCCCCTCGCGCATTCGGCATACGCCTGGGAGGGTGAGGGTAACGCGGAGCTAGACGAGGACTTCAGCGTTGCAGAGGTGAGGGCGGTGCTGCACAGGCTCAACACAAAGTCGGCGCCAGGCCCGGACGGGATAACCAACAAAGCGCTACGTAACTTGGACGATGAGTCGATAGAACAACTGACGGCTTACATGAACGAGTGCTGGAATGCGGGCGCTATACCGAACTCGTGGAAAATGGCGCGCATAATTATGATCCCCAAACCGGGCAAACGAGTACAGATTGACAACCTTCGACCAATATTCCTGACGTCCTGCGTTGGTAAGGTCATGGAACACGTGGTTCTCGCTCGCCTTACCAACTACCTCGAGGACCGAAAAATGCTCCCACACACAATGCTGGGGTTCCGTCGTAACCTTTCCAAGCAGGACGTTATGCTTCGACTCAAGCACGATATCGTAGACAATCCCACACGATCCACCAAAGCGATACTCGGGCTCGACCTCAAAAAGGCGTTCGACAACGTTAGCCATGCTGCGATACTTGAAAGTATACGAGCGTTGGAACTGGGCGAGAGAACGTATCACTACGTACGGGATTTTCTTACGGGCCGCCGGGCCCGATTAGCGATCGGCGGACTAGAATCGCAGGACATATACATGGGTTGTACGGGCACGCCGCAGGGCTCCGTAATCTCGCCCATGCTCTTTAACCTCGTGCTTGTCGGATTGCCACAAAAACTCGCTGAGATAGAAGGCCTCCGCCATAGCTTGTATGCCGATGATATCACCCTCTGGGTTGCCGAGGGAAATGACGGCCACGTAGAGCAAACGCTGCAGGAAGCCGTCTACATGGTGCAGGACTACCTTCGCGACACTGGCCTCGAATGTTCCGCCGCTAAATCGGAGCTCCTGCTCTATAGACCCTCGCGCAGGGGCCGTAAACCCAAGAACGACGTGGACGACACGATGTGAGTAGAACGGACGCGAATTTATGGGTGCGAAGCAAATATTCTGTTACCAAGTCGCCCAGCAGCACGTCTTTCTTAAGTCTACAAGTATTCTAGAGGACAGCTTGATGTATGTACGGTGGAATCAATCTTGGTCCTTTGAAGTTCCCCTGAATGTAGTCACTGAAACACAAAACTGAATGTTATTGTCTTCACCTTTATCATCGTCCTTAGATTTTTGATTGATTGGTTGACAGACTGATTGCTTGATGAATAGAGTTTAACGTCCCAAGATCACCGTATTATTATGAGGGACGCCATAGTGATGGGCTAAATTTCAACCACCTGGGGTTCTTTAATACGCCCTTAAACCAAAGACCACAGGCTTACAGCATTTCTGCCTCCATTGAAATGATAAGATTCTTCCAGGAAATACGCCGGGTACCTGAAAACAGAGCTTTCAAAGACAAAAGCGAAAAAAACACAGGAAATAATTACGAAACAATGCTTTGAAATCAAAGAAAAACCTGTGCTTACTTCTTCCTGTCTGGTTCGCTTGGCCTCCGCAGACCCTTACTGGCCTTCTTCGGCCTCTTCAGTGCCGAAATACCGGGAGGCTTTGGAAAGTACCTGCGCCGAAAAAATTCATTGATTTACATGTCTCACATCGCGGCTTCGAATAGGCGCTCCTTTGTTCGAACCCACTGTATTTTTTTGGTTCACTGTAATTCTTCTTGATCAGCCAAAATTTAGCCTCGTTCATGGTTGACCATTCCACTTGCAACCATTTTCCCGACCTGTTTTCTTATATGTATGTTCCTTTTACAACTCCACGAGTTTCATCCTGCGTTCGTTTCTCTCCAGCTCTCAATTTCCCCCTTTGTTTCTGCTGTCACTTACTCATACTGAATATACACCAACTAGCCGCCTATAACCTCTTCTGCAAGAATGTTCCGTGCATACGCTGTTTGTGGCGTGACAGAAAGCTTCAAACAATTGAAAGGAGACGCTCACTATCACACCTCCACCTTTGAGAATTTAGGTAGCTTTTTGTTTTGACTGCTGTGATGCCATGTGTGAGTGAATTCACATGACGCACACACTCTTCATTCGGCACACGTTGCTACATTACTCACCCGATCAGTTGCGCACCACAGACAGTTATTATGACAGATGAGATGCCTATGTGATTGGCAATGCTCGCGCCTCTGGTCAGCCATGTGAATAGCTAGCCATGCCGCGTGCATTGGTTCAGCGCGTCACATATAATAAACATAGTGTTATTTATTTTCGTATGATGTAATCACTAGGTTGATCTTTTGCAGTAACTCAACTTGTTTTACCTTTCCGAATAATGGCTGCCTCAAGCACTTGTGTGAAGGTGTTGTTGTTGACCATATTTACTGAAAAATTGATTTGTGAACTCAACTCTAATGAGCAATATGCTTTAATATAATTGTTCTCTTCTAAACGTCCACATTTTTTCCTCTTGTTAGCGTTACTTGCATTTGCACGGCATGAAAGGCCAACGTGGACGACATGGTGTGAGTGGAACGGATGCGAATGTAAGGATGCGAAGCAAATATTACGTTAAGGCTGTGTTCACCTTCGCTTAATTGGACGAATGAACGACCTAGACACTACAAACCGTTAACCAGCAAGGCAAGATAAATGTCGAGTCTCGCAGGCAAATCGTGCACTCACTTTTCGTACTGGGATATGCCTGACCAGTAGGAGCCTACCATGACCGTGACGACAGCGATGAGCCAGATGATCAGGAAACTCCAGTCTAGGGACGTTGAGCGTGTGAATAGCGTGGCCATTACGGTGCTGTTGGCCAGCCTCTCTTCAAATTGCTGCGGTATATGCGAAACACAAGGTGAGAGTGAACGAACCTTGACATCACTTGCCGTGCGACATTTGCGAATTTCGCACCAACTATCATAACCACACGACACAACTTCATGTTTCTCTGCTCTCACATGCAAAATGTTTTACATCACAGCTATTAGAGTCAATGTGTGACGCGAGTCTTACATCAGAAATTCTCATCTCGAAACAGCACGCTGACTTTTCAACTTCTTGTGATTCATTTCTGTTTTTTTTTTGTTATTTTCGGCAGAGCAGGTATGTACGAGGTTTAACGTGTTCCGCAGATAAAAAAAGAATATTGTCATAAACCGGCACTCGCCGTCTACGTCCTCTTCTCTATCGTCTCACTCTTGTGCTTAGCTCCTTGAACATGTGTGCCGACTTGACTGGTGCGGAGTACAGTTAGTATGGTCGGCGAGAGAACGAACACAGAAAAAAAGGAAAAGAAAAAGGGAAAGAGAAAGAAAAAAAGAAGGAAAGAAGAACAGAGTAGTAGCCAAGCCAGAACCACTTAGGTGCCCGCAATATCTGCTGTGGTCCAGCCGTCTGTGACTTCTGGAAAGCTGCGCTCAATGATTAAGCATGCATTGATGCACAGGTCTCTGCAACACGTGTTACGAAATCCAGAAGGCGTTCTATTGGATTGCCAGCCCTATCATCACCAACAAATTGCGATAAATTGCCTGCCAAGTCTTCACTGCACTTTTTCATCTATTTTATTGCTTAATTATAAGTTTTCGGTGCTCAGTTATAAGACTAAAAGTTTAGCGAATTGCCAAGGACTGCTTGTCAGAAGCTTCCGTAACATTGCAGCTCCTTTCTTTGTGGGTTGCGCACGTTTAATAGACATCGACTGCTAACGCATGCTTAGATGACACTGGAAAAACACGTGACGTATAGTGCTTGAAATGTACGCCATTGTTTTTAGGACCAGTGCTACCGACTTTGTCACGGTCAGGTCACACGTCTTGTGACAAAAGATGGGCGGAAAAGTCATCACTCACCGCTATTAGTTGCCCCGTTGAATTGCTGACAAAAGCGACACTTATGTCAAGCTTTTTTATAGTGGTGGTCGTGTCCTTCACCTAGAAGATGACCGGAACACAAATTAAAACAAACCTGCACCAAAGTCACTCACAATTTTTGTTCTAACGTTAAACGCCCGCTGACTGATCGTAACATTTCTATTAGTCCTCAAGGTGTCAGTGGTAGCTTTAATATCGCTTTTGCACTCAATGCCGGATGTCTAGCTCACGCCCTAAACATGGGAACCCTAAGAAACATGGGCATGTGCAGGGTACCACTGCTGAGACGGCGACGGTTGGTCGCAGCGCCCCGGCCCTCCCCGCCTCGTTAAGAACTCCGTTTGCGCCTCTCCCCCCCCCCCCCTCCGAGTCACCGGTTTCTTTCTCTAGTATGCCAATATATGGGACTGGCGTTGCGACCCCCTCATAGGTTCCTAAAGGGGGTGCCCCCCTCCCCTTGCCCTCTTCGTGGGTACGCCTATAGAAAGTAGTACTTGCCTAGTGCACCATACCTGACATTGCGGAGACACGAGAACACGATACTTTATTTTCTAGTCAGCAATACTTTTACCTTATATAAACTGATGCAAGCAACATTCTCATGGGCGTCCCTCAACAAAGGCTTACCGGTCGCTTCTCGTTAAAGGTCACGATAATCGCTGCCGCTTTCGCGCTCTTGGCCTTCCGAATGATATCGTCGTTAGAGGTGTTGTCGCAGTGCTCCATGAGCACTACTTTGCCCTCGAAGCTACGCCGCTCGTAGTCGCACTCGGTGTCGTTGAGCACGTTCACAAGCGGGTGGTATTGCTGCAGATGCAGTACAGAATTTTGTCTGGCTGGTTTGGTCACTTTTGAATGAAAGAACATTGCACAGGACGGTGTACACAAGCTTTATTATCCAAGGTGATCGCAGTAGCTATTTGTTCACGAATGCGCAAGAAAAGAAAAATAAAACATTATTGCATGGATTTCGTGAACTCACAAGTCACAAGACAGCCTCCTCAGCCAGCTACTTTTCTCTGAAAAGGCTGTCATCACATTTTGTATTAGGGAATCATTCAAGGCTCAGCTTGATGCCGTTTCAGTGAATCCTTCAAGGCACCTTGCGGAAAGATACGTGTCCCACGCAATTACGCTAGCACGCATAAACACTGTTGCCATAAGTACAGTGCTTATGAAGGAGAGGTTGTGGGACGGCACATTGTGCAACAGCTACGCGTTTACGCTCCTTCATATACTTTACTGTAACTAGCCTCATTGTCCTTGAATTCGATGCAGCCGTTGCGCCTTCTACTGAAATTAACTCTTCATTGGCGAGGCTTTCCTACTGAGCGTTTCGTTTTTTCTTTCATCTCTAGCATAGGCGCTTGTTGGCGTAGCGTAAGAGTTCAGCACTTAGGGCAAAAGGTAGCCATAACATTTAGATTTAAGGCATCGTTGTTCTTTCTTTCTTTCTTTCTTACTTTTTTATTTCTATCTTTCTTTCTTTCTTTCTTTCTTTGTATGTCATTTCCATGTCGCACACAAGCAAGCGTATGACACGGAAGTAGATCAGTTCTTATTATGCACATCACTGTATGCCTTCTCTACTTGTCTCTATATCGCTTTTTAGGAATCAGCTCTAACCAGGGACGTAGCAAGAAATCGTCTTCGGCGGAAATGGGCTCTACGGCCTATTTTGTTCGTGCACGCGTGTGTACGCGTTCGTGTGTTTTAAATGTGAAGCATTTCT
This sequence comes from Rhipicephalus microplus, assembly GCF_043290135.1. Taxonomy (NCBI): domain Eukaryota; kingdom Metazoa; phylum Arthropoda; class Arachnida; order Ixodida; family Ixodidae; genus Rhipicephalus; species Rhipicephalus microplus. The sequence goes on from NC_134702.1 coordinate 145,524,058, forward strand.
TGGCGAACTTCGGCGAATTTGAGCGTATCTATCTATCTATCTATCTATCTATCTATCTATCTATCTATCTATCTATCTATCTATCTATCTATCTATCTATCTATCTATCTATCTATCTATCTATCTATCTATCTATCTATCTATCTATCTATCTATCTATCTATCTATCTATCTATCTATCTATCTATCTATCTATCTATCTATCTATCTAGCTGCCTATGACATTTAGCTCTCCTGGCCGTTTCGATAATAATATCGATACCAAACTTGATATGGCATAACATGACTGTATGAATACGTTTGACTAGTCATAACACAAAAATCATGATATATATGTCATGAATATCATAATTTACATTTCATGGTCCTGCAGCTCGTGCGGTGGTTTCGTTTACATGGCATGTTGCAAAACTTGTATGGTATGACATGATAGCATGGCGAACACAAGTCACAGACCCTAACATGAAAATAATGACATGCGTGTCATGTAACAACATGATTACATGCCACGCTCATAATGCGCTCGCGGCCGTTTCGCTAACGTCACATATACCAAAGTTGGTATTACGGTACGTGAATGAATGACGAAGGTATGTGACTTGTGCAAAAATGATAAACATGACATGCTTTCATGTAACAACATGACTACATGCCACGCTCATGATACGCTCGCAGCCGTTTCGCTAGCTTCAACTGTACCAAACTCGGCATTACGAGACGCGAACCGACAACATAGGTAAATGACACTTCCAAACATGACAATAACGACATGTGTGTCATGTAACTACATGACTACACGCCACACTCATGATGCGCTCGCGGCCGTTTTGCTGGCTTCATATATGCCAAATTTGGTACTACGTGGCGCCAATGGATGACGAAGGTATGTGACTGGTGCATACATACCAATCATTAGAGGTGTGTCGTGTGAGAACATGACTAGATGCCACAATCAAAGCGCCAATACATTTCGACATGACGCGGTGTGCGTGCTCACCGGCGTTCATTTCGTTGCGTCACGCCGGCATTGCCACGCCAGGTGCCAGTCCTGCTACTTACTCGCAGGAGTGTGCCGCGCTGCGTTGCTTTGACGCATGCGCATTTCAGTGCGTCTGGCGTCCCTAGCTCCATCACGAAAAGAGGGAGACGCTGTGCTGTCCGGGTAACGTATAAGCATAGAGTAATGTTACACTATAGCATCGGCTTGAAATGGAGCATGTCGCATTTCGCGGTGGTTGCCGTCGGGCCGCGCCGACGGACGCTGGTCACGCCTGGCGTCTGCCTATAGAGTGCTCGCGTTTCGCTAACGTAGCGTCGCTGTGCCCAGCGTGAGCGCACGTCATCGCTACATTGGAGCATATTAGGCCCTTCACGATGCGCTCACGGCCGTTTTTCTAGCACCGCATAAACCAATTTTAGTGTTACGTGACGTCAATGGATGACGAAATATATGACTGGTGCGAACATAATAATCCTGACACGCGTGTCATGTAAAAACATGACAACATATCAAACTCACAGCGGCTCGCGGCCGTTTCGCTAGCTCCACAAATGCTAAATTTGCTATTACGTGACGTCAATAGATGACAAACGTTAGTGACACATCCTAACATGATAATCATGACTCGGAAGTCATGTACGGCATCATTTACCTCCACCTCGTAACATTGTGCTGATTTTAAAGTGACCTAATAAGATATCTCATACATGCTTCGCATATCGTCGATTCCCACTGTGCGTGGGATCTGCCAATTTGTATAAATTGAATAAAGAAAAGCAGGGGTTGGTGTGAGGAGCGCTTTCTGGCTACGCCAGTGACTGACAACAGCTTGATGCAGCCGAAGGCAACTGGAAGTTTGCGGATGGTATTCGTGAATGTATGATAGCGCCACTTGTACGCAAGCAAGTGATACTGTGGACAACCTTGAGCCATGAATAAAGACGTGAAATGGAATATTATGGGACCAAGCATTAACAGGTCGTACCCGACGTACCTAAAGGCAGTGCCTATTACTCTCGCATGGAGTGAATAGCACTCACAAATTTTGTTATATTCTGAATACGTCACGCGCCACTGTGCTCACGCCCTTTTAGGTTGATAGTCTCGGAAGCTATAACAAAATGCCCTCAGGGTGCGAGAAAATGCGAAAGATGACACTAGTATTACAAGAAGTGGTTCTTTCGTGTTCACGTTTCGCGTGACTTGGCAGTGCCGTGCGGGCCCCAACGCAGAGATTTAAAATGACGTGACCTACATGCAAATTTTACAGTTTCATAAAGTTGAGTTTCTGAATGAGGAACCAAGAACTTGTTTACAGAACGCGCTATTGGCCTTGAACTTGTGCAGCATTAGCATATCAATGTTTGGAAGCGGACGTATTATTTCAGTCTCAATCACAAGGCTACAAGCTGCCAGACGCGTCCATTGTAAATCAATCACTTAAAAAGGTCAGAAATATCAGTGTGCGTATAACTCCAGGCTTTGTTTGCAAATGCAGAGGCGAGAAGCTTACTGGCAAGCCAAAAAAGCGTTGACCAATTGGCTGCAAATTCATAGCGACCAACCAGCCTTGTTATGATTTGGCGATCACACATATGAAATATCATCATCATGTGCAACCAGTCCGCCCTTTATTTGTTGAAGCTGGCCTGTTTTGCATTTGGTTATTACAGCTGCCCTACTAACCTTTTATATAAGTGTCGCAGTTATCGATACTTCCTCTCAGCAATGTTCCTCCGTGGAATTGCGGAGTTCTACGCATTTCGTGAAAATAGTTGGATACCTGTGTAAATTCATTGAACCGACAGCAGTAAACAAGAGCCACGCAGACACAAAAATAACGCAGTGTCACCTTGCAACCCAATATCACTCATCCACACTCACTCCCCAGCCGGCGTGAATGCACCCAAAATATGCAGAAAGGAAGCAGTGTATTTTTTCACATTCTTGGCTGATAACGTCCAGCTGTAAAAAAAGGAGGGGGGGGGGGTAATCAGTAAGCATTGCGTAATGTTTTCTGCGTACTACCCGTTTGCGAATCTCGTCGCGAAGTTGACCTGCTAGAAATGTAACGTAAACGCGTTCATGCAGTGCTTCTGTCAAATTGGCTGTGCCTACGAGATAAAAGTGCGAATTACAGCGCCGTTCACCAATGACGTCAAAACTGCATTGATGAGATAACCCATGTGGAGACTGCATCAGGAACAACATATAAATTAATTGATTGATTGATTTGTGAGGTTTAACGTCCCAAAACCACCATATGATTATGAGAGAGGCCGTAGTGGAGGGCTCCGGAAATTTAGACCACCTGGGGTTCTTTAACGTGCACCCAAATCTGAGTACACGGGCCTACAAAAAAAAACTACGTGGCATATGAATGACTATATTTTGTACAAACAATACGAAAACATTGTTGACACTTGGGCCATGAGAAACGATTGCGTTTACGAGTTGAAACAAGCACCGTAAAGTCTTTAGAGAGTTGCAGTGCAGGGTACGCAAGCTCTTGGGGCGTTGTGGGCTTGAGGGCACGCGGCGTTGCGTACCCAACCCATACCAAACTGGAATGCCTTATAGAGGCGCGCACGCAAACGCAAGCCGCACAAAGGTCACACGCGCTCGCAGCGCCATAGCGTCTTAATTGTTGCGTAAGTATTATTTATGTTTACGATATAAAATGCGAAATTAAATTTACGTAGTGACATGAAGTAAAGTAAATTCAATAAGTTTTTTAAATAATATGACAGTTAACACGAAACAAAAAAAAACTTTTTCGTATGTGTAACACGTGCGACTGAAGCCGGCACCGTCGATGCCAAGCAATCCAGACGGCCAGTCGAAGTCCGACAAGCGCGACGACAGAGCGACGGTGTAACGTGTAACTCTGTGTAACCTTTAGCTTTAACGTATACTGCTTTATGTTAACGTGTTACCGGACACCAGTTTGCGTTTACCGTCCTACCGGATCGTGCCTCTTCCAACGTTTTGAGCTCATCAGACGTAAAAATGTATGCCTTTACGTTTTCGCAAACCATAAATGGTGATGATAACTGCATTTAAACTGCATTTAATTTACATAGGAATGTATGACCGTTGCGGCAAAATCACGAGTTTTTTAACGCAAAAAAGTGAAAAATACATGGTGGTTGTAACGATAGTGTCGACATCTTGTGCCACTTCGTGAAACCACCGTCATGAACATGTTGGCTTACGCCTAATGTTTTTGAGATGAAAATGAATAGAAAGGTTACTCATTTGTAATAACGCCACTGTGCGGTTTTTTCACCCGACGTACAACGCACAATGTTTCTCCAATAACAATGTATTGATTGTCTAATTCACTATGGCCGCGCTAGATGGCGCCACCTATTCAGCTAATTTGGGTGCTGGCATATTTTTAGTTTCTATGTTTCAAGCTATTCTAGCTTTGCTAATCTGGCTGAAACAATGTAATCACTATTGGTGCTGTTACGTTTGGGCCGGCAATGCGTCTGGGCAGACGCCTAAAGAGAAGCCCGCCGTTCCTGCTATCATCGACTTCCTACCTTCAACAGTGCTCGCCCTTTAGCTTATTTTAACTCGATGGCTAGAGTATCCGCAGGGCGGATACCGCGAGTTCCTGCGAAGGTGGACCTTACAAGGCGGCTGAACCATGTTGTCAGAGATTTGGGGCCTTTGTGCCATGATATTTGTATAGTGGCTTGCCACTATAATATTTGTGCTTAAAGTCAGAGTGCTGGCTCTGGCCAGCCTCAGCTTTGCTCGCCGTGAAGGTGGGTGACGTCACGGCGCCAGCATGTGCGTAAGGGCACCTTATCTCCGCTAGGAGGCCAGTGGTGGCAGCGTTGTTTATGGCCGCGTGGACGCATGGCCCCATCGCCCCATCGCCCCAGTGATATTGCGACGCATCTGTTTGGGGTTTCGCACATGCGCAATACCGACGCCCCAACGTCCTGGGTACGCAAGCCGCTGGGTACCCAGCACTAAAACTCCCTTTTATCTTCGTTTATATAGCGACAACATAGAGGACACATGGACACATATAGCCTCCCGTGTCTTCTCGCTGGAGAAAAACGAAGCTTGAAGAAACAGTTCCGCTGTCACCACTGCTGCTACTTCTATACTTTAATACAATTGAGACGGATAACAGCTTAGGGCGCAAATATTGCGGGGGAAGGGGGGGGGCAAGAAAAACAGGTACTTAGCAGAAGCAACGAAAAACAGCCTAAACATGCGCAATGGTAAAGTCTGTGAAAATGCCACTTATATTCAATTTTTAAATCCAAAATAAGTCTCTTTAGCTGCTGAAAATATAGTTCTTTTGGTCATTTTTTTAAACAAACGCCATACCCGAAAAGCTTTCCGGAGTCCTGGGCATGCGCGCGTTTTCATGAGACTTGGCCCACATGCTTCGCGAACTCAGAGGAAATAGTTGCTAGGCATGTGCGTAGGTAAAGAGCCGTACAACAACACGCTATATGCATTCTTGTGCCTTGTATAGTCGATATTCGTGTTACTACATTGAAATTCCAGAAGTGTTCTTGCTTGACTTTGCGCTGTATAAGCACTTTAAACAGCCATGTATAAATAACAACAGTTGGTGCGGCTGCAACTTGCAAGAGCGAAAGGGTGGTGGGCCATGTTAATTGGATAATTTTTTATACTTTCCGTTCTTGGTGGGTATCACAAACGAAATCCATCCTATCATGAGTCAACCATTAATGTTGGTTTTTGAGTCCAAACCCTTAAAATGCCTCGTCTAGCGTGAAAGCGGAGCGTCGGTGACATCAACACTAGTGGTGAAATGTGATCACGTGATGACGTCACCACGACGTCACACAGAGCAAATAATTAGCGGAGTCCTCATGAAGTTACATAATGAGACGAATCATATCGCCGCTTTGTTAATGGTGGGCCGATCACGAAGGCAATGCAAAATCAGGTGCCCTCGATCATGGAAGATTGACGAAAACAAATCGAAGAAGGTAGATATTGATTTTGAGTCGTCTTAGGTGAATGCGTGGAGATCCGGTGAGTTTGCATTGGGCTGCCAGTTTATTTTGGGCTCAAATGAAGTAATGAGTCATCTGGAGAATCTCCATGGGAAACGCGCATACTCACGGCTTCTTGTTCGCTCTTGGCGATGTCCTTGATGGCGGGCACGTAAAGTACGCACATTCCCATGGGAGGGGACTCGTCGGCCGCCTTCACCAGGAGCACGGCGGTCGCAGAGGGATTTGCGGCTTGCGCCGATTGCTGGGTGACCGGGTTAGAAGGGATTAGTGCAATTATGGATACATTTTAGTTCGATGAACGCAGTATCAACAATAAAAAAACTCGTCATAAGGTACTGCGTCTCCGTATTCTTAGAAAGATAATTAAAACGATCACTTCACTGAGATAAGTACTTTTATTATACCTTTAGTTATCAGCTGCAAAAGATCATAAGAATGCAAAGAAATAAACCACAATTTGACTACATGTACTTGTTTACAGCGCAAGTGACGGCTGCTATACGCAACCACTCAGAGTCCATGTGTTCCAGCCTTTATAGCCCGATTGCAAAGCGCACGCATTAACCAAGAGTAACATCGCGATAATTATACTGTTCCGCATCGCTACGCCATACTTGAGGTACCTTTTCAGGTGTGCTCCTACTTAGGCGCATAGGCGAGTGCGACCACTAAATGCTCCGGCACTGCGCCACTTGACACAAACTGTCATAAACTGCCTGGAGCCTCCTTCATGTGAACTGCGCTAAAACATGCTTGCAATCTGGCAAACGTAAGCATATGGTTAGAAACTATGGTGAAAAGACGTGGCCAATACTGTGTCCTCTAGTATTGTATGCTATGTGTTCTGCGCTGTGTCCTGTTTTTGTCGTGATATTTTTCGACGTCAATATAGTGTTGATATCTGCGTTATTGTTGTTAGTTATGATTGAACTGACTCAAAAGTACGTGCTATAGAAAAGAAACCAAAAGACTGCTTAGTTTTCAAGCCTGATAGCGTTCTCGGGTCCCAAAGCAAGTTGCACTCTGAGTCGCTTCAGAAGCACTTGATCGTTAGCCTACAAATGCTAAAAACTTGTTACTTTGCGGCTGTCAGATATTACCGAGGTGAATTAAAAAGTTTGCTGCTCAAGAAAACGTCAATATGGCCAACAGTTTGTATTCGTTGTAGTGCTTGCCCATTGTTAATCGACATACTTGCGATTGAAGCACATGCGAGGCGTATGTAGTCCTTAAACTGCAGTCGCTTGTTGAGATTACTAAACGTAGAGTGTTTTCTGGAAACCAAGGAGATTGCCACCACTTTTTAGCTTTCTGGTTTAATGTATCTTGCAAACATTATGAAAGGGCAAACTTATACTGCGAGATTTACAATTTGAAACTTTTCTCTTATCCGTGGGCTGTGTTCACAGCGCTTAGGTCGCTCTCACTCGTCTGCGGGTATTTTTACTTTTCTTGTTTTCAATCGTTTTCTTCTGCCGCTTGACGTGCGAAACCTCGAACAACTGTGGAAGATGCCGTACGGCCACTGAATCGTTCGAAGTTACGATAGTTCTCGTAAGGCATCGAGCTTGGCAGCTACTTCGATACTTTACGTGCTTGACTATTACTGCGGCTGCCTCAGAAAGCTATATTTTAGAAAGTCCTTTGGGAATTCTTCGCCAGAATCAGTAGTTGGTTCAAATGCGTGGAAGAAATCTACCTCAATTTTTGTATATCACAAGGATGGGGATCATAAAATATGCAATAAATGTTGCTTCAAATCAGACGAGACCTATCAGGATTAGTATAATAAAACATGAGCGAATATATATATATATATATATATATATATATATATATGGGGTACATATGTACATTATTAAGAATAACAATGTCTTATAGATTACTATTTGAATAAATTAATACTGTATGAAACTCCAAAGCAATCAAGGGGAATGTCAAAGATGCTATTTTACAGGCTAAAATTGAAGCGTCCTAGTTCTTAATTTATCATGGGATATTGTGGGGACTGTTCACAGCTTCACTACCAGACGTTGGCGCTTCGACATTGATCGAGGAAATGGGGACTGTAGCGGGACACCAGCCTTGTAGATGTGAGTGTAGTTTGCAGTAAAATTACGACCTACTTTACGCAGTTTGCCGCCGTACTGGAATAGTATATACTTCTGCTGCACGCACAAAGATGCATTGCAAGCGCCTAGTATCGCATGCCGGTACTTGTTAGCGTTACTCACCACTGAAAACGCTGCGGTGAGCATTTGGACGCACGCCGCCACTAGTAAGACGACAGACATCTTCATAAGGGTGAGGCAAGGCGACGCAGAAAATGCGAAAAGCGTCCAGATTTTCACTCGAGCGGGAAGCGACCTAATTCTTCTTCAATGGCGACGAATCACGTCATCGAACGTCACGGGGGGTATGATCATGATGATAGCCTATATGTATGGCTCACACCCACTCTAGGTGATTGGCCAAGGAACGAATAGTTAAATAGAAAAGGTCATATATAAGTGCAGACCTAATGAATCATGTACTAGTTAGAAGAAATTAATTTTTACTAATTTGGAAATTTGCGATCAAAACCACCTGATACTTTACTCGCCTTCATTGTAGTAGAAGGCTCTGTGACACATTGAAATACTTCAAATGATGAATATAATTAAAGATAACTGTAATGAACTCAGAATTTAGTGGGTGCCGTATTTTTCCCGCATATATATTATAAAGAGCAATAGCTTATTCGTTTATGGCTGCTCGCTTGTGTGAGTTGTTAGCGTGGCTCTGCGATGGTAAAGACCCATCTCTGTACCATGACAGCACGTTCCATGTGTAATTGAACTGTAAACATTATTGCGATTGTCACTACACTTCATATACTTTGAAACTGTATGGCTGAAATTGTACGCCTCTGTAGCCTCTCCGCTTGTTTATTACCAAGGCGAAAGCTTTCGTAAGGTCTTCACAAAACCGCAATGCCACCATCAAAGGAGCTGGCGCCGACGCTAACGGTCGAAAAAAAAGTCACGTGATCACAGATGACGACATCAGGGACGTCACCATGCCATTGCTATGAAGTAACTTGACATGAGGTCACGTGATGTCGTAATCGTACCACATATCTTTACCTTTTCCAGAATTGGCTGATTCCTGGGGAAGTCCAGTATCAAGCGACGTGCGGAAAGGTCGAAGGGAGGGAGGAAAGTTGGAGGAGATGAGAAAAAAAGTACAAACCGCTTTCATCATTGAGGCATCTTAGGTGAAGGCTCAATACGAAATCGCGGAACCTTTCATTTCTGCAAGCATGTTCTCTGAAATTAATAACAGCGGCTTGCCACCGGCTCATCTCGGAGGTCACACTGCAAGTTAGAAATAAAAGACGCATAGGCGAGAGGTAGTGCGCTTCTTTTCGAGATTGTGAGGGCGACCACATTGCGTTGGCTGCTGATAATATTGCCCAGATTTTTATCCCAATTTCGAGAGTTATCTAGCGCACGAAAAGGGCAAAATATACATATTGTTAGCCAAGATGGAGAAGAGCTTTGCCCTACACCAAAATCACGTCGTCTTCCTCGGCGCATATCTAACCGCTTTGGTGGAACATTGTCTCATAATAATATGTTGTCAACCAAAAGCCTTCTGTGTGCGTAGCACTATCCTGCCTCGGGTGCCAACCGGAAAGTTTTCGTTGACAAGCATGTATATACGTGGCGTTGTTTTGCGTTTGTTTTGTTTTTTGCCGTGTGGAATAAAATGTTCACGTGAATGACCTAATCACCTTCTGCACATAATTATCTAGGTCAGTCGGACACATGTTGTCTAGTCACGAAATTGGAGTGACGCACACATGCACCGGCTTCTATGCGGCACAGGAAAAAAAAAACACTTGTCCTACGTTTAGCACGCTTTCGAATGAACCGGGAAATAAAAATGTTACTACTGCGTTTGCCGAGTGGAAGTCGCTGTATAGTCAAAGAGACCGACAGTAGATGTTTATGGTTCCGAATTTCTTTAGGGCAACGGAAAGCTTACCGGAAAGCTTAGCGGAACGGTAACCTAGAAAAATTACCCGAATAGTGTTTCAAGAAAGAGACCGCTCTTCCAGCTTACGCCGTGACTTTGCTGCGTGTTTTGCGTAAACCTGGTAGTTTTTAGGGGTGAAGCTCCTTAAACCGCGAGTCGGGCGTCCTCGGTTTATGTATTAGTAGCAGGTAGCCACTTCTCGTTTAGTCCTTGGAATGTCCGCTGGATGGCGGTACTTGTACATGATGAATATATAGGAAAAGATGCGAGATGCCGGTACTTGGAGGTTTCACTAGATGGACAGACGGACGTATGGATGGATGGACGAACGGACTGGCAGACAGACGGAGAGACGAATGGGTGGACGGACGAATGGACAGACAGACAGACAGACAGACAGACAGACAGACAGACAGACAGACAGACAGACAGACAGACAGACAGACAGACAGACAGACAGACAGACAGACAGACAGACAGACAGACAGACAGACAGACGGACGGACGGACGGACGGTCGGTCGGTCGGACGGACGGATGGATGGACGGACAGATGGACGGTCGGACAGATGGACGGTCGGGCGGGCGGTCGGTAGGGCGGGCAGACACAGATGGATGGAGGGATGGATCGACGTGGCCAGTGGTGATGAATGGACGAATCATGGTTTACTAATAAGACCCTCCAAAGCTTTGCCCCCCTCATCATCATTCACTCCTTGGATAGGCTTCTAGTGTTTTTTTTTTTTTCGGTCAGTGGCGATTATGAAGTCTTATAGACAAGTGAAAACACGTGCCGCAAACAGTGAGTGCGAGAGCAGTTCGTATTTTAACGCAGTGGTTTAATGCGTGCAGGTTCCACTGGCTTCCCTTGAAGGCAGCGCCACTTCTCATCGCGCAAATTTTTTTACCTCGTAGGTCGCACATTATAGAGTGGGGGTAGATAGTAATAAGCGTACTCTCATTTTTATGACTATTTAGGCGCGCATGACCGCATGACTACGTAGCTGCGTGCATCGAAGCCATCGACTTCATTTCTGTTGCTTCGATGCTCTTCCACAAGGCATCATGACATACTGGTTTTTATTACTTTTACACACTATTTAAGATTAAAAATCAGACTCCTGGAAGAGATCCTGGAATCTGCCTCGTTATTGAATTATCTCTTCACTGCTCATAGGATCTAGCCACACGTTCTGAGCAATGGGGGTCTCTCTTGGAATTTTTGTTTAACTTGCATGGTGTGTTGTTGGCGCTGATCTCATTATTGCCCTCACTGTTATTTTATATAGTACAAGAACAATCACGCGATATAGAAATGCAGCGATAGCGCAGGCATTCCATTCTGGATGATTCAGAAAAAATCCAGGAAGTGGCGTCTGCGCATGTTACGCCATGAGCTTTGCGGACACTACCATTACTTTTCAAAGCGTGCTTTTTTTTCTGTAGCTTACTGGTGTTTTTATTTTTCATAGGTTCTGGCTTACATGAAGAAAGAACACAGGAAGGGTGATTTTTCAGTAGCACTATACGTTAAGCACCAAGGAATTTCTATTATATCTCACAGGGTAGCCAGCCGGTCTGAGAACTGGCTAACCTCCCTGTCCTTCCTCATTTATTCCTCCTCCTCCTCCTCCTCCTCCTATTATATCTGGCATGTGATACGGACAAATCGTATTCTTGCAATAAGTGGTGTTTTACTGGTCCTGGAATCGCAGCTTTGTTTTTGTCCTCGCATAAGCATGTAACATTCAGGATTATGTGCACGGCATTCTTGCATCAAACAAAATTATTAAACTTACCAGGACCTTGTTGCCCGCACACATGAGGTAGAACGTTCTCGAAGGCTTCCCAAACCTCAGCGAACTGGCCCATGATCGTGGGCGAGTACTTTCGCGCCGCGATGGTCTGGAGGCTACGGAGGGGCAGGAAGGGACTAAGCAGAACGATGCACTACTCACATTCAATAAAATAGCCGTGCATTACCAACTTGGCAGAAAAACGTATCCTCTTACTCACGCGAAGCTCAGCAGAGCACTGTCAGCTACCTTGATAATGTTGCAGATGGGGTCTTTCCCATCGCGGGGATCCCTAAATGAAATATACGCGGACGTTGACCCTAGCTGCCCTGACTGTAATGAAACCTTCTGCTCTATGGCTCACATGCTTTGGCGATGTCCCACGCTGCCTAATCTCTCAAGCGAAGCCGAATGGGAGGAGGCCATGCGGAACTAAGCAGGCCAACCACGGAAATCCAGAGGGCCCAGGAACAATTAGAGTGTCACGGCGTTCTGTCCTCTACGTGGGTGCGTCCAGCGGTAGCGACTTCCTCTCGCTAGAGGGTCCTGCATTAACATCTGCGGTTCTAATAAAGTTCACTGTCTGTCTGTCTGTCTGTCTGTCTGTCTGTCTGTCTGTCTGTCTGTCTGTCTGTCTGTCTGTCTGTCTGTCTGTCAGGCCAGATTCTAGAATCTTGGGGACAATGCTGATGTTTTGTTCCTGGTCACGTCGATTTCTCTCTCCTAGCAAAGCATCGATGCAATCAAAAAGAGAGTCTGTATATGTTTCTAGAGGCGGTCAAAGCTGCCCCGCTACCTCCCCCACGAAATATTCTAATTTTGTAAGTGCATATATGTACGCATACATTCGCACACTCGTGCGAGCATGCAAGAACGTGAGTCGGACAACCTCTCTGCCAGGCAAAAAAAAGAAAAAAAGTCTGTACTGGCACCTATCTGGCAGAAAGAAGCACTTGTCCTACATTTAGCACGCCTTCGAGTGAACTGTGAAATAAAGGTATGTTGAGTGGTAGTCACAGCGTATGTTGAGTGGTAGTCATTGTACAGTTAAAGAGACCGGCCATAGATTTATATAGAGCCCGATTTCTTTAGGCCAACGAAAAGCTTACCAGAAAGTTTAGCGGAACGGTAACCTGGAAAGTTACTTGAATAATGTTTAAAGAAGGCTCTAAAACTCGTGCGAGCATGCAAAAAATGCGAGTCGAACAATGACTCTTCCAGGCTAAAAAAAGTGTTTGCTACGCCTTAGCTGAAAAAGAAAATCAATTCTGGGATATATTCTTGGAGGAGAATCATGGTGGCTCTATGGTTTGATTGCGAACAGCCTCTGCTACGGCATTTGTCAGAACCAAGGCGTTGTTTTTCTTCCCCTTTTTTGAAATAGTGGACAGGAGATGGTAGGTCCATTTATGGTGGCACCAGGGGACGTACTGCTTGTCCCTTAGCAAATTAAGTGTATAACATACTTTAAGACATGAGGCCCCTCAAGTTAGTGCCCATCTTAATATACCTTCACTGAATAATACCGTATTGGGATAAAACATTCAGACAGAGGCAAAATCCTAGATGGCATTGTACACAGTTTAGGAATCGGTTTTTTGCACGTTTCTGGACGTTGAAATTCGCGTAGCCTTAATTTTATCTTCTGTCCTTTAAAAAAAGGTTTTTCTTTTGCAACATGTTTATCCTCAAAGTTCATGCCGTTGAACGGAGTTTCAGAAGTCTCTGCTGGGATCTTTTCTCTTTATCGATAACGCGTAATACCCGTGAGAACCGTCCTTTCTTTTCCCTGAGCTGCTTCCGCGTGCATTCGATGCACTTCGCTTCTGCGGCTTTTGATTGCTCGACGTCGATAAACGTTCTACTTTTGTTGCATCCTGTGACCTCCTGTATCACAATATGCCTGATGCATCACAATTTGCTTCACAAAGTACTGCAATGAACACACACACACACACACACACACACACACACACACACACACACACACACACACACCACACACACACACGCACGCACGCACACACACACACAAACACAAAAATTCTGCCTCTGTCAATGCGGAAGGCAGCCACAGCGGCATGGAAGCCATCCTTTGCATTCACAGGCATTTTTTTTTCACATGAGCAGCAAAACCGGCGCCGTGCCAATACTACCGGCTGCGTCATTCACATTCACTGGAAAGTATTCAACGGCCTCTTATAATAACCAACATTTTTGAACTAGTACTGAAATTAAGCGCAGTAAATGTAGACAGATGTGGCGAACAAATAAAGCCTTATACAATGCACCATCTTGCGCTTCCGCCTAACTGCACCTCTTGAAAATGTTTTAGACAATTTGTTTAGATAATTACACTCAGCTAGGTGAACTAGGGACATTTTGTTTTTCGGCTCCTGTTACTTTTCATCTGGCCACATCACTTGAGGATCCGGGAATCTTACTAGACCTTTGTGAGGCGGCCATTCAACAACCCTAACCTTCATATTATGAAACAATCCTCGACAAAAAGCTCATTCCTCACTTCAGCAAGTTCAGTGAGGAGCCGCACGTTGACTGAACAAGGCTCTATAAGCTTGTGAAGTACTTGTGAAGTGTGAGGTGCGTTAATGAAAGTTCAATGAACCCTTCTAGGGAGGAGTGACGCTGCCATTAACATTAAACCATGGTGGTATGCTGTGGGGAGAAGCATGCTATAAAGGGGAGTAAGGCAGTCTAATTGCCAATATGGCGTAGACCAAAGCAAGCTGTTTTTAAATTCATTGCTCATTATAAACGCTTGTGGCATAACAAGGCTGTTTTCTACAACGACGCCGGCATCGAATCAAATCCTCAGAAAACGACTCGTGTTTTTTCAACTGAGATGAATTACACACTTCTTTTTCTTAAGTAGCCATGCGCTGCATTTCGACGGATGATAACACTTATCTTTAGTGACGTTTCTCCACTTTGGCGGCCTATACAGGTACCTAATGTAGGACAGCCGGCTATGCGTGATGGGATTACGAAATGCTTATAGTATATTGTGCAATTTCATTGCTGTTGCATACATATCTATATATGCGTGACGAAGTATGCACAGGCGCGTATGTGGCCACACACTGTCGGCTACAGAGCTAGACGGATGCCAGTCAGCAATAATATAATTGATAGTCATGAGACACTGCTTGAAGTTGTTAAACTTTTGCCTTCGTTCTTGCAATTTCAACATAAAATGAATGAAAGAAAAATATGGCCGATTCCACGTACACTAGGAATCGATGACATGCGAAGCACGAATGAGGAAGATTGATATGTCACTTTAAAATCAGCACAACGTTACGAGGTGGAGGTAAATGATGCCACACATCACTTTCGTGTCATGGTTATCATGTTAGGATGTGTCGTTTACTTTCGTTATCTATTCACTTCACGTGATACCAAATTTAGTATATTTGGAGCAGGCGAAATGCCCGCGAGCACCAAATGAGCGTGGTATGTTGTCATGTTCTTACATGACACCCGTGTCAGGATTGTCATGTGTGCAACAGCCATATATTTAGTCATTCATTGACGTCACGTAACCGCGAATTTGGTATATGTGGAGCTAGCAAAATGGCCACGAGCGCATCATGAAGGGCCCCGTATACTCCAATGTGACGTTGAAGCGCGCGCACTCTGGGCACAGCGACGCTACGTAATCAAAACGCGAGCACTCTATAGTCTGACGCCAGACGCGACCGGCGCAACCAGCGTCCGTCGGCGCAGCCCGATGGCAACCGGTGCAAAATGCGACATGCTGCATTTCGCGCCGATGCGCCATCCAGACAAAACTACATCTCCGTTTTTTTCCTGATGGAGGGACGCCGGAAGCGCTGAAACGCGCATGCGTCAAAGCAACGTAGCGTGGCGCGTGTCTGCGAGTATACGGCAGGACCGGTGCTTGGCATGGCAGCACCGGCGCGACGCAACGAAATGAACGCCGGCGAGCACGCGCACCCCGTCACGTCGAAATGTATTGGCGCCTTGACTGTGAAATGTAGTCATGTTGTTACATGACACGCATCTCATGTCTATCATGTTTGCACCAGTATCATTCCTTCGTCATCCATTCACGTCCCGTAATACAAAATTTGACATAAGTGAAGGTAACGAAACAGCCGCGAAGCGCATCACGAGCGTGACATGTAGTCATGTTGTTACATGACACGCATGTCATGATTTTCGTGTCAGGGTCTTTCGCTTGCGTTCACCGTGCAATCATGTCATACCATACCAGTTTTGCAACATGTCATGTAAACGAAACCACCGCAAGAGCTGCAGGACCATGAAATGTAAATCATGAGATTCATGACATAAATTTCGTGATTTTCATGTTATGACCAGTCAAATATCTTCTTTATACAGTCATCTTATGCCATACCAAGTTTTGTATCGATATCTATATGGAAACGGCCAGGAGAGCTAAGATAGATAGATAGCTAGATAGATAGATAGATAGATAGATAGATAGATAGATAGATAGATAGATGGATAGATAGATAGATACGGTCAAAGTCGCTGAAGTTCGCTGAAAATCCTTCGCATTTAAAAACGTTGTTGATTCCTCTTTTCACGATAGTGAAAGATGTCCTGGCAGAGGTATTTCAGCTATCTTTGTGCATTGTTTCGCCACGAGGGCAAAAGAATGAATGCTGCAGTAACAAATTGCGATGTCACGCGAAGATGGCTAGATGGTCGGAACTTGCGGCACAGCCATCAAGCAGAGAGCACGCTCGAAATGAGATACACATGACGAGCATGGACGAACAACTGTCCCAACTCTTGTTCGTGTGTAAGCAGCAGGCTCCTTTCGGAAACGCGGCCGTGGCAGCGAGTGAAGTGATGACCGTGCTCTTTCTAACTAGGGTAACTCTAAAGGAGCACTGACATAAAATTTCAGAATTGAGATGTGCCCTTCCTGTAATTGCTCGGTGTGCGTAGGTCATCTTGGCCAAATTCGAATGGAATTCATCGCGTGGAAGTGATTTTGTTTCGACGCAAACAGCGTACCAGAGTTTAATGAAAACGGAGTGCCTTGCGGCATCGACACTAGTGCTACGTGTTTGGTGTGTTACATTCCACACCACGGAGGAAGGAAAACGCTTCATACGATCCACACATACCATAATGAGTGGCGATGCGCTTGTAGCGATGACGTCTACAATCCGGGTGTTATCTAGGCGCCGCCTGGCGCTGAAGCCTGGATACGCACTCGCTCGCCACGTCTGATCTTTGTGGCACCGCTTTGAATGATTTCGTGAACTTACCAAGATGCAAACCACCTTCAAAAGAACGGCGAAAGTAAAATTGGCAGATCCCACGTAAAGTAGGCACCGATTATATGCGAAGCGCCAGTGAGCAATGTTGTTATGTGACTTTAAATCAGCACAACATTACGAGGTGGATGTAAATAATGCCGCACATGACTTCCGTGTCATGATTAGCATGCTTCGATGGGTCATTTACCTTCGTCATCTATTCACGTCACGTGGTACCAAGTTTACTATATAAGAAGCTAGCGAAAGGGCTGCGTGTACGCTATGAGCGTGGTATGTTGTCTTGTTCTTACATGACACGCGTGTCAGGATTATCATGTTTGCAAGAGATATATATTATGTCATCCATTGACGTCACGCGACACCAAGTTTGGTATATGTGGAGCTAAGCAAACGGCCATGAGCTCATCAAGAAGGGCCCAACATACTCCAATGTAGCGTTGACACGCGGGCACGCTTGGCACAGCGACGCTACGACGCTACGATGCGCGTGCTCACCGGCGTTCATTTCATCGCATGACGTTGGAGAGCG
This sequence comes from Rhipicephalus microplus, assembly GCF_043290135.1. Taxonomy (NCBI): domain Eukaryota; kingdom Metazoa; phylum Arthropoda; class Arachnida; order Ixodida; family Ixodidae; genus Rhipicephalus; species Rhipicephalus microplus. The sequence continues at coordinate 145,541,720 of NC_134702.1, forward strand.
CGCGCACCACGTCACGTCGAAACGTATTGGCGCCTTGACGGTGGCATGTAGTCATGTTCTCACATGACACGCATCTCATGATTATTATGTTTGCATCAGTAGCATACCTTCGTCTTCCATTGGCGTCACGTAATACTATATTTGGCATATGTGAAGCTAGTGAAACGGCCGCGACCGCATCATGAGCGTGGCATGTAGTAATCTTGTTACATGACACGCATCTTATGATTATCATGTTTCACCAGTCACATAACTTCACCACCCAATTACATACTGTAATACCAAATTTGTATATGTGACGCTAGTGAAACGGGCGCGAGCGATCATGAGCGTGGCATGTAGTCATGTTGTTAATTGACACGCATGTCATGATTTACATGTTAAGGTATGTTGCTTGTGTTCGTCGTGCAATTATGCCGTACCATACCAGTTTTGCAACATGCCATGTGAACGAAACCACCGCAAGAGCGGCAAGATCATGACATGTAAGTCATGACATTCATGACATACATGTAATGATTTCAATAATATGACTAATCAAATATGTTCTTCTTTGCCGTCAATTTATGCCATACTAAGTTTGGTATTGATACCATTATCTAAACGGCCAGGAGAGCTAAAAGTCGTAGGCGGATAGATAGATAGATAGATAGATAGATAGATATATAGATAGATAGATAGATAGATACGCTCAAAGTCACCGAATTTCACTAAGAAATGCTTCCCATTTAAAGAAAGCATGATTCAACGTATATATGCTTCTCGGTCAGCATGTCGGGGAACCGTTGTGAGGTGCAGTTGTGTCGTTCGAAGCGCATAAACACGCAATGAGGGTTTCTTTTCATATCATTTCTATGTTACACGTCAACACGACCCCAAGCTATCAAAGTGGGTCAGCGTATAGGCAGATACCATCGCTAGCAAGTAACGCGCGAGTATCGCTGAATTTTAGTTCGTATGTAGTCTTTGCGTCTGCGCGATACTGGGTTACTGCCGCCGCAACCGCGAGAGACTGGAGGTGAGGCCATCTGGAGGTGCAAAGAAGAACCTAGCAAGAAGGGAACGTATTCTATTTCTCCGCTAACGCTCATTCTCGATAGCGATATTCCATTCACTCCTTTGCATATACCTGAATGCCGCGCACACCAAAACACACAAATGTAGCTAACTGATACACACGAGCGAACATGGCATCCTCGGGCACCTGCTCAGTGCTGCTCTGAATTGCGTCCATTTTGGTATCGCTGTTCTGAAAAGGCTCGATCGAAGCAAAAATCATTCACGACGTCGCGAATCGTGAGGATGCCAAGCTCCAGATTATCGTATTAAACCCGAGTCGACACTTTGTATGGTGACGATGGATGCTGGTGACAGGGCGTGACTGAATGCTTCCGCCTAGCAAACAAAATGTTTGCGGAGCAGTTGAGCCTAGCGTCACTCCTTTCTGTGGAGAAGTGGTCAGCTGTGGAGCAATCTGGAGGTGACCACGAGGTCACGCCACTGGTAGCGCTCCCAGCGCTAAAAATGGCGGGATTTTCATCTATTTTGAATCGTGCTAGATACCAGCGATTTAAATCAATAAAAGTGATAGTTATTCATCTCTCAGTTCGATTCTAGGTCGTGAATCGCTACTACGGGCTCTATAGCTACTCGTTGACGCGGCAACCTTGGTATGGGTAAATTGGATATCAGTACTCCTTTAGAGCTAACTTGCGGTGGAAGTACAAGAGGTACAAAGCACCCAAATCCCGAAATAAGCGTGCGCGCGAGTTAGTCACCACGCTATATAGAGAACATATATATCATGTTGTAAGAATATATTCCTGCACCATGATCTATACACCAGAACACAGCGAGCTCAGTGCGTGCTGTCACATAGAAAAGCGCATCGCGTCACCTGTTGCAAGCGCGACAAAGTATGCATTTATGCATTGCCACGCGAGAAGACACTCCGCAAATCAAACGCGAAACTTCCCAACCCGAGTCTGACTGTCAGGATGTTTCGCGCTCTTCCTCTGCAGCAATTTTGTGCTGATTTTTTGTCAAACGTCAAGGAGACCTTCCTGACAGTCCGGAATGTCCACAGCAGGTCCATTGCAGACTTCGGAAACAACTTCATTAGACACGTATACTATTCCATGCGATTGAAGGAAACTCGAACAGCGCATAGCGTTGCTTTTGACTCACTCGCACTGCGGCATGCCTTGGCTGTGGTAATTTGGGCAAGCGGAATTCGTGCTGTCAGTCGGCGTCAACGTAGCACTAGAATATCGCTCCAACTTGCGCTCATCCACTGCATGCGTTTATCATTTGCAACTCATGCCGGGCACTCAGAACACACACGCTTTGCTAAAGTGCCAACCAGAACAAGATTTTGAAATGTTACGATGGCGACGACCGAAAGCACAGATTCGCCTAGTGAGTCAAGACATGCCGCAGTTCGACTGAGTCGAAAGCTACGCTTTTCGCGCTGTTCACGTCTCTTTGAATCGCTAGAGTACGCCACAACAATTGTATACGTCAGCGGTGCTTGCATACACGCGTAAATCGTAATAATCGTAATATATCCTATTACTTGCATGCAGCTTGCGAAAAAGTACGGCAATGATTTGATACCGCATACTGCACAAGCATACTGGACGCAAAACGCTGCTGTCAAGCCGAACAGCCGGCGTCTCGCTTGAGTGAACGCAATATATATATTTACTTGTACACCTTAACAGGACTCGTAGTTTTTTCTGCCGATTGTGAATATATCTACTGGCGGCGGAGCTCGGCGTTTTTCGGTCCGGGTGGAAATCTGTGCATTCAGGATAGACTACACCAGCATGATTGCCACGTCGCGTTGGAATCAGCATTGATAGTGTTTAGGAATACTTTACTCTTGCTTTGGTTGTTTTTGCATCCGAAGATGGCGCAGGGGTACCCAGGTGACATCTTATAAATTATCGCAGCGTGAACAGGCGCTTTTTTCACATTGTGAAGGCCAATATCCACTGCTTGCCATGCTAGCGAGGAACACCTTGGCAGTTCAAAACAAAATATGGTGTCTGTGAGAGCGAGGGTATACCGTCGAAGGCGCCTTGGTGCGAGGTAAGCGTGCTCTCGTCTATACGCACTTTGTCCACGCCATGTGGAGGTGCGGGTGCACCACGATGAGCGAGGTTGTGCCGCACGACGAACTTTAGAGCACGTGCGCCCGTCGTGCCATCTCGCTAATAATTACTAAAACGTGCCGTAGTTTCTGTGCTGTTAGTACCGCCAGTGCTACATGGTGTATATAAATGGCTTGCCATAAACATGTCGGAGAAGGGTTGCTCTGCGGTTTAGGGGTTAGCACCGCGCGCTGATGAGCGGAAGGTTGCTGGTTCAACGCCACACAGAAGAATTTCACCCTCTCGCTTTATTTTTATCTGTAATACCCCACGTTTTTTATACCGCCTGCAGGAATTCATCGTTATCGTCATCGGCTTGACTACGCCCACTGCAGGGCAAAGGTCTCTCCCATGCTCGGCCGATGAACCCATCCCTGTGCTTTGTGCTGCTCGGTTATACATGTAAGCTTGTCAATCTCATCTGCCTTCCCAATTTTTTTCCTCCCCGTTACACATTTCCCTTTTCTTGGAATTCAGTGAGCGATTTCAAGGGAAATGAGCGTAACCCTATTCGACAGGAAGAGAGCAAACTGGATTGGGAAGCAAATGGGGGTTAAGGATATTATTGTTGAAATCATGAAGAAGAAATGGACATGGGCAGGGCACGTAGCACGTATGTAGGATAACCGCTGGTCATCAAGAGTAACTGTAGTAATTGCGATGCAAAAATTCGCATCAGGGATCCCATTTTCAGTCAATTTCACTTTGCGCAACCTGAGTAAGGAGGAGTGATTGGCGCGTTGCGACACAATTCAAACCGTAAAGTGCGCAATGGTATACTCCAACATTGCTGGAGAATAGGTGGTGGCTTCTATACATAGCACATAGTTCGCTTCGGAATTCCTTCTTGAATTAAATTTGTGCTACGGTAAAACGTGAGGGGAATCGCTTACGAGATGTGCGCTTACCTTGCGTGAATCTTCGTATCGCACGATTTCTTTGTCGAACGACGAAAAGTAGCCTCACCCTGTGAACATGCACGCGCGTAAATCTCACAAGGACGGTGTCCGGATTTTTTCAGCGCAGAAGGGGAGGGGGCAGGGGCACCAGCGACAAGGGAGTGCCTTTATGGTGGCTGGGAGGCGGATAACTTAGGCTTCGTGCTTTTATAGGTTACCATTCGGGAGAGCAATGAGGAGAACAGGGGGAGGGCAGGCAAAACATTTAGAAAAACCATAGCCCCTCCCCCTCCCCAACCCTCCGTAACAACCGCTGGCACCGCCTCTGAGCTCTCCCAACCGTTTGGTGTCAGCAAGCCGGCTCATAAAGTGACGATGTTTAAAAGAAAAAAGAAAGCAGTTTGCAAAATAACACTACTTACGGGTGATGTATAGGCCAGTAGTATTTTGAACTGCATTGCTCAGGATTTTTCGGGGGTTTTTGTTAATAATTAAAAAATAAAAGCATAGTTTCAAGCTTGCTATTTCTACACACGCCATTATATAGGAAAGATATAGTTACGGACACCATGCGGTCGTTTGAATTATTATTGAATCCATATTCGCTCTAAAGTGTCTCACTACAACAAACACGTTACAATTAATACGGGGGTATTTGTTTGATTACCGTAATATAAAATCATATCAGTGCTTTTGAATGAGTGATACTATTGTCGTGAAAGGAAGTATTTCTGAAGTTCACAGTGACGTTGGAAAATGAAACGAGCTCTTCTCCACGTGTACTCATCAGAAAACGCACACATAGCTGTAGCATGCTTAATTTCGCTCTACTGAAACTGGGTCTCCATATTAGCACGCGTCGGGTAAATTATTCGTACGAGCACATAGATTTTTACGTCTCTTGTGAAGTATGGTGAGGAATATAATATATTCAAACTAACGTTCTGCGTTTTGTGGCAGTTGAATCATCAGTTGTTTTCGGTTTTTCCATTAGTCCTTCGGTATAGTAACCGCCTTACCTGTAAATTTGGCATTCTCGTATGCTTGTTGCGAAGGAGAAGGCATAGGCATAATGCTAACCACGTGTGGCTCGTATGTACTCTTCCTTATATGATCAGCCGAATGTCTGTGACGTGCTGAAAGTGCAACATCTTGTGCCAATGTGCAGGAAGAAATGTTTGTGTTCAAAACAACTTTATTTTGTAACATAAATCACAACCACACGTTACGACACATTGACTACATTCATACATAATTAACACTCTCGTGCTCAAAAACATCCACAGTGGACGAGACCAAACAATGCGGGCGGAGTTCATTACAAAGCACATCCACTGTGACAAGGCGAATGCTACAGAAGCTACAAACCGGGGCATCACACAAAAAGAACAGTTTCCTTTGTGCGATCGTAGTGTGAACATCACTTAGAAACCCCCTCTCCCACTCCACTTCCCTAAAAAAGAAACAAAAATGTATGTGCATGTTTCAAGACCCGGAAAGATGAAAACCCGGTAGGTCCGAGGAATATGTTCGCAAGGCGCATAAATACTACCAGCGTGCTGTATATTTTGGCTATTCCAAGAATGCCATAATTATCATCTTCGAGTTACAACTGGAATACAATAACCCAAACACTTGTATACTGCGCGCTGCTGCTTTAGGAGCACCATTCTTTTTATACCTCATTGCTTGGCTGCATGGACTTTAAAAAGAGAGCTGGCAGGCTGCGTGTACTTTCTCCTATTTCGCGAAAAAAAACGGGAAAACACGTCATACTACAACACGAACACAAATAAATACAATCTTTGAGTCACAGTCCAGCAACGACACCAATATTTTTGCGACGGTATACCTGCTAGACATTGAGCAGTGCGGGTGTGTCTTTTCACTACGGCTTCCGGGTGGTTTCATAACTCTGTTGAATACACGCTTTTAAATGCGCTCCTAAAGTGCGAGATAGCCATTTTGTGACTATTTGAGGGTATGGTTTTTTAGAGGAGCGAGTCACCCGCGAAACTCATGGTTGTTTAAATTAGGCCTAGTTGCTGCACCACATTGGCAGAATTCTTTACTTGCAAGCTCAGCCCTCACAAATGACCCTCTTCGAACAAAGTATTACTCTCAATAGAGTGTTTTAAATACAATTTATCTAGGACCCACAGCGCGTGTTTAGCCAACGCTTAGAGTAAGAGGTTGCTGAGCCTGGTGGCCAGCTCTTGTTAGCGTATGTGCGCTTTGAGCTGGCTGTTGTGCAGATGCTGCCACATATACGGGCTGTTGAAAGGCGTAGTATGGTCTTCTCTCGACCAACGTCACGGGAGGCCTGGCGTACACTATTGGTGCGAAGCCCTGCACTTTTGCTGTCCCGGCGTTTGCGGCTTGTAAGCCGGAGTTTCCACGGGCCACATGAACGGGTTGCGACGCCCTTAATGCGCTCGATTCCGACGCTCTTACATTTTGTGGTACAGCGTACACGGTTTGGAACTGCTGCGGAGAGTACTGCCCGACAAGACCTGCTGCACTCGGGTGGTACTGCACTTGTCCCGATGGCAGTGAAGCGGCAGAGTAAAACACGGGCAATTGTAATCTGAGACCAGGCTGTTGACCTCTGGCGTGAGCCTGCTGTACAGGAACTTGCTGTACGTAGGTAGGCTGCACTTGCTGGAACTGCGGGCTTCCCTGTGGGTTGTATGAAGTTACTTGCACGACTTGTTGCTGTGGTGCCTGCGCGAGACCTTGACGAAGGAGAACGTTTGTTGGAGACACACCCTGAGTTTGAGTGGTGCCAGCTAAAACACCGGTAGACAGCTGGGCAGCAGCAGCCGCACTGATGGATTTTTGCTTTCCAGAAACGCCCGGTGAACTTACAGCGCGTACGACAATACTCTGCACTTCATTTTGGTTGGCCTGGTTAACGGTGGAAGTTACTGGCTTTGGAACGGAGGTGACCTTCAGTACCTGACCGTCTGGCGTTGTGGGTACATATGATGTGGCAGTGAGGCCTGGCCTTCCTGGCAAGGACGCTGACGCTACTGGTACGTACGTGCTGACTTTGTACACACCATGAGTTCCTTGCTGGGGAAGTGGTTGGCTAGCTGGTACAACAGATTTCGGCTGATAAGGTATAGGCCCTGTCGCTGGGCTCAATATTATTTGTCTAACGGTTCCCGGCTGCTGAGATTGGGGAGCGTAGCTCGGGAAAGGTGAGGGTTTCTTCGCCACTGGAACAGGCGCAGAGATCTTCCCCTTCTGCGTTTGAGCACTAGCAGGCCTTGGTGTTTGTGGAATCTGGAGTAGCGTTTCAGAAGCGAGATTAGGCCTTTTGGGTGCCACCACTGCTCGAGTTGGCTGCTGTGTCTTTTGAGCGGGCAGAACAATGTCGTCAGGAATAGTTTGCTTCAAGGATAATACATTGCCTACGACAGGGAAAGGTTCATTCTCTTGGACAACTTGATCGTGTCGAATGCTCAAGAAGAAAGGAGAAACTGGCAATGGAGGTTGTTTCGATCCATTCCTATTCATGGGAACTGGTGGAGAGAAATATATACGAGTATGGGCCTGACCTATGTGTGGCCTTGGAGCAGCCGGCCCTTGAGGAACCCTGATGGGTGTAGGCTGCTGAGTGACTGCTGAAGCTTGTGATGGTTTGCTAGCCCGGGAAGGAGTGGAGGCAACAGGTGGTCTTTGAGCCCCTAGTTTAGCTTGTGCTCCATTTGGTGCAACAAAACTCTGTCCTGATTCAACACCGGTTAGACGCCTTGCGGGAGCGGGACTTGATACAGGTTTATTTTGATTGATTGGTTGTCCAACAAGGTATTGACTAGTGCCTCTTTGTGGAATCCTTCTAGCTGTCTGACCAGAAGGAACTCTCTGTGGTTGGTTCGTAACAGCTGCAACTTGCGGGCGTAGCGGTGCCGCAGGCTTAGAAGGAGCAGGCTGCGCAACTTGTGGCACACGTACTCGTGGCTGAGGTACGCGTGGAGGGGTGCCTACATTGCTTCCATTGTGGCCTTGCGCTTCCGGTACATAGCCGACTTGAAGACCCAAGGGCTGTATGTATGCCGGTTGTGTGTGGGGTACCTGTGGTACATTCGGTTGGCGCTTAGGTTGACTGAGGTTTGGTCTTAATGGTGCATCGTCGTTATAAGTTGGCCTGCTGGGCTGTGTGGCTGCCCCAGATGTGGCAGCTTGCTGTGTTTGTCCAGCGGGCATACGCAAGCCTTGCACACTTTGAGATTGTGTCTTCGCGATAGCTATGCCGGTATTCTCGATTGGCCCAGATGGTTGTTGAAACGCAGGAAGCTGATATTTGCTTAGCGCTAGACCCAATGACTGCAAATAACTTGTTTCTTTTGGAGGCAGTGAAATCTGTGCTTTTGTCGGACCTTGGGTGAGAATGAGTGGTCGGACTTGAAGACCTAGAGGTTCCAAGAAAGCCGGCTGTGGAACATATGATGGCGGTACACGAGACCGGCTGGTTGATGAAATGGGGTACTTTGTAGTAGGTGCGGATGGTTGTGCTTGCGGCTTGGTGCTTACACCTGCGTTCGGTGGAAAGCCTTCGGCGCTTGGCTGCTTTGCCAATGACCCTAGTGTGTAAGTGTTCAAAGGACCATTAAGGGGAACATCTGTCAAAGGGCTTTGGTGCTGGTCCACGACATATGAAGGAGGCCTTGGCCTTGTTTCAGTGGTTGCGGCGTTACTCGGTTGTTGAGGGGCAGACAATCCGCTCGGTGATGCTTTCGAAGTAGGTGCGGCAGTGTTTGTTGACTGAGGGCTAGCTGTGGTATATGGGGTGTCACTTGTCTGAGCGCTGTATGATATGGCAGCATTGACCTGGTTTTTGTTTACTCCCGTTCCAGGCTGAGGGTTAGTAGCTGTAGCGTATGTGACAGCTGTTGCGCCGTTTGGTTGCGCCAACTGACCCGGATTTCTAATTTGTTCAAAGACAGCTGACTGTGGTTGTCGGGGGTTGCTCGGAATGAGAAAACTTGGGGGAACTCCCAGTTCCGGTCTTCTTGTGGTGGACTGTTGGGGAACTTCGGAAATCGTAGATGTTTCCGGTGACTGTATTTCTTGGAGAGGAACTCTACTGCTCGAGTTTTCAGAAACAGCTCTGTGCTGGGAGGTTCTTGTCGTTTCGGGCACGGTTTTTTGAGCCGACGCGTTGCGTTGGTCCTGCCCGGGCTCCCCGACTAAAAATACGGCAACTGGATTGGCTGGTTGATTGGGAAGAGGCGGATAATATGGCTTCTTTGTTGTAGGTGGTTGTGTTGGCTTTGGCGTCGTAGTGGTGGTAATTCTGGATATATCGATTTCTGGAGTCGGTGGAATGAACTCTTCATTTGCTGTTGGGGTGCTCGTTGATTGACCTGCTGAAATGTCGGTAGAGGAGAATACAGGTCCCACTGTAAGAGGCACTGTCGGCGCGCTTGTTGTTATATGCTGAGGATCATAACGAGTAGGGTAGATTTTACTATCTGTAACAAATGAATCAGCGACACTAGTACCACTGCTTTGCGATCCGCTTGACGGGCTTGGTGCGCTATAGACCGCCTTTGCTGATTGACTTGTGACTTCTGCTGAAGTGACTGGGGTGACTTGAGCACTTTCAGTGACTGCTTTGTACCTTTCAGTCGATGGTCTATCGGTAGATAATGGCTCACTATATTCAACATGACTAACTCCTCTTGTGGCCCCACCTGAAGTGCCTGGCACAGCACTGGACTCGAAGTTCAATTTCGCACCGTAAGAAGTTGTAGGTGACGAGGTTGGAAATGATGCAAGAGTTGATTTAGAAGTAGTTTCAGGCGCTTCTGATTTTTCCTTGTCATTTATGATTGTAGCCTCGTTGTTTAAAATTATTAGGCTCTCAGTAGGAATATGAGGAGTTATAGTAGATTCTGCAGTGTGCTTTGTAACGTCGGAGCCAATATTTGCATCTGGCTGATTTTGTAACAGCTGGCTGTCAAATGATTGGCTTTGCACTGCGGTATTGTGAGGCAGCAAGGATGCATCTTGCCCGAAATCTTCTGCGTTTGATGACTCTGGCTGATCATTGAGGGGTTCGTCGTACTCCACAGTGGAAATAGCGCTTGTTCCCGTCGATTCTGTGAATGGTAGCGTCACTTCGGCAACAAGAGGCGACTTTGTGCGATAAGTTGTTGAAGCGGGTGCAACGTCGGTAATGTAGGCCCCATGCGTCGTCTCGTAGGCTGTTTCTTTGTCGACAGCAATTCTAGTACTGGCGAATCCTGGTGCTCTGTTAGCGTACCGAACATCGTTATATTCTGTTCCAGGGGGTCTTGTCATAGGTCGTGTCTTAGGCCGCTTGGTTCTACGAGGTTTCGCTGGCCGGTTGAACTCCCCGTGTGTGGTTTGCGGTTCTGAAGTTGGTGGCGTTTCTGTCATTGGCACAAGTAAGTGCGGGCCCTGTGACACACGAGCTCCAATACGTGCTCCAAACTCTGCGATTCCAGACGGTCCAGCGTTGGTGTCCTCAAGGAGCAGAGGTGCTACCGTTGTAGTGTCTTGTGGTGGTGGTGTTGTAGTAGTGCGGCGTTTGCCACCTCTACTGCCGGGCTTGCGTCTCCTGGCCGTAGCTCTTCCGGGAGCTTTGCCTCTGGTTGTGGCATGGCGGTTAGCACTTAAAGGCCTTGGAAAGTGGGGTCGCCTCAAATGAATATTCGGTGTTTCTATGACCGGATGGCTGGTTTGTTCGTTTTCATTTGTAGAAGGTATGTTTGCACTGTTAGTGTATGAATTAGTTATTGGTGCTGTCGTGGTTGTTGGTTGGACGTAGTTACCTTCGGTGCCAACCAAATCTGAGGGCCGTAACCTTCTCTGTCCAACTGTGGTGGTAAAGCTTGGTGGCCGTGCAGGAAATATAGGCCGCTTGAGGGGGAGACCTGGTGTAACTTGCTGTCTTTTTGGTACATGCACAGTCGGTAACGTTGATGTAGCTACGGTTGTGTCCGGTGGCGACGCCAGTTCCGTTGTGCCTGATAAATCCTGCACAGTTTCAGTGGCAGTCTGCATCGTAACCACAATAGTATTTTCAGTCGCAGTGGATGGAACACTTGTAGAGCTTGATGGCACGAATAAACTTGATGGCGATGTTTTATTTGTAGCCTCTGCGTTAGTAAGAATGGACGAATTTACTGACGTTGGGCCTTCGGGAATAGGCAAGCTTTCTTGAACACCTTGCGCACCAGCGCTACTCAATCTTGAAGGAGGTGATGGCTCAGTGATGGCTGCTGGTGGGCTCGCAGGAGTATTCACGTTTTCTTGCGAACCTTGCTCTTCGGAAGCCATGGAGCTGAATATAAGGGACGGCTCATTAATGGGAGGGGGTGAGCTTTTAGCAGTAGGTACGTGTGCTTGCAAAGTTTGCTCATCAGTACCCTTAAAGCTCGATACAGGCACCTGCTCATTTGTTACCACCAAGGTAGGCTTGAGTGATGGTGCCTCGATACTGGCACCTTGCGCATCTTCCGTGATTGTACTTATTTTTGCGGGTAGCAAACCTTCACTTGTAGAAAACAATGGTGGATTAGCGGGTGAACTTTCGTTTGTCGACATATTTTCTGCTAAAGCGTTTTCCTGTGTGGCTCCAGTTGAGTTGATTACGACCTCAGACGGCACTTCTGCCAGCACTGCGCCAAGTTCAGGTTTGCTTTCGTTAATGAATTGGGTAACGGCGTCATGTTCTTGAGCGAGAAGTTGTGGCGTCTCTGTAGAAACAGTCAGCTCATCAGGTGCGTTTTGCGTGAAAGACAGTTCAGCGAGTGCGCCAGAAGTACTGGTAGATGACGTCGCTTCGGTGCCTGGACCTTCAACAGATGAAGTAGTTGTGGTTCTATATGCTGCAGTGACATCCAAACTTGCTGGGGTTGATGTTACTTCACTTGGTGCTGCATCAGGCGTAGAAGATGTGTCAGTACTCGTTTTGCTAGATGGGACATCAATTAAGCTGTAGTGACCAGCTGAGATAATGCCAGTTGTTGGATTAGGTGCTGCGGTGACACTCTGCGGCTCAATAACGTTTGGTGGAGTGGCCTGGGAAGTGCTGTCTTGGTTTGCGACACTTTCAGCAACTTCACCGTTTCGAAGTTCTCTGTCAGTGTCCTGCTTTTTGTCAAGTGACGTGGTAGGGCTTATCAATGGACTTTCTTTTAGATTGGGCGCTAGTGCGGGCCCTGAGGCGATTTGAATTTCTTTCACTGTCTCATATCCAAGTGCTGGAAGCGTAGCTGTAGATGGTCCCACAGTCGATATGCTTACACTTGAAATGGGAAGTGGCGTGTATTTGACGGCTGCGGATAAGACGCTGTTTCCTATCGTAGATGGTACACTTGCGTGTTTGGATGACTCGTTCGTATTCATCATGAGGCTGACGACTCTCGCAATACTTTGCCCTGCTGGTATTTCTTCACTACTCGAAATAGGCTCAGGCACATCAATGCCACCCAATTCTCTATCACCTGGTTCACTACTAGCTGGTTTTGACGAAGGGGTAGTGACCTGCGCCTCTGACGTCACTGACTGTGATTGCTCTTTGTTTGAATCTACGACATTGTTCAATGTGGTAAGCGGTGCTAAGGTTGTCATAGTTTCATCGTCATCAGTGGGAGTAAAAGTTACAGCCACAACATATCCTGTTCCAGTGCCTTGGGACTTCTTCGGCTGAGTTTTGCTCTCATTGACCGTAGATTCCCCTTCACTTGGCACTGAGAGATTGCCAGGTCTCCTTTCAAGCGGTTCATCAGAGGGCGCATCATTCTGTTCGGCGATATTCTCGTCGTATACATCTCCTGTTGCGCTGCCTAATGTTCTTTCAGATGTTTCAACTTTACCCACTGTAGCAGCAAGACTAGAAGCACCAGCGGCCTTCATATTAGGCGTGGCTTCAAAAACCACTGGCTTTCCGTGAGGACTCTTGTCTACGCTCGAATTGTCATCATCCTTGCAATCGTCTTTCCTTTTCGTTGACGCAATACTGCCACTTGAGGGTCCTTCCGTTTCATTTTGAGACGTTTTCATAGCTTCGATGCCCCCGCCTGTATCTGTTCGTCGTTGGCTAGGTGTTTTCTTCTCATCTGCAGGTGTCTCCGAGGAAGTAGCTATACCACTGACATCGATGGGTGCGTCTGAGTCCCTGCCTTCAATAACGAGAGCTGTCGTGCTGTCCGTGATGGTTGTGGAAGGCTTGGGACGAGATGGCGTGCTGCTATCATTCTCGGAAAGCGTCATAACAATGCCGCTGACATCAATCGGAGTTTTCCCGTCCGTGACATTGATGCTTATTTCATGAAAGTCAGGCTTTGGTCTCGAGCCTATCGGCTCTGCCAAGTCATTAACAGGTAACTTGTGGTCCTTTGCTGTGCTCAGCGAGTCAGTACCAGTAACGAAAGACGTTGATGAGTCGTCTGCAACACTCTGCTGCGCGCTTTTAGGTTCGATACCTTCAACTGTTGCACCGAGAGAGGTAGCGATTTGGTAGCTTCCTTGGCCGCTGGAGTTTGTGCCAGGTGTTTGTAAGTCACCACTCTCACCAGCAATCTTTGTCGACAAATTTTGTGTCGTTTCGTTCCTTGGATGTTCTGAGGACTTAGTTTCATTTTGTTCATTAGTGACCTTCGAAAATCTTACAGTGGGTGCCTCGGCTACAAAACCAGCCGTGTCAGACGGGACAGAACCTTGGCTTGCAACATTTTCCAGTGTGTAAAACACGCCAACCGTTTCGGGACTTCCATAGCCAGGTATAAAGCTTTCTGACATGGCTAGCTCACTAAAGCCTCCAGTGTTCGACAGTGGTATCTTTTCTTTTGGTACTTCGGATGGCACACCATGGTCCATGATTACAGCACCTCCAACTTGGGCAGCATTTTGAGCCACCTGGTGAGAACTACTCACCTTTTTCTCGCTCATCGATAGTGGCACGCTTGCTCGCTCAGCTGTTGCCGCTTGCACAGGACTATCTGAAATGACACCAGAGTTTTCATGTCCGGGTCGTTTTTCACCCAAAATCTCCGTTTGCATGTTTGGCTGTTCTGATGAGCCATTCTTTCCAGCACGGAGCTTTAGGGCAGCGATTATTTCGGCTTGCGCGGCTTCACGGCTGACAGGGTTAATGAATGAATGTTGTACGCTTTGATCATTTGAATGTACGACTGCAGTGAAACTTCCTGATGTTTGATCCTGTTCATTGGCACGTACTAATTCGGTGCCGTCTTGCACATTCACAATCATTTTACGTTCTTTCGCGTTGTTATTATTGCCCTTGGAGTTGTCTTTGCAGTCTTCAGTATATTTTTCTGAAGTGACACTAATATCTCCTGATGAACTTACACCACTGCTAGAGGCAACACCGGATTGTAGCCCACTTGTATCAATTGCAGCCTTTGATAATGCACTAGGATTCGAAACCACTTGCTCATTTTCTTGCTGAAAATTGTTTGGGCTAACAACAAGTAATTGATCCGCTACTGAATGTGCCGAAAGGCGTGGTGACACAGTATTAGAAGAATCAGATCTCATGGAGGTGCCTAAATCGGGGTTTTTACGGCTACTGCTAGAACTGCTCCCGGTAGAAATCTCCTTTTGCTGCGAAAACAACGACTCAGCTATCTGCGCTGCGTTTAACATACCGTCATGAACGGAACTGTTTGCGGCGAGTTCAGCAGAAACGACACTAAGTGGCAGATTTGTAACCGTAGGCGTTTGTTCAATGGCTGGCTCCTCAATGCGAGGAATCAATTTTTTCGCTTGTTGCGAATCCTCAGTGTTTGCAGCTCGGGCAACGCCGTCTTGTGGTGGAGTCATTGTAGCTGAGCTGGACGTTATAAGAACTTGGTCATTCTCGGTAAGCTGAGAAACTTGCGGTGTGGCCCCAAATACTCCTACTTTTTGTTCACCAATATAAGTCCTTGCTTCAGCATTGGTATTAGGTGCTTCGTTTACTTGAGGTGCTACTGCTGTTGGCTTGCCATCATCGCCTTGAATTTTATTGGCGTCCTCTTTGTCGGCATTGCTTTGAACATGCTCTTCTTCGTCCTCATAATCCTCATCGTCTTCGTATTCTTCGTCATCTTCGACTGAAGTTTGTTTAGGAACACCTTGCACTCCTTGCGAGGGCACTGGTAGTTTGGCAGATGTCTGGGACGCAGAATTGGCGGCAGATGAAGCTATTTCTGATAGTTTAACGGGCAAAGCGTCTTTGGCGCTTGTGGGTGCTGCATCACCTGTTTTCGTAGATTTGTCCTTGCAGTCCTTGGAGTCTGCAGTCTTATCTGTTGCCTCCTCACTTGCTGTTTTTTCTTGCTGAGCCCCGCTGTCTGTGGGATTGGTTGACGCTGCCCCTGCAGCTGTATCCTGCACTCCACTGGTACTGCCTGCTACGACTGCCGCGTTGTTAGTTGAAGGTGGCACGCTGGAACCAAAGTCTGGCTCAGAGAGAAGAGCCTTGTAATTGCTTTGTAGCTCCGGCTCCTTGCGGTAGCCACCGCCGTATGTTGGCATCCACTCTTCACCTTCGTCAGGTTCAGATGGCTTTCCGTCGAATCCTGCGCTGAGAATTGAGTCCTTGGTGCCCGCAGGACCCGCGACAAGTTCGTCGCCCTCCTCTGAAACAGCGTCATCGTCGTCTAGTCGGCGCTTCTGATGTATCACACCTCCGAATTGGTTGATGAGGCTGGCTACAGCGTCGTCGGAGCTGGTTTCACTTGAATCAGGTTCCACTGACCCTGCTGCGTCAGACGCAGCAGGAGCGGAGAGCCTCCTGCGGCCGCCGAAATTTGACAAGGTCTTGAACAGGACACCCTGGCGCCTGCCTGCGGTACCACTGCTGACTGTCTGGGCTTCCAAGACCAGCGCTGGTCGGCGGAGCTCCCTGCGTCCAATCAGGCCACTCGGCTTGGTGCCACCAAGAGGCGCGGCGAAGGAGACAGCCAGAAAAGGGAGAAGGAGCCACACCTGAAAGATTCAGGAAAGAAAGAAGGCGTTGTCATTATCTAAGCATATATTTGAAATATTGACAAGATAAACGACAAAACAAGACATGGCTTGAGGTGTGACTCACGCAATAAATATGCTTGTAAACTCATTAACACTATAGTGCTAACTTCATGAGCGAAATTTATTTTCGTTTTTGATACGCAGCTGAAAGTTTGAATAACTGGGTTCCTTTTCTTGTGGCCACCTGAATGACGTGTAAAGAATAGTTAGGCACGTCTTTTACTAAGTTTAAGTGTATAAGACGTTTTTGATTATTTTCATTATTTCATTTATGTACCATATATTCAAGGCACTTACTTTACAGCAGGGCGCAGTGGGTCTGGTAGTAGGTACACGAAAAAAAGCTGGTACACGTACGAGAAGGCAAGCGATTCTTTTATCGATGTACTTTCCGGCCAAAGAACAGCCTTCGTCAGAGAGGTTATGTATGTATGTATATATATATATATATATATATATATATATATATATATATATATATTTATATAGATATATACATATATATATACATTCCTGCTCACGGCTGGTTTTTTCACCCACTTTTCTTTCTTCTTATTTACAATCAATTGGTTCTAATAGCTTCCCCTGTACATTTGTTGGCATTACTGTCTGTTACATCTCATTATTATTGTGTCAAATTCAAATACACGGAAAAACGAGCCCTTGGGTATACAATTTTTCCCTTATATATATATATATATATATATATATATATATATATATATATATATATATATATATATATATATATATATATATATATATATATATATATATATATATATATATATAAACTTCGAGAATAGTGCAGTATAGGAAACAAAACAATAAAATATTTATTTATTCCTAACAGTTTCGGCTGGTGGACCAGCCTTCTTCGGAGGATGTAAGTGAAATGATACAAGTTTCCGTAGCAGAGGGTCACCCTCACAGTTTAAAGACCCTCCAAAAAAAAAAAAGACAAGCGGGCGAACGAGGTAGCAACAGACAACAAGAAGCAGAAGAAGGAGAGGAACTAGAAAGGAGCGACAGAGAGCCGCCGGAAACGAGCGGGTAATTCTGGCATTGTTACTGGGTATAGGTAAGACGCGCCGCCAGCGGAGGCGACTATGTGTACAAAATTAAAGACGACCTTAACTGTGACTCAGCCAATGTGGTATACAAAATGCGCTGTGAGGTGTGCAAACAGGAATATATTGGACACACGGAAACCGCGTTCCGTTTGCGTTTCAACAACCACAGGGCACACGTAAAGGGCCTCCGCAATTTGCCGTTCTCCAAACATATCAATCTTCCTGGTCACTCTTTCGAACGCGTAAGTGTCATACTCCTACAATCCGGCTTCCAGAACACACGGGAGCGCGAACAGCGGGAGTCATACTTTTTAAAGAAATTCAGATCACTTACCCACGGAATCAACGAGAGCCCTGGGCGACTGACGTGTCTCCGCGACGTTTCGTGAAACACAATAATTGAATTACTCAATTAATTTATTTATACATACGTGAAGTCGCACATGCAAGTTGGTCAATATAGGGAAACTAAACGAATTCGATGCTACGTGAACCAAACGGCGTGTGTTAGTACTATTAGACTTTATTTTCATTTTTGAGTACTTTTTAGTGTTATTTATTTTTATATAATTTTTGTTTACGTTTTTGTTTGTTCATCCTTTACAAGAATACCCATTCATTTATCTTCAGTATGACTGGTTGTACATTTTTCTGCAAAAGAGGGCAGGTGGAGGGAGGGGGAGAAGGCACATTAGCTTTCCAACGTGGCCATGATTTTCCGAAAGCTGGGCGGGTCGTATGCTTCTTGTGTGTGCGTGTGTGTGTGTGTGTGTGGCCCGATGCCGCGGGCCAGCCGCCGAACCACGTGAACTTAAACTCGATCCATGTGTGGGATGCGAGTAAGCGGCAACATGTTCCACATTTTTCCGTTTTTCTTGGTCGCCTCCGCTGGCGGCGCGTCTTACCTATACCCAGTAACAATGCCAGAATTACCCGCTCGTTTCCGGCGGCTCTCTGTCGCTCCTTTCTAGTTCCTCTCCTTCTTCTGCTTCTTCTTGTCTGTTGCTACCTCGTTCGCCCGCTTGTCTTTTTTTTTTTGAAGGGTCTTTAAACTGTGAGGGTGACCCTCTGCTACGGGAACTTGTATCATTTCACTTACATCCTCCGAAGAAGGCTGGTCCACCAGCCGAAACTGTTAGGATTAAATAAATATTCTATTGTTTTGTTTCCTATACTGCACTATTCTCGAAGTTTATAACTTTTATTACGGTAGCCGGAAGAAACTCTGATCATCTATTTCATCTATATATATATATATATATATATATATATATATATATATATATATATATATATATATATATCTACCACAGAAATAATGCTTTGATCCTGCATATGCCATTAAATTCTTAATGTTGATATTTTATTTGTTTTGTTTAGTATACGTGGCCAGCGCAGTTTACCTGTGTGAGTACACTGCGCAAAGTTTTCTTTATCTACTGAAGCCACAAACCTGATTGCACTATACTAATGACGCACCTCAGCATATTTCGCAGAGAGGCATACAATGAAGAATTCAAGCCTACGCTATCAAAAAAGCTGTAATATGGAATCTTGTAGTGCACGTATCCAATAAGCTGTGAAATTCAGTACACTTGAGCTTCGCCTTCAAGAGCATGATGATGATGATGATGATCCTTGACACTCTTGCGCACACCCACAAAGGGGGATCGGCCAAGAACCGGGCGGCAGGATCTTAACTAAAAGGCTAATGGTTTTTCAAAGAAAACGTAATTTTGGGCTAAAAATATAGAAAAGAAAGCCGAAAATCAAAAAAGGAGTATATCTGAGCAGGGAGCGATGCAGGCCATCAGATGCAGAACGCGATATCGTAATCGGGCCTCGTCCACATCGCCTTTTCATTTCCTGCGCTGCCTCGGTTCTCGGTGCATGCCTCAAGCGTGGCGTTGTTAAACGAATGACTATTTTTTTGTTTTATTTTGTTTTGTCGCGTAGAAGATTTTGGCCCATACCCACAAGGAGGATGTGAACGTAACATTTGTCTTCTTCTTCGCCTCCTCTCATAGCCCTTACCCAAAGTATTGGATTGACCGAGTGTTAGGTGAATTTTTTGTCAATGTTTCTTCACAATACTTTTCGTATGACTAGAATTAGTGTAACAAACTTGATTACGGATTATTATTATTGAATTGTTCAAAAGTGTAAAAAATTTAGAATAATACTCGTTTAGTCTGACAGATAAATTCCTTATTTTGTCAGTATTTTCATTGTGTCTGTACGAATGACTATTTTTCGGTAACTGGTCATGGCTATGAATTGTACTTCTGGAAGTACCGGAATGTTTGGGCCCTCAAGTCACATGCCAGATCTCCTAATCTATCAGTTCAAATAATTGTAATCCCCATTGACCCAGAACCAAATTACGATAATTTAAGAATGATGGTACTTTGATGGTACTGATGCGCGAAACTCATAATGTTCGTCAGTTTTCTGAAGCTGTGAGAGGTGTAGACGCCCAAATAAAATCTGTTATTTGGACTGCCTTGCTTTTGTTTAAGAAAAGACTCGGAGCGCCTCAAAATAGCTATGAGCTCAAAAAAAACGAAAAAAAAAACTGAACGGAGTTTGTTTGTTTTTTTCTTATTTTATTTTATTCTCTGCACTCACGAAGTATAAAACACAATGCCTGAAATTCCTCCATATTGTTTTACATGAGTTCTTCTTCAGCCTGTTGCCACTGTGACACGAATAGGGAGCCGGGGTTTTTTAATGTTCTATTGTGGACTGTTGGCACTAAGGGGCATTCATTTATATGACAGCGAAATCTAAGCAATACGAGGGCATTACCTGTAGACCATGAAGCCCTCTTGTGTGCAAGTAAATTCGAGCATTATTGTGTGAAAATTGCCAATATTTTTCAAAATATTCAATAGTTTGCTCCGCACTTGCGCCACACTTTTCTCAAGACACTGGTAGCAGTTATAAGCGTGGTCGTCAACCTATGTGCTTGCAACTAGAAAAGTGCCTCTCAGTATAGATGAATCAGTTCGCTGTGTCCTCATTGAACTGAATTTTACGCATTTTCCAACGTTGCTACAGCTCATAACCTTGCCTGTATTGTGCTATCTGCATACTTTCTCCAGAGTATTACTTTTTTTCCTTCCTAACCGAAGAACACTCTGATTTATAAATAAAGTATCTATGGCAATAGTGTACATAGCTATGAGAAAATTGTGTTCAGTCAAAGCAGTACACGAATTGTTCACAAGTACATTGTGTGGTTTGCATTCGGAGAATTCTAAATGCTTGGTTCCGGAAAAAATAAACACGTTGTGGAGGTTTTGCAAAGTTGTTCGGGGAAAATATACGGGCTACCCTGAACAATTTTTTCTTGTTTTTGTTTATTGTAGTGTTTCGAAATCGAATCTCACGTATTGACTTGGAGCGTGCTTCATGGTGCTGCACATGCTATTACTGTGAAAGTTTGTGTAATGATAGGCTATCACGTATAACTACAGTCTTCAACTGCCTAAACTTTCCTAATGGTAGTCAGTAATGTTTTCTTTACCTTTCGGATGCCATTGATCATGAGGTTTCTGCGAAGTACATCAGGAACATATCCTTACGTTTTGAATTGTGAAAATCTTCGATTATGATAAGCCATTTGCAGTTTTTTTTGCGTGTACAAATCGTCTGAGAAATGGGGATATTTTTAAATGCGTATTCATTCGGTCTGACACTCAGGGTCATCTGAAAAATGTTTTATGTATTTACTAGTTTGTTACTTATTCGTATTACTTAAAATATTATGTGTAATTTGTGTATTTATTAAAATATTTCAAGGACCCACTAAACAGGATTTCAAATCAGGAGGGGGGGAATAACCTAGTTTTTTGCAGTCGACAAAACTAAAATCGACGGTGGTTCCACTCTACGGCTGTCTGGATAAAAAAAAATCGCAGCATATCCACGGAGTGCATGATTATGAGTGGGGCGAAGCGTTCGGTCGTTCGTGGTTCCGTGCGTCTGTGCGTTGGTCTTGTGAGCATTCGTCCGCCCGTGCGCCAGTTCATGCGTCTATCGGTGTGTCCGTCCCTGCGTCCGTCCGTGCGTCTGTTCATCCATGCGTCCGTCCGTTCATCTATTCATCCGTGCATCCGTTCGTGCATCTGTCTCTCTGTCCATCCATCCATCCGTCTATCCATCTAGTGAACACTCGAAGTACCACCATCGCAGATCTTTTCATCATATATTCAGCGTATAGAAGTACCGCCATCCAGCGGACATTCCAAGGACTGAACGAGAGGTGGCACTCGCGCACTTTCTTACAGCCTACGCTTCGTGTCTAATCCCCACCTTTAACCACCACTAGTTGATGGTTATATACTATTCATAATGGAATGATTAGAAGCGCAAACCAACCAGACACAATAGAAGAGACAAACAAGCGCGGACTGAAACTCTGTTTATTCAGAGAAGAAATTATATACCACAAAGAAGAGAAAGGGAAACCTTTTTCCTTTCTGTTCTTTCTGGTATATAATTTCTCCTCAGAATAAACTGAGTTTCAGTCTGCTCTTGTTTGTCTCTTCTATTGTGTCCCGTTGGTTTGCGCTTCCAACTATTCCCTTATGAATTTGTACCAGCTAGTCCGCCTGTCAAGCCTACTGCGGTTATATACTACTTCACTATATTCATGGCACGGCGCCCGAAGCCTCGCCAAACGTTGCTAAAACCAAGGAGGTTACGCCCAGCGAGTTTAACGTGGCGAATCTTTCTGGTCAGATAGGGCTGAAAGTGCGTGCTTCTGACACTTCATTTTTTTAGGAGCGAAGCTCCTTACGCCGTGTGTCGTGCGTCTGCATTGTATGTTGTAGTAGTAGTAGCAGCAGAATTAGTAGTTGCAGGTAGCCGCCTCTCGTTTACCCCTTGCAATGTGCGCTGGATGGCGGTACTTGCATATGATGAATATATGATGAAAAGATGCGAGATGGCGGTACTTTGAGTGTTCACTAGACAGACAGACAGACAGACAGACAGACAGACAGACAGACAGACAGACAGACAGACAGACAGACAGACAGACAGACAGACAGACAGACAGACAGACAGACAGACAGACAGACAGACAGACAGACAGACAGACAGACAGACAGACAGACAGACAGACAGACAGACAGACAGACAGACAGACAGACAGACAGACAGACAGACAGACAGACAGACGTATGGACAGATGGACGGACGCATGGACGGACGGAGGTATGGACAGACACAAAGCCAGACGCACGGATGGACGGATAGACAGACAGACAAACTGACGGATGCACGGTTGTGAGAATGGATGGATGGAAAGGTAGACGCACGAATGAACGGACGCACGCATTGACGCATGCACTGACGGCCGCACGGATGGACTGATGGGCAGACGCACGGACGTACACACGGATGGATGGACGCATGTGCTCATGAAATCACGGACAGTAGGATGCCCGGATAGACTGATGGACGCTTCGCCCCACTCATGATCATTCTCTCCGTGGATATGCTGTGTTTATTTGTTTTGTTTTGTAACCATCAAATTTGAGGCAAATTTTATTGGAGATTAAGTCAGCAATACTCGTCTCTGTAAGTTATTTTATCAGAAACAACTATCTATTTATTTATGATTAATGTGTGCGGATTTCCTCCTCATTTGAAAAGGGTGGGCGCGTACCGCTCTTCTAGTCCGGCCGTGGAGGTCGCTACCTACTACTATACTACTACTACTACTACTACTACATGCATCGCAGACTCACGACCCACAGCATAAGGATCTTGCCCCCCCCCCCCCCCTCCAGAACGACTGCAGTTGTTAGGGTGCACATTTGCGGGCATGAGGTGTGTATACAGCTTTCACATGGTTGATGCGCTGAGATATGCGATGTGCTGGATTTATAGAATAATAGCTGGGCAACACATAAAAAGACATTATATAATGAAAACCTCGCTCTTTAGCCGAGTGTATATCGATCGCGCCACGTGAAAGCTCGTCCGTGAGTCCCATGCTAGTCTACTTAGCACCAATAGGTTGTTTAAAATGCATGTTAGCAAGACACTAACAGCTTCATTGCTCGAGCGGGACTTGTAGCGACAAAGGACGGATAGAACACTGACAATGGGTAGCCATGAAATTACACGTACAGCTTCCAAGCAAACACGCTTAAGGTGGGCAAACCTTGAAATCAAGCACGAGCGGCTGACTGTTTCTTTCGTATACCTGCAGCCGTTTGAAAGCACGCAAGAAAACGGCAGGTTTCAGCTTGATTTTGGAATATCAAAGGTCTTAATCGTTTCTAGCGCGTGCTCTTGAAAACAGCTTAGAGAACGAGCCCGCGACGCGGTTCCTTCGTGTTTCCCGTTGTTTACTGCACCCCCAACTCGTCGTGAGAGGCGTTGCACGCCAGCCAGCACGTGCAACGTTGGGCGACCTTGCCTCCTTCGTGACTTTGTCAAGCTCTTCGAATCAGCGACGTATCAATTATTGTTTTGCAGAAGCGTGTAGTGCGCGTAAACCTGTACCCATATGTTCTCCTGGCCACGACAAATTGGCAACAGCTCGCCTACACATACTGCAGGTACGCTGATAGCTCTTTCATCTCGGCCAATAAGCAACGTTTCGTATTCAGGGTTAATGGATTTGTTGTCTTTATGCGCACGATACAAAAACAATACGAACGACGTGCGGATGCTTGCCTTGGCTGCTTTTGTTTGAAAACAATAGAACGCTCTGATACGTTTGTTCTCTTCTTTCAACGCGCGTGACCCTTTGAGGCGGCTGTTTCAGGGACGGTCATGGAACTGGCATGTGGAGCGCTAGGCGCTTATCCGTGGGCCCGATACGGCACACAGAAATAAACGTCTTCTCTTTCCTATTGTCTTATTGTTCTAATAAATAGCCACTTTTATATATTCGCATAGACAACCTGATGAGAAGTATCCGGTTTAGCATTCGGGCAGTCCCATTTTTAGCACACTTTTAAAATTGTTAACCATTAAGTGAAATGAAGAAAGGATGAACCCTAAAAGGCCTCCTTTCTAACGTCCACCCTCTTTTTTTCTTTCCTTAGAATATTATCACACAACTTTTAGTTGGGACCAAAAGTGCAAGGGTTTCGTTTCCACTGTAAGTGCAGTGAAAGGGTCATTCCATTTCGTCCACCATTACAGGATTGAAGTGGTGCTTCTGCAAACGAAAATTCAGCATGTTGTTCCAGGCTGTTTTATGGATGCAAAACGTTAGAAATGTACGCCTATTTATAGTGAGTATGTGGCTTCAGCAGCCCTGATAACAACGACAACAAGAAAAAAAAAGCGTGGCGGAGTGGGCAGGGTTCCACACTCTCCGCGTAAAGCTCATAATGCGAAGCTTATAGACCCTAAATGCTTAACGTGATCTTTTGGGCTGGTGCTATATCCTTATTTGGCATAGACAAGGTAGAGTCTAACCACAGCCTGCCACATACCATGCAAGGACGTTCAAACTGCAGCGCCACAACTAAAGTGCAAAATGGGCTGTGGCACCCCTGTTAAAAGTGCGTGACTTTCGTTGCTGTTATACACGGCTTGCACGGGGCTCAAACTTGGTGCGGTGGCTGAGTGGACTATCTCTATCGGTGGGTGCGGCTCCCGACTTTTTACCTCGATCTTCAAGAGCTTCATTTTTAACGCGCTATGTTCAACTTATGACCAGGGAAACATTCTGTACTGTCCGTTTCCAGTATGCACTGTCCAATGAGTACACATTTTTGCCCTCAGCACAGCCCGGTTTTCTCAGATTGGCGTATATGCTTCGTTTGAGTGCATTCTTACGTCCAGTAAGATTTACCTAAAGTATCCTGGCAGCGTAAACCTTGTGAGAATTCTTTTCACAGAAAGCTAAGTGGCTTCACGCCCGTTTGTAGTTCACTTGCTTTGGGTGCATTCTGCTCAGCTTTTAATGCGCACCTAACTGAACGTCACATTTCTTTGCACGTAACGTTCCCAGACGCATACTTAGACTGTTGCACAAAATTAAAATATTCATGGTAAACGCCCAGACATCCTTTCTTTTGGTCCGGCCTTTTTTTTCTCATCTTATCACAGTGCACATCAGTGCACAGGCAAACAAGTGCCGCTTGGTGTAGCGTCCTCGCCAGAGATACCATCTTTACGCTGTGAACCAAACGCACTTTTATATATGCAGACCAAGTTCCCATCTTTGAAAAGAGATTGAATATATTTAAGGATCGTTATTAGTATTCGACAGTAATGCGCATGGCTTCGGCACTTATTCCATTTTATCGAGAGGTACACAAAGGATAGTAAGAATTGATGCAAATAACGTCCTTTTGAAATCAGGCTTGGCGCGACTGCCATAAATAATCTAAGCCATGCACTGTGGTCACTGGAATACAAATGAGATGGTGGTGGATTCATTTGATTGATTGACGGATTGATTGATATGTGGAGTGTAACGTCCTAAAGCCACCATATGATTTGAGAGACGCCGTAGTGAAGGGCTCCGGAAAATTTGATCACCTGGGGTTCTTTCACGTGCACCCAAATCTGAGCACGCAGGCCTAAAGCATCGTCGCCTCCATGAAAAATGCAGCCGCTGAAGCCTGCATTCAATCCCGCGACGTTTCGATTAGCAGTCGAAAACCGTAAACACTAGACCGCCACGGCGGGGCAAGAGTGCGAAGAGTGCGTAATGTGCACCCAGACATAAATTTTCTTTGCTTGTGCATTTCTATATGTCCGAAACTTTCGAATGTACCTAGGCCGCAACGTCCTGTACTCATATGGCATTGCAGACCATAATATTTTGGCCACGCCTGCACCTTCCTCGTGAATCTTTCGTCATTCCTGGTTTTACGGTAAAGTAGGATAACGTGGATTAATTTTAAGGAGGCGCATTTGTCGCGAGAAACAACTTGTGCCTTAGCGAAATAGATAGATGAGGCTGTAATGTGTGTGTGAGGATCGGCTGCAGATGGTGGTGGTGGTACAGTGGCGAAAAGTCAAACCATACTTTTGGAGACATCCAGCGAAAAAGCGATGTTATAAAGGAGCGTTGTAACGTATTCGAACATCATCCCTCTCCCTTAACTCATGGGCATTAGTTACTCGTCTCTCTTAAAAAGAACATATTGACATTTGATTACGCAATGCCAAGCCTTCTTCCTTAAATATAATGTTTTCTTCTACCTAGTGCATGCACCGTTGATATTAGGACAAAAGAACACACAGGCACAAAGTAACATTCCGTCACGCCCAAACAGAAATACATCGTAGTTACAGAGACCTATCTGTAGAACCTCTGGCTCTTCAAGGCCCATCACACCCAGAACTATTTCTTTTTTGTGTAGACCTATGCAGAGTTTGTGGGCTATCACACTAGCACCAGGAAATATATACTGAAGAGGTTTTAATAACGGCAGGTTGTGTCACTGTGTATGCCTGCTCTGCTCTCTCTCTCCTTCCCATCTTTAAAACTTCCCCAGTGTAGAATAGCATAAGGTACGTCCTTTTAGACTGCTTAACATCCCTTCCTTTCTGCTCTCACTTTTTCCTTCCTTCCTTCCTTCCTTCTTTCTTTCCTTCCTCCCTTCCTCCCTCCCTTCCTTCCCTCCCTTCCTTCCTCCCCCTCCTCCCTTCCGTCCCTCCCTCCCTTCCTTCCCTCCCTACCTTCCTTCCTTCCTTCCTTCCTTCCTTCTTCAATCAGTATCAGAAACCAGCCTGTCTGTACGTTCATTTTAACTGAACGAAACTTTTGAAATACTTTAGAAACATTTTACTTGGTTATTCCAACACATAATCATCCTAGTAGCTTCCTTTGGATTCCAGGGCACGAAGATATAACTGTCAATAAATATGCGAATGCAGAAGCAGTAGCTTTACATGATGCTCCCGTAATATCTATATATTGACGATGGCGTTTATATTTGCGGTAAAATTTGATAAATTCGCCATGCCGAATAACATCGCCAGGTCTCCTTCGTTAGAATACAATTTTCTTTGTCTCAAATATCAGTAGAAAGCTGATGGTGCTCGTCTAGAAGGCCAGAAGTATCAGTCACCAGAATACGATGCTGAGTCCCCCCACTGAACTTTTACCTAGACAGGGCTGGTCTGGTGCAGATATCTTTACGTCTTCAATGCAATGACAGTGAATCCCTACATCATTTCTGCTTAACATGCAGATTATAGATCAGTCAAAAGCAAGACTTATAGATGAACCACCCTGAAGCATGAACTTCAGTTTCTCACTTCCTGTGATTCTTATTATCCGAGCTTTGCTACTTGGTTTTAGCCACAGGAACGTTGGCTATGCTGTATGTGATTTCCTACGCGAGATGAAAGAAGTCTGACTCTAGGTCACAGCTCATAAAATGTGGTATATATTGCAAAAACCGCCACGCCATAGACAAACGTCCCGATACAGCGTTGGATATATTTCGTTCAACATGAATCGACATAAAGAAATATAAATAACGTCTGTAACTTGTGGAGCTCCGCGACATTTTCTTTTTGAGGAGATTTACGAGGGACGCTATATTTTGTCCGTGTCCGCCATGGTTAGCAAGAATATCGTTTGGAGCCATTAGGTGGGATTCGATTGCCGGAGGCTGACTCTGAGGGAACATACTGGCAACAAAAGCACCCTTCTTGAAGACGTCGTAAACAAAATTTTCACACTTGCAGCGAGTACACCTCACGTCCTTCTTTAAACTGAGATGATAAACAACATGGTCTATAAACTAGCTATAGTCCATCACATTGCCATAATAACACTACTATATTTAAAATGGTGGCAGTTTATTTAGATCAACATACGCACTTGTTTCCGAAGTTATGAAACATGCGAACAATGACCGAGAAAGCATAACATTTGCGCTTCGTGCACTTCGGTCAATATAGACTTGCTTTCAGTCAGTAAAAGAAAACAAAACAAAAATATCTAAATCCGTTTTTGGGCTAATCAGTAACCAGGTATGCACTTATCTATTTACTCTGAATATCTTTTGTGACTGAACAAGCAAAATGTAGAATGTGTGTACCGTTGAGTCAATCGTGAATACAAAGCAGAAGCTCATTCTGAGGGATTTCATGAATTCTGGTGTCAGCCCGTTTTTTTCGGAGCACTACCCCATAGCGCTGCAGTAACGCGCATACCATATGATCTGATGCCTCCTGGGAATCTCCCTTCCTCATTCGCAAACATCGCAAGCGACCGCTCACAAGAATGTTTGCATAGCCGTCCAGTGCGATCCTTATCACTCACTTGCATATTGGCCACTGCGTTTTCGCACGGGTGAAACAGCTGCGCCATTTGCGCCATCGTACGCCAAAATCGTTTACCTGCGCCATCATGCGCCTAACCACCCCTAAAGCGCCAAACTCGCCCTGAAGCGCAGTACTGCACCGCAGCATCAGAATTCAGCCGCGAAATGGAAAAGCCATCAAGCGCCATGCCTGGAAGATTGACTGAAGCACTGTCTTTTTGGGTTTACCGAAACTGCTATAGTTGCGGATTCGTAAAAGCTGTGATCGCCCAAGGAGCGGCGGTGAACGTTGATCCGGGGGGCGTGTTCACGATCGCTATGCGCGGATAGATCGTGGACCCTTCCACGTTCCGCGCTCTCAACGCGAGGAGACGGCGAGAAGGGCATCTCTCCCCAATCTTTTAATCTACGCGACATAGAATCGAAAAGAGTTAGCTGCCAGCCTTGCAATCTGTTTCAATCGTATTCATTGCTTCGTCATTCCGGTAAAATTGTTTTTTATAACATGATGACAGCGTTCGGCGAAAAAATCAAGGATGGCAGTAACAGCGCTCAAAAGAAGTGGGGTAATGCACGTTTCCCGGAACAGCCTAGGGAAGATGGGAGCGTATGCGCGTATTCTCAATTATTTCGTCGCTGTGCTTCGTGCTTATCGGCTCGCCGCTTGAGGCTCACGCGTTCAGGTATAAGGCGAAAAAAAATAAACAAGGGTAGCTGTACATAACAAAAAGAGTCACAGTTGCATCGCAAGTATGGAAGAATAAATGCGATAGCAACAAATTGTAAGGCTATTCGAAGTGGCACTGACAGCTAACTTATTTAAATGCGACCACACGTAACATTCAAAAGTGCTGTTGTACAAGAATACGACCACTTCAAGGAGAGCAACACTTTTTGCGCATTCTCTTCGCGAATAGTGTGAAGCGCGTAGCCTAGTATATGCGAGTCGCCCCCCTGATGGCTGCCTAGCTACCGTGCGTGACAGCGATCGCGACCAAGAGGCAAAGTTTATAGTTGTTTCACGAGCAACACTCTCCTCTCTCGTAGTTTAAAATGCGAAGCATTTCTTAGCGACCTTTGGCGAGTTTGAGCGCATCAATTTCGCAGCCTACGACTTTTAGCTCTGCTGCCCGTATTGTTATTGCTTTCGATACCGAAATTAGCATGGTATAACATGACTGTGATATGGGCTTAAGTGACTAGTCATTACATGACATTAAGGGCACGTATATCATGGATGTCATGATTTAGATTTTATGGTCTTGCTGACCTTGCGGTGGTTTCGTTCACATGGAATTTCGCAAAACAGGTATGGTATGACATGACTGCATGGCGGACATAAGGAACAGACCCTAACGTGAAAATCATGACATGTATGTCATGGTTTTCATGTTATAATTAGTCATGACTACACGCCACGCTCATGGAGCACTGGTGGTCATCTCGCTAGCTTCACATATACCAAATGTGGTATCACGGAACGTGAATGAATGAGTAAGGTACATGACTGGTGCAAACATGATAATCATGAGATGCGTGTCATGTAAGAACACGGCTACATGCCGCACTCATGATGTGCTCTCGGCGGTTTCACTAGCTTCACATTTACCAATTTCGGTATTACGTGGCGTGAATGGATGACGAAAATAACTGAAAATGACACGTCCAAACATAACAATCATGGCATGCTTGTCGTGTAAAGCACGACTACATGCTGCGCTCCTATTGCGCTCGCGGTGATTTCGCTAGCTTCACATATACCATTTTTACAGTTGCGTGACGCCAATGGATGATGAAGGTATTTGAATGGCACAAATACGATAATTATGACATGTGTGTACTGTAGCGACATGCTCAGGATGCGTTCACAGCTGTGTCGCTAGCTTCGCATATACGAAAATTATTAATACTTGATGTGAATGGACGACGAAGGTAAATGACATATTCAAACACGATGATCATGGCATGCGTGTTACGTAAAACATGACTACAATCTACGTTCATAGCGCGCTCATGGTCGTTTCGCTAGCTCCACATACACCAAATTTGGTGTAAAAAGACATGAATAGATGACGAAGGTAAATTACATGTCCAAACACAATATTCATGATAACGTGTCTACATGCATGACTACATTACTACATGTAAGGCTGATGGCGTGCTCGCTGCTGTTTCGCTTGTTCCACATATACCAAATTCGGTATTACCTGACCTGAATGGACGACGAAGGTAGATGGCACGTCCAAACAAGATAATCATCATATGCGCGGCATGTAAACATGGCTACTCGCTACGCTCATAGCACGCTCGCGGCTGTTTCGCTAGCTCCACATATACTAAATTTCGCATCCCGTGATGTACACAGACAGCGAAATGACGCATATAAACATGACAATCATGACATAAAAGTCATGCACATCAAAATTGACGTCCGCCTTGAAATGTTGTGCTTATTTTAAAGTGACATATCTACCTTCGCCTGTTTGGATTCACATATCAACGATTCCTAATGTACGTGTGATCTGCCATTTCTTTTACGCTCTTCCAAGACGGGAGGATTGCTTCCTGTCTGCTTCGACTACAGGCCTCTCGGGCGAGGGTATCAATGCTACCGCACGCACCCTCCCAGCGGTGAAGATGGGGCGGCTCGTTTGACCACTGCTTCAAGAGCGTTCGTCGTCCCAACTCGCGTGCTTCTACTCGCGGATGGAACATACGATGCGTCGGAGTACGTTATGAGTTTGAAATTTACGCGGGACAAGACGGTAACGGCGAAAAGCTATCAGGAGTGTCTATATACGTTCTATCGCAATGATGAAGCTATTGCACAGTTTATCTGAGTGTTTAAAAAATCCCGCATTGAAGAAGTGCAGCTTCACATCTGCTTTGAAAGGAACTACATCTGTTCTAAACTTGCTTGAAAAGGCCCTTCTGACTGCTACAAGAAGAACTTTTGCCTGCTCTCAAGACTGCTTCCAAAACCATGTACCCTGTTCCACCCCTGTTCCTGAAACGCGGTACGAAGGTGCACCGGAAGAGACGTGACGACACGTTTGTGTTCAAGCGATGCGGATGCATTTAGGGCAACTCATGTACGCTCAATTAAGAGCATCAATCGTGTCTTTGAGGTTGATTCGTAGTACCTCGCCTCGAGATTCCATTTGACCGGCAGTTGTCCTGCTTGTAGATACGTGGGCGCGCGGTGCTACACAGACCTACTGCGATGTCGTCACGTTGCACATAAGAAACAAACGATGAGAGCCGTAGAACCTCTACAACGACATTAGGCGCAGTATCGAAGGATCGTGTCACTTGCACAAAGAAGCAAAAATTGTCATGAGACAACACACGACAAACAGTTGGTCGCATGATGACGGCTGGCCCGCAGTGTCTTTCTTTTCCGCGAGCCTATGGGAAGGAAAGGGCGTCGTCTTTCCGTCTAGGTCACTTCCTTGGCAAGAATGAACACACAGTAAGCAAATTGGATCAGCGTGTCATCGCACCGCTCTCTTCCCTTTCGACGGGCAAGCTCGATCACGTATGTCCACGGGACCTCCCCCCTTTCTGTCAAGAGTCACGCGCGCTTCGAGGTCGGACGGGAAAGATGCGTTCGTTGTCGGTATGTCTGCCTATGCGATAAGTGTCCTGATCTGTCTCGCTTTACATAACAGTGACCACGCGAGGGGTAGTGTTTGCTTTCAGAGCTAATGCCGGAAGGTCTAGAGGCTGCAGTCGTCGCCTTTGGCGATCCGACCTGGTTAAGGTTAAAAGGTGCCTTTGGAAGATAGCTGAAGGGATGGTCGCTGAAAAACTTTTGTTTTATGCAAACACACGCTTTCGAACGTTTTCGGAAAGTAAACCAGATTTAACCAGAGCTGATATTACGTAGTTGAAATTGGGTAGAAAATGCAGCAGCACTGATTCTGATTGCTTCAGACAACGATAGAGTTGAGGCTCGTATAAATCCGGGACATCTAGAAGTCTAGGGCTCATGTGTACCTAATGTAATCAAAGAAAAAAGTTTGCCGTGTGTGGTGTTGAGTTAAAAAAGGCATTTTACTTGTAATCTCTCTTGTAATCGCTCATTCAGAGGGCTCATCGGTGCGGTGCAATATAAGCCGTCATGACAATAGTATATGCGTCGCTGGGCTGTCCAAGAAAGGAAACTCGACAACATGGAAGAAACACAGGGCACGGCTTGGGCCACCTTACGACTCTTGTACGTGTCATATGACCACGATTACGCAAAATTACGATGAAGTGTACGAATGTAGAAAGGTCGGTTTGGATGTGAACTTTCAAACTACATGTTGTTGCGCACTCAGTCAGGCATGCTTGCCAGTGTAGCAATTCATAGGTAGCCCGATAGACGTAAAATGATCATAAGGACAACCAACAAGCAGGAACTAAAAACATGGTTAACTTCAGGTCTATTAGCGGTGGCTTCAACCATCTCCCCTCCACGGCCAGTCGTGAGCAGTCAGTATTGGTTACTGCGCGCACACCCGTCAGAGCAAGTACACCCCACCAGTGGCCATTTCACTCTTTTACGGGAATGAGGCGTGCATAAGAAGCAGGAGACCCAGCTTCCAAAAACAGACTGGCCTGGCAAGAGTTTGCTTGAGGAAGCAAAAAATAAATGCGGGATCGTTCTGCAATGGGCGTCAGGTCGTTCGAGTTTAATCTTTCATTTATTTGTCTACGTGGCTTACAAATTAGATTTTTTGTTATTTGCAAAAGGCCCAAAATGGTGATAGCTAAATACGGTTCTGCAGTTGTGGCATCAAATAACAAAAAAAAAAACTAGGCATACATGCGCTGTATAGCTGATTTAGTACCAATGGGATGTTTCGTGTTTGCTCGTCGCTCTGGGAGACCCAGCACCGCGAAAGAAACATAATAAAAAAGACCAGTGGCACGAGCGCAGCCACGTCGCACCTGTTACGGCATCCACAGCCGGCTAGGGCCCAAATAAGCGCGCATTTCAGGTCTTCCTAGGAGGAAAAAATTGGCTGCCGATCTGATCGGCGCGTGCGCTATAGTTGACCCGCGGTGGACCTCTGTGGCAACATCCTCACACTCTTCTTCCAACGCCTCGCAGTGCTGCGTCTTCCGTGGTACTAGCGTGTTTGTTCTTGTCTCTTGCAGGGTTGCGAAATAGAAATGGGGCCCCGTCGCGATTCTTATTCGACGGGTGCAGGTCCGCCTCGTCGGCCGGTATTCCGCGACAACGGCTCTTCCCCGACACTCGCTATCAGTGCACTATAGCTGCTCGAGATCACGACTGGATAGCCGTCTCCGGAATTTCCGATGTGCGGATCTGATCGAAGACGACTAGAACCACACAAGCTTCTCTTCCTTTACCTGCCACGCGTTGCAGCCCCATCGTCCCCGCTGGCAAACCTTCCTTACCAGGCTGTTGTAGACCACTTTACGGGTTTTTGTGAGCTACTCTGCGTCATGCTACTTCTCGTGCGCTGCTTTTCCCGGATGGTCGCGTTCGAGGCGGACAACTCGGTCCTCCTGCGTGGCATTGCCTCCAGGGCGACAACCGTAATACTGCGCGCGTTGCGCGGGGAAACCAGTTATGGCTTCGTGAACGCACCTGTTGGGTCGGTATAGCATATGGTGTGCTTTGGGTGAAGTATGTGAATTGAAACTGAATAGACGCGATGCGATGTGACGAACGTTTGAATTTTATGGGGTAACATTCTGCGCATGGTTTTGACGTTTCACGTGATTCGTATTAACCTAATACCAATCCTGAGAGGGCTACTTCAAGCACGAAATTCCGGTATAGCTAACGAATCGAACCTTGCTTGGTTAAAAGATTTTATAGCATATAAGACAGACGTACGACCTTTGCAAATCGTGGTAATCTCATCTCAGTTGGCAAATCTTGGATTTGCTACATGTTTGACTCGAGGCACAGGTTCTGGTTATTCCGGTACGCAAGAGAGCGGCGAGGAGGAGGGAAACCGCACCAAGTGTACTTTGAAAGTGAGGTACATGCACTATCTCATGCACTACGCTATGTGTCTGCGGCACAAAGTGCAGCCGCTAATATCAGCCGCTAAAGTATGTTGAATAAGGATAAGGTGATAAGGGACTGCGTGCACGAGTTGACGAAGAAGGGGAGCACACTCGCCCTTTTCTCTGTGTAGTTGACCTCTCTTTGAAGTGTAGTTGTCTCTGTCTGAATTTCTATCTGAAGTGTATTCGGCCTTTGTCTGATCTCTGTAGAAAAACGATATTGGGCAGGCCTTGAGAAAAGCGTTGATCACGGCCACTTCCCCATGGACAGGTCAAGTCTCTCTTTCTCTCTGACTAACTGTTTCACGCATGTAGATTGTGGTTTTACGATTATAATCTGAATCTACGATACTTCGCAACTGCTGAACTGATCTTATTTAAAAGCTCTCGACATTCCTTCAACATTACGTTCCAACTCCTTTACTGCCCGCAAACGCGCAGGTCTTTCAGACGGTGAAGGAAGTCGGTGTTTGACGCCAAGTCGGTGTTCGGCGGCCTGTATATTGTCGCGAGAGCAATGTTTCGCAGAAAACCTTGTTCTTTTACGGCTCACAAGCGGAGCAGTCAAAGTCGCCCCAGTTCGGGATTAGAAGGGGAAAGCTTACTCGGAAAAGCGTCTAGCAAGAGGCAGGCCCGGCGCCACCGTCTGAGTTTAAGCCGTTGTTGGCAGGCACGCGTGTCATTGAGAATGACATGGGGACGCGACCACTTGGCTGACCGAGACATAGTGGCGGCAGGTGAACGACCATATTCTCCCCCGCTGTTCTTAGGATGTCGGGGCGCCTCGCTGTCGCATGTACACCTGGTAAGCGCACGGAGCCCAATGGTGTACCCATCGCTCTTAAGGACGCTGCTAGGAAGCAGCAGTTAATGAAAGAACTGACGGGGCTCGAGCGTGAGAACGGCCGCCGACGGAAGCCGGCCGATGGAGGCAGCACGAGTGATGTTGAGCAGCACGGCCTGGCATGGGAGAGAGTGTCCCGTGCGGAGAACCTATCCCTTTGCGTGTTTCATTTGGTAAGGAGGTTTTTACAAATGTAGTGCCTTTATGAAAGTGTTTCTGTGATTGGTTGTGATGATGCGAGTCCCAACATGTGATTGGTTTTTGTGAAGACTCTTTGTTCGACCAACGGTTAAAAAGAGGATGTTTGAATTTGAAAAGTGAGCGGAGTCGGGGTAAACAGCGGATCTCACCACCGGAGACCAAGGCCATGCAGGCCAAGGGGTATGCCACCATTTTCTATGTTTTGTCTTTGTGACCTAGTGCATTTTGTAAATTGAAGTTGTGTTAGCTAAATAAACCCCCAATGAGTGCTCCCCAAAATGATCGTGTTGACTTCTCATCGATTGCCTCCGCGGAGTTTCACCCACACTTATTCGTCTCCCTGGTCGTCCGAGGCGCCTAACTTTGAACAACCCCGACGTTTTCGCTACAAAGTGATGGAGGTTGCTCGGTAACGATAGTCCCGCTCTGAAATTATGCCCCGAGTCAACAACAAATATCAGGAACCTACCTCTGACAGCTCTACTATGACGGAACCCCCTACCTTCTCCTCGGCTATGTCTACCCCCCAAGCTAAACCATTCGTCGGACCACCAGTCTTTAGAGGCGCGCCGGAGGAATCTATTTCCGAGTAGCTACTTTGCTACGAACATGTAGCGTCGATTAATAATTGGGACCAAGCCACGAAGGTGAAATTTCTATATCTGGCTTTAAACGGAGATGCGAAAAAGTGGCACACTACTCAAATTCTAACCGGTGCCCCTAATACATGGGAAGAATGGGCGACGCTACTAAAAACGTCCTTTACGAGTTGCCACTCAGTCGAGATCGCCCATTTGCGGCTACAAAACCGCACCGAATTGCCGTCCGAAACCCCCGAGCAGTACTACTATGACGTCGTACAGCTGTGTGCCAGAGTGAACCCGTCCATGACGGAAGATGATCGGTTGCGGCACTTGATGCGCGGTTTGCGTCCGGATATTCTGGAGATGATAATCGCAAACCCGGAGAGCTGCACTGCATTCCTCCAAATTTTGCAACGCATAAATTTGGCAGCTTTGATGAGCCGTGTGTCGGGGCTACAACCGATTGGCATCCAGTATTCCACCGGATCGCAGTTGTGGATGCAAAACATCGCGCATCCCGTAGGGTTCGCACCCGCCGCAGCGACAGGGCACCCTCCTCCTACGTGTGTCGCCACTTGCACCGCGGCCGAATTCCGCTGCTCGCGGGATACTGCCGACCGCGAGAGAGACCTGAAAACGATTGCGGACTCGGTTGCCTTGCTGTCTGACCGGCTAAAAAGCATCGAAGACGAAGTGCGTCGCTCCCCAATGCCTTGGCCTCAGAGAACTTCCTGTGCCAACGACGGGCACCCCCGATGCCAGATTTGCCGCCGCATAGGCCACATAGCACAACAGTGCTGGCAGCGGTTCCGAGATGGCAGGAACGATCAGGCTGAGCTCCAAAGCAATCAGAATGTGCAGCCTAATCCTTCGGGAAACGAGAACGGCCGGGCCTAGGGGGCCAGCGCGGCCGCCCCATCGGCACACTGTCGGAAGGTCAGCTTCTCACAGTCCCTACACGAGCCAACGGTACAAAAACGTTGCGACACCGCCCTGGCCTCAAGAATGGAAATGCCGACACGCTTTCCCGCCTTCCTCATGATGCCGTGCCTGTAAGCGAAGAAAAACCCTTACCGTTGCTGGTTCTGAATCAGGTGGATGTTGGAAAAAAGCAGAGGGCAGACCCATGGATGAAAGAAATTATGCAGCACCTCGAGCACCCGGATGCGCCCGTTGTCAGGAAAACTAAAAGAACGGCACGGAGCTTTCGGTTGATCGACGGTGCACTGTATCGAAGGGCGAAAGGGTTTCAGGAGGACTGTACTGCGCTCGTTGTCCGCAAGTGCTTGAGATCTGAGATTTTAAGGTACTGTCATGACGCCATCACGGCAGGTCACTTAGGTGTCAATCGCACATGGGAGAAAGTTCGTTGCCGATATTTCTGGCCGAAGATGTTCTCGTACGTAAGCAAGTACGTTCTCTCCTGCCCCGACTGCCAGACACGAAAGCAACCACCGGGGAGGCTGGTCGGTTTCCTCCAACCGATCCCACCTGCAGGTCGACCTTTTCAGTAGGTGGGCATGGACTTCATTGGGCTTTCACTAAATCCAAAGCAGGGAACCGCTACATCGTCGTGATTACCGACTACCATACGAAATGGGTCGAGGCTGTCGCGTGTCCAGCGGCCACTGCCGCAGAAGCAGCAAGAGATTTCGTCGAACAAATCGTCCTACGTCATGGTGCCCCGGAGAAAGTAATAAGCGATCGTGGGCAGCACTTTGTCGCCAACTTGACCGAAGAAATATTCCGGCTCGTGGGTAGCGAGCATGCCACCACAACAGCATACCACCCACAGGCCAACGGCTTGTGCGAGCGTTTTAACCGCACGTTGGCTGACATGCTAAGCATGTACGTTTCCTCACACCACCGCGACTGGGATGAATTCCTACCGTACGTTCTTTTTGCATACAATTCTTCCACCAACGAGACGACTGGATGCACTCCCTTCTTTCTTCTTCACGGACATGAACCGACACTACCGGCGGATGTAGGGTCGGGCGCGCAACGCGGATTTGACTACACCCTGGATGCAATGAAAGTGGCCCGCAGGCTGCGGCAGGCTCGAAAAATAGTAAATGAACGGGAGAAGCGTCAGCAGGAGAAGAACAAGCGCAGCTATGATGCTAGGCGACGAAGTGTTGTTTATCATCAGGGCGACTTTGTGTACTTGTGGACTCCCTCCCGGGCGAAAGGGAAGACGGCAGAGCTTCTTCACACATATCACGGACCTTTCCGTCTTGTGCGCCGGGTAGCCGAGAACAACTGGGAGGTGGTAGACCAAACTGGGAAAAAACGTGACGTTGTGGATGTGGCGCGTTTAAAGCCCTGCCACGTTCGATTGGGCTCCGATGCCGACGACGCGGACGATGAGTCTGAGGATAATCATAAGGTGCGCGATCTCGGTGGTGATGTGCGCGAGGGCAGTGCCAGGAGAAATGACCACGGATTGCATCGAAGTGTTGTGCGCGAGTGCAGTGCAAGGAGAGATGACCACGAATTGCATCGAAGTGTTGTGCGCGAGTGCGGCTCGAATGGTGATGTGCGCGAGTGCGGTTCGCGAGTGGATCAGGAACTCCGTTTGCAACATTGTGTGCGCGGGACACAGACCAGTGTTCCAGTACAGCAGTGCGAAAGCTACGACACGGACACTGAACTTTACACGGACGGGAAGACATTTTCAAGTAATAACAACGCACAACAGAATGTCAGTGCTTACGAAACGGACACTGAGTTGTATTGCAGTACCGACGAGTGAACCTATATATTTCTGTGCCCAGTGATTTTGTTTTTTTTTTCATCTGTTGTTTTTATGCAATTGTTGTTTTATGTACTTGTCGAATGCAAAACTTTTTGTATAATTAGTCTATTTCTTGTCGTGTTTTGCAGATGAAACGAGTGGGACACTCTTTTTCCTAGGGGGGAGGTGTCGCGAGAGCACTGTTTCGCAGAAAACCTTGTTCTTTTACGGCTCACAAGCGGAGCAGTCAAGGTCGCCCCCGTTCGGGATTAGAAGGGGAAAGGTTACTCGGAAAAGCGTCTAGCAAGAGGCAGGTCCGGTGCCACCGTCCGAGTTTAAGCCATTGTAGGCAGGCACGCGTGTCATTGAGAATGACATGGGGACGCGACCACTTGGCTGACCGAGACATAGTGGCGGCAGGTAAACGACCATATTCTCCCCCGCTGTTGTTAGGATGTCGGGGCGTCTCGCTGTCGCATGTACACCTGGTAAGCGCACGGAGCCCAATGGTGTACCCATCGTTCTTAAGGACGCTTCTAGGAAGCAGCAGTTAATGAAAGACCTGACGGGGCTCGAGCGTGAGAACGGCCGCCGACGGAAGCCGGCCGATGGAGGCAGCACGAGTGATGTTGGGCAGCACGGCCTGCATGGGAGAGAGTGTCCCGTGCGGAGAACCTATCCCTTTGCGTGTTTCATTTGGTAAGGAGGTTTTTACAAATGTAGTGCCTTTTATGAAAGTGTTTCTGTGATTGGTTGTGATAATGCGAGTCCCAACATGTGATTGGTTTTTGTGAAGACTCTTTGTTCGACCAAGGGTTAAAAAGAGGATGTTTGAATTTGAAAAGTGAGCGGAGTCGGGGTAAACAGCGGATCTCACCACCGGAGACCAGCGCCATGCAGGCCGAGGGGTATGCCACCATTTTCTATGTTTTGTCTTTGTGACCTAGTGCATTTTGTAAATTGAAGTGTTAGCTAAATAAACCCCCAATGAGTGCTCCCCGAAATCATAGTGTTGACTTCTCATCGATTGCCTCCGCGGAGTTTCACCCACACTTATTCGTCTCCCTGGTCGTCCGAGGCGCCTAACTTTGAACAACCCCGACGTTTTCGCTACAATATGTTGATTATGTGTTTCTTACGAGCCGGCTTAGGAAGCATTTTCGAATACAAGGTTGATTGCCAGCTATACGACTCCAACCCGGCTTATGAATACGTGTATTGTGGGTTGCCAGCCTATGTTAAACATGGAATAATTTTTATTCCGGTTGTCAGCAGCCTATTGACTTTAAGCGAAGCCAAAGCCTTTGTAAGGGCAATCAAACGAGCATATCCGGTCATCAGTGTCAAAACAACGAAATCATCCTGAGAACCATGCAAAGCAAGAGAATTATGTCTCCCCTCACACACCCTACAGTACCGCATTATATAGTCGAGATAACGGTCAAACAATTTAATGTATTGCTCGCGAGTTCCTCTTAAGGTTCGTTGAGAATGCGTCTGAAGCTGTATCTTCTAATATGCTGAAGATATATTGGTCATTTCCAAAATTAACCTACCGCAAGTGAACAGAGGGTGCCATACAAGTATTGTTAGCTTGTGGCACTGAGACAGAATTGTCTGTGCTGTTTCCAACTCATGTGGTGCGTGAGTGTCACGGCACGTGTTTTGGGCCACGCCCTTAAAGACAAGCGCGCATAGGGCTTAAAAAAACGATGCTTGGTGGAGTTCAAGAGAAGTTCATTCTTATTCAGTAATTTTAGACGACCCTCACCGCCTTCTGGCTGCATGTGCTGTGCTGTTAGATATTTCAGGCTTACATCTACTTTCGAATATGAAAGAGCCTGGTTTTTTTTTGTGAAAAGGTATAAAACCCAAGACTGGCAACCAGCGTAGGTAACTGATGGTGCAATATCATTCCCGTATATTTACACCTGCTGGGACATTCGCAGCACTACAGGAAGGACAACAGGCCCATGGGTGTGCAATACCGCTATTGTTAGCGTAATGTGTTGAACACATAATTTATGCACATTTACTATAGAAGCATAGAGCTAACAAGAGGGAACTAAAGGGTATAGATGAGACTAGGCTTTCCCCTGTATGTGTTCCTGTCAGGAAGTCACTTTGTCCTCCGGGTGTCCTCGCGCTGTATTCCACGAGCAGAAAGTTTTCTGATCACAAACCATCGGCATGCGGACAGCGGGAGTGAATGACCTCGAAAACAAGACACATGCGCTTTTTGAACAACCTAGCACAGTCATTGGCTGGAAGGCTACAAAATTTCTTGATCTGATAAAATGTTTCAGAATAAATAGATGCGTGCAGGTGATTATTGCCCCCAAAAGCACGAGGCCTGCATTATTATCTGTGAATGAAAAAGATGAAGCGGATAAGAAGCTCTTACAGCTTCTCATACCTCTCGTGCCATCAGGACGTTACGGTCTTTAGTTCCGTCTCAGCCGAAACATCTAAAATTAGTATGGGTGTCAGGTCACTGTGGGCTAAGATTAAATGAAATGACCGATGCCTTAGCTCGCGCATCGCTAGATCTCCCAATAGTTCAAGTTATTTCGTAGGCAGAATACGTCACCGCAATCAGGTATGGATTATTAATTATTCACACAGATCGAATGAAAGCTATACCCACGTGGACAGAATATAAGCATTTAAGATTCCCATGGAAGTTGCAGTAGAGCCAATCTCGGCAATCAGAAGTGATGATCACTAAATTTTGATGCCGCGTCGTCCCCCCCCCCCCCAATAAATTTATGCTTTCACGGGGGTTGTTCTGACGGTATCACCCCTCTGCCGATTCGGCGGAGAACTAGAAGTTATTGAACTTTTTGTCATGTCGAAGATATTCACGTAATATAGTTCGACTTCTCATAACTCCTCTTTCAAAAATGAGCCTAATTATATCCGAGGAAAATGTCTTAAGCTACGGTGCCTCAGGCTTGAGATACTGCCTCAGGGATGACTTTGATGCCGCGTGTAATTTCGCTATAGCTACTCAACGAAAACCATTTTATTCTGGTATGTGAAATTCTTCATCATTTCAACACGGTAAAATCTAACCAAGTTCTGAAAAATTGCTCCCATCGCTGATACGGCAGTCTGGAATACAAGTTAAAAAGCATAATGCTTACAGTTTAAATTTAATGTAGTACGTAATGGCATTTAATTGCTTTATTTTTGTAATCACCTACTATTCCTAAAATAACATTTATATGTCTAAACATCTCATTCTCAGCCTATCCCCTAAAGTTGGTTTGTAGGAAACAAAACAACACAAAACAAAAGCATGCATGGTTACAGTATTGCATACCAATATTTAGCCAACGTATTCCGGTATAACAACCGTTGTGGTATAAACGGCTTAAACTTGAAAGTGAACTGTTAGTAGTGCATGTCGGCGAGATGCTGTTTCTTGGTGCTGGCTGCATTCAAATCCGTTAGGCAAGATTCCGCGAAGCGTTTCGTTATCGTCGCGATAACGTGCGCGGGGTTCGGGGAGAGCGAAGGTTGAGTGCCGCCTTACCCCTCTCTGCTGTAAATTCAATGCATGGGGTACATATCACACCTCTCACTTTTAACTAACAAGGGAGATAGGTGACCATTCGCTGGCCCCCTCCCCCTTCTCTCCACCTCATGACCTCTGTAGCCCTTTGTGCGCACGCTTGTGGGCGCAACGTAAAAAGAGTCCGTAGTAAGTGTGGTCATCACTTCAGTAGCAGCTGAAGACTACGCCGCGAAAGTGGGAACGCTAAATTTTGGGCGCTATGCTACTGCGTGGCAGGGAGACAACGCTGCGCATTGGATAGTAAATAAAGACTGCCACAATTTCCATTAAATACATTCGACACCTAAGTTCTACATCATGTTTTGAAGTAACTAGTTAATGACGCGATTATGACGACTGAACAAAAAAAAAAAAACGCCAGACCTGCGCGGTAGGCACAGCAAAGTCACAGCGAAAGCTAGAAGTGCGCGCCCTTTCAGAGCCTTTTCAATACAGTAATTGAATAACTACTGCAAGCACACTCGCTTGGTACCCACTACGGCATCATTAAACTTTTGGGCAGTAGGCCGGCATTAACTATGCTATTTGTCGTCATTCTTCTCTGAACCGTGGTATCCGCTAAACACTTGCTAGGAATTTCATGCCGATTGTCCATGCAGAGGCTGATGACAATGAGGAATTATGGCTGAAGTGGGTATACGCCATAGTTAATAGGGAATCAAGAACTAGCTTTTGTAAATGGTTGAAACATTGGCCGGCCCACTCGTTACGCTAATCGCATTGTGCGACGACTGGTTGTTCTTTCGCTGTTGTAAAATGCTTTATAAGTCGTAATAATACCATTGCTTTCTCGAAATCAAGCCTGCCTAAGGCAAGTTTGATAACAAGTTACAAGCACTGGAGTAGCTCAGTGGTGGAATACTGGGCTGGCACCCAGCGGATCCGTGTTCGAGCTTCAGTGTGCCGTTGGTGCTAGGTCATGCCTGTCTAAGGTAAGTTTGAAAACAAGATACGAGCACCGCCGTAACTCAGTGGTTGAATATTCACCTGACATCCAGCGGACCCGGCTTTCAAGCCCATCTGTGTTATTGGTGCAAGGTGTTCTTCTAATTTTGCGCAAAAGAAGAAAACACTACCTTAAATGCGTGGATATGTATTATGTGTACGCGTATTCATAGCGGCCAGTCAAAGTTAGGCCTTCTGAGAGCAAGAATATTGGCGCGATCCAGCATCATTTTTTTTGTAGACAAAAGTGGCCATGTGAGCACTAAAAGCAGTGACGCACTAGCCACGTGTGGCATCAGGTGCACGTGAGCATTACGTGGACGACAGTAAGAGAAAGTACGCATTCATGCACCCTGGAAGGCTTCTCAATTAAAATCGCTCAATAAAAAAACTTTAAAAAACTGCTCAATAAAAAAAACACACATGAAAAAGAAACAAGAACACGATATAGACGAAAGACACACTCAGCGCGCACCCACATCCACCCGGTGTGGCTCATTGTTCGTTGCGCAATTATGCTTACATAACTAATTACTAGATTTATTGAAATGCTGCACTAAGGCAATAAATCTCGCGAAGTAATTGGTAGTTGTTATTTACATTCAAACCAAGTCCTCGTCGTTATAGTGAGTAGCTCAGTTTCTGTCAGAAGTTGATTGACACACACGTTGATTTTAGATATGTTCAATGCTTTACGACTCGCTGACACTTCGCGAACAATCGGAGTGTGTACCGACAAATGTCTTCCACATGTTATTGAGCCTTTCAGAATCATTCTGTCAGTATCCTAAGAGCGAAATCTATGCCTGGGTGTGCGACGTGGTAACAGCTGCAGAAAACTTGACGCTTATATCTTCGCGATGAGCCGAAACGAGCGTGTGCCACCGCGCAAGAAAACAGTCAAAATTTACGCGCGCGTTTTTTTGCGTGAAAATCATGAAAACGACATTATTTTCTTACGGATCATGTTTATAAAGAGACGCTGTACGCACCAAGAAGTTTTTCATATACATATACTTTTAATTTATGCAATGTCGTTTAGCGTTTTTGTTCGTGTAAAGACATGGTACGTTCTACGTGCCCCTCACATTCAAAATGGTAGTTTCTTCTTCAGACAATGGCTCGCTGCGCACCAGCTATTTCGAAAACTCGCCGAAGATGATTGTGACCAATATCACTTCCAAACGGCCGTCTAATGAAATGAAGCAAATGGTATGCATTATTCGAACACGGCCCTCATTCGCAACGTGAGCTGCCCCGCACTACTTCGTGAAGTACATCTGCAGTTGTGCCGTTACTGTGGCTTTCACTTCATCACCAAAAAAAGTTGTCCGTGACCGTGGAGTCATCAAATGGGCGCCCTGAAACGGAAAGCGCTGGATGGGAAGTGGCATACCATATTTGTAGGAATTATGGTGAAATTAGAAAACTTGAAAGCGCAACATCAAAACAGATGACTCAAGGGAATGCCGTTCTGAAAAGCCCTGGAAAGAACAACCGACCTGCAGTGGGCATAACTTACTTTGAAACTTTGCGTGGGCTGACAGCGAGAAGTGCGTGAAGTCGCTATGTTTGTTCAGCTTAAACAGAAAACACCAAAGTCAGTCACTTGTTTTTGCTTTGCCTAGCTGTCCGC
This sequence comes from Rhipicephalus microplus, assembly GCF_043290135.1. Taxonomy (NCBI): domain Eukaryota; kingdom Metazoa; phylum Arthropoda; class Arachnida; order Ixodida; family Ixodidae; genus Rhipicephalus; species Rhipicephalus microplus. The sequence goes on from NC_134702.1 coordinate 145,586,689, forward strand.
TGCGGTGTTGTGGTGGCTGGAGTGCTCCGCTGCTGACCCAACTTTGATCACGACCGCGGCATTGACACTTCGATGGAGGTGAAATGTGAGAGGCACGAGCGGTGTGAAAAAGCAGTGCACGTGAAAGGGCACCAGAATGTCAAATTTTCCGCAGCCCTCCACTAGAGCTCCCTTAACAATCATGTCGTAGTTTCGGAACGTTAAATCCCAAATATTATTACAACCCTCAGCAATGGAGGGCGAAAGCTCATCATTTTAATTTGGAGATTTATCAATCTCGATGCTGTGAATGTTATAATTCTGAAAAATACTTCGCGATTTCGCTGTTATGTCAGGAGCTGCTGGCGGATGTGAGCCGAATTCGGTATCACTTCAATCTTCTCTATCTACGATCAAAATGCTCAGCGTTTCTGCGCCGGTGGCAATGACCCACCGTTCACTGCGCCACCTTTGTAGAAAGGCAACGGACGACAAGAAAAAAAATGAACCACTCCAGAATTGTGCCTATGCAGAACACACTAAAGCGTTTTCTTCGAGAGGTAAATTTTATCTTCCCTTTGAAAACCCACGACCGACTACTGCTCCGTCGGAATAATAAGTAGTTCCGCAGTTCGAATACACTTTCCCCTATCGAATCTTCACCCTCAAGTAAAAACGATCAGCGAAAGCCATTTCCGCCCCTCAATCCCCTGCAGAACCGACCACTGAGCGAACATTGCGAGGCGTGGTACGTCCTACAATCTCTTTTCATCGCATCGATGCACCCTGCGGGTGCCACTACGGCAGCGGCGGACTCGTCCGGGCGAAGTATATGGTTGAAGGGTCTTGGCGGTGTGGTGCGTACACCTGAAAATCACTCTGGCGTTCCGTCGTCCCTCTCCTCTTCCCATGATATTGACTGCTGTTTTACAATCGCTTCTTTCTTCATTGCTGGTTATCGTTCTTCGGTTGACGCATGTATGAAATTATTCATTTAGCGTACGTGACCTGTACCTCGGAAGCCTCAAGATGACAAGGGCTCTCTATGAGAAGGGTGTCTCCGAGACAGTGCGCCGTCCAACCTCCGTCGCCGTGTCGCACACGAGGTAGTCCTCCAGCCAGCACCACCAGCTGTAGGATTGAATCTCAGCAACGCCAGCGGCTTGACTGTTTACGTACTAAACGAAACGCGTACGCTGTCTTCTACCGATGAGTATCACAGGAAATGGCACGAGAAATTGGAGGGAATAATAATAATAATAATAATAATAATATTAATAAAGAAACACCTAACATCATCGCGACCAAGAAGACGGCTTTTGAGCCGATCTCCGCGGAATGTGCCTCGCCTCATGGCCACGGATATATGGAAGTGGCAACGTGCGCATGCGCTTATGTAAAGGTGCGCCAGCCGTCTCTGTAAAATACCCTCTTTGTTCGTCGCGATTCCAAGAGGTCATCCGTAACGGCATATCGCACGGCCGGATCGGCGTTGCGCGAAGTAGAATGCAGCTTGGTAAGACCAAGAAACAAAAAGGGAATGGACAAAACAGACGCAGCAATGATCGTTGTACGTATAGGGTGCGCTCACGCCGAATGGCAACGAAGGCGCACAAAAGTGAACTTGGCTGTCGAAAGCGAAATAGGTGTATGCATAAAGCGAAATACGTGTAGTCCCGCCGCAGTGGTCTGGCGGCTTAAGTACTCGGCTGCTGACCCGCAGGTGGCGGGATCGAATCCCAGCTGTGGCGGCTGCATTTTCGATGGAGGCGGAAGTGCTGTGGACCAGTGTGCTCAGATTTGGGGGCACATTAAAGAACCCCAGGTGGTCTAAATATCCGGAACACACCAATACGGTGTCTCTCATGATCATATGGTTGTTTTGGGAGCTTAAACTCCACATATATAACAATCAATCAAACTAAATACGTGTATTCATGAAGCGAAGTGTTTCAACGCATAAAGGGAAATACCTGTATGCGCCAAGAGAAATACGTGTAAGCGACCAGGATGACCGCTGCTACCTGATTTTCGCCCCAGAAAAGACAGCCGACAAAAATCGCTGTAGGTCGAAGGCAACCGGAAACGGGACTAGACGGTAAAAAAAAGAACATAAAGAACAGGCGTGGCGGGGGAGATGAGACGGAACTAGATCACGCCGAGGCTAAGCACGTGCGATGTGCGAGCGCGCTATTTTCTTTCTGTTTATTATAAAACTAGTGGAAAATAGGGCTTGAACGTGCATTATCGGAAGCCGGGATAATACTCTCTTACGGCGCCCTCGCCGTTAGCATACGCGCTAGGCATCGCCTTCGATAATAGCGGCACCTGCGTGTTACTTATTTCTTTTTAGGGGTGAAGCTCGTCAAGGCGTGGGTCTGTCCATCCCTTGTATTTATGTAGTAGTACGTAAGCGATGGTGGCCCATACCCACCCTAGAGCGGTTATGTGTCACAGGGGATGCGAGATGGGAGATGGCGGTACTCGGAGTGTTCACTAGAACGCTCGCACAGACGGGCAGGCAGACTAGCATGTGGGCGGACGGATGGATAGACGCGCGGACGTTCGGACGGATGGACGCACGAGCAGACAGACAGATATGGATGGACGCATGGATGGTCACGCGGACGGACGAAAGCACGCTTCGCCACACTCATCATCATTCACTACGTGGATATGCTGTGATTGTTTCTTGTTCGTGACCACCGGTTATTGAATAATGTGTTGCGAACAAACGAAAGAGGAGCCGAAGAGAGTGTGTCCTGTATTTGGGAACGAACTAATGAACTTGTCGAGAATAAAAAAAAAACACGCGAGACGTGACATTTAACTAAGACGAATTTATGAGTGATGCAACGGTCGTTTGTGAGATTTCATGTATACAGCAGATTTTATTCCTTTTAATGAAACTTGTTTTAAAATAGGAGCTACCAAAGTGAGACGGAAAGTATACGGCAGAACTATTGGGTGCGTGATGAGCAATTACCGCCAAGGCAGCGGTGATTAGCCAGCAGGCTTATCTCGTGATGCGGTAATTAGCCAAAGATAATTCTTGACAGCTGAAGCCACCGATGACTCAGTCGGGAACTTTCGTACAATTACAGAGAGCGTCATGAGAGAAAGAAATCATGGGCAGCTTTGAAGAAAAAAAATGGTGTCTAACTAGATAGGATGTGACCTTGGGCAAGCTTGTTATCAGCCTCTACATACACAGCTGAAATTAAACTTGCGTAAGACGTTCAATTCGTTTTTATCCATGAAAAACAAACTTTAATACAGTAGTACTTCAGTAATTGTTTATTCATCAGACCTAGCAGAGAGGTTAATACTTGTTTTTAATTTTGACTTGTATTGTTGAAATTACACATTCAACGTTGTAGTTTATTATATATCCCTACATCGTTTATGGTGCACTGCTTAAGCAGTACCACAGAACAATTTAATAAAGAATCAACGGGTATAATGTTGTAACGGCACAACGCATAGATATTATTTTCCTAAATTTCATAGGAAATTCATGTTCACTAGGCAACCAGGATAGTTTCCTGCTTAAACTGTAGTGATACAATTTCTGCGAAGCTATTATTTCACTATTATTCATATGCGTAAAAGTAAGGTATACTTATAATGCACACTCCGAGCGTAATCACTTCTATGTCCTGTGAGAGGTCAGCACGTAGTCGAGTGAGAAATGGGCGGTGTGAATCGGCTGGAGAAGAGACCAAACAGATAGCTGATAATGAAAGCTTGTGGAACCTCGCTTGTCAAATAAGCGCACCCACACTTCTTCTACCGTGCACGCTCGGAAGCGGCTAATCTCGTGGCCTTCGTTTCTTCCTTCCCGCGCGGTGAGTTGTTCACCTCATGGATGAACTGTTCTGATAAGAATATGCTGCAAATCCCCGTCAGGATAATTGCACGCATTCGCTTCCGTGAATATATAGATGTTTTTTTAATTTAGTTGATCCGGTATAAAAGATGACGAGCAAGGTTTTTCGGAAACAGAGATGAAAGCAAATGCGGCGCTAATTCGCAATCCCAGTATTCACGCGAGAAGAGGAGAGTTTAAAAGCTAAAAAAATGTAAGCCGGGTTTTTCGGTGAATAATCCTGCCATTATATAGTTCCGCCGAAGTTGTCCGGCATTGAAATGAAACACGTCTGGGCGCGTTTTGGTTGCAACACAGCGCACGTTGACCTCACTAAGCGATGATCGTGCCTACTTTTTTATTTCAAGGACATCTTCAAACTTCCTACAGGAGATGCAAATGCGTTACGCCTAAAGATTAAACAAAAGCGCTGCTCGAAAGAAAACACTAATGAGAGGCTGTAGATCTAGAAGGGCGTTGTAATAGAATTGACAACAAACGGACGCAACGTATGCGCCATCATGCGAAAAATAGCCGACGTCTAAGACAAACAGCTAGTGCTCAGCGCATGCGAAGGCTTGCTAGTGTGCCCACGTGCGCAAAATGCACCTAAATCCTCTTTTGAGCCACTGTATAACTCAAATTTGAAATGACCATTTAACTGCATGATTTCAATTTGCATAGAAGTTTTGTAACCTGCAAATAGTGATTCCCTCACGAAAAGAATAACCTTTGATATTGCTGAAATGTTTCTTGCATTAGACGGAAAAACGCGAAATATAGGACAAAAGACGCTTGGGGATAAAAGTCCAAGTTGTTGTAACAAAAAATGCGTTTTGCGACATTGCTCTCAACAGAGTTCGGCTACATCTGTGCCCACATTTCTGGCGTGATGAAAAAAAAGTGCCAAGAAATGGCCGTACAAGTTCTTGCTATTATGACACTTGTAAGGTGCACGCCACTGGCAGTACCTGGCCACTGAATCATGTATGGGGGACATGAATTCAAGTGGTGCCTTCATGGACATCCTGCTGCCGTTCACCGGTTTGTGTCGCAAAATTTAACGTATGAAAATGTGCTTGACCACTACAATAAATTACAGTGCACCTCGGTGGATCAGTGGCTATGGTTCTGCGCTGCTGTCTCGAAGGTTGCGGGTTCGACACCGGCCGTGGCGGTCGCACTTCGATGAAGACGAAACGGTAGAGGCCCGTGTACTCTAAGATGTCAGTACCCATTTAAGAACGCTGAATGGTCAAACGGTGTCTCTTAGTCATATCGTGGTTTTGCGACGTAATATCCCTTACAGTATTGTGATTGCTATAAACCACGTGCTCCTAAATTATCAGAATAAAGATAGGGTGAGAACAGTAAGCTCCAACCTTACTAACAAAAAATTTTGTGCCACGTTTCTAGTGTCAAAAAGCCGAAGTACTTGGTATAACAACGGTTGACTAAGTTGTCCACTCTGGTGAACTGTTGGGCCGTTTAATATATGATACAGCGCTGTACAGGTAAGCTCGAATGTTCTCACACTATGCCACCACAGGATAATACGAAACATGTGACGACCCCTATACATGAGCTTGAATTTAATATCAGGACGGCATTTATGTGTCATTGACAGTTTTTGTTAACTACACTAAAAATCTACGTGAAGGAACGGCGCAGTCACCCCCAAAAAGGGTTTCTTGACCCTCTTAAAGACGGAATGCGAGCAAAAGATTGCACATGGCACGGTAAGGAGTGGTACTTTCCTCTTTGTGAAGTAAAGCGCCCGTCTTTTTTTTTTTGCAGTAACTGCTGGAATGTTCGCGCCGGGTGCAAGTTATTCATCGTTGCCTACACAAGCTTGTTTCATTTCAGACGGTGCTGTAGCGTGGCGTGGTGCAGTGTTTAGTCTACGCGCACGCTGACTGAGTGGTGGTCATTTCGAATCGTGTGTGTTTGCGGCAAATTTTCCGAAGCTTCTTTCTGAACGTGGTGTTTGCACATCGAATGTACTTCTAATCAAATGCCAGCACGCACTTCGAAAGGCTGGTTAAGCCAACCAAAACGTAATTTCTCTTTTGCTAACCGTTGCTCATCTGAGGAGTAACTGCGAGTGCATGGTTACTCCTTTGCAGTTATTCCAATTACGGTGCAATGGGTGTGTCACGTTAGTTACTTCTCTGAAGGAGCAACCTCGATACCACCTTTTCTCCTTTACTTCTTATACTCCTGTCACACGTGGCAACTTAGATGCACTTTCAGCGAGTGTTCTTACGCTCACAAAGTGTCCTTTTGGCGGTTTGCTGCTACACGAGAAAGCGAAGGGTACTTTGGAAATGATGGCAGTGGCGATTGACGGATTTGTAGCACAACGTATATTTGTTATTTTTGTGCCTGTGTCTCACTGTCGAACCCCGTCGTCTTCGTAGAAGTACCACCTGTGGCACATGCCATCTTGAATGACTAGAGAACAACTCAATCATGTGCAAGTGTACCTGGGAGTAAACAACGCGACGTACGCAGCCATTGCTGTGCATATGCTGCCTCATCACCTAGCTGACATGGCCGCAAACAGCCCCACGGTGAAAGTAGCGAGGTTATTGTTGTATTTTATGAATAACAGTACCCATCATAACAAAAACAATGGTTTAAATATAGTAGAGTGCCGCTTTAGGCAACAGTATATTTCTGTACAAGCCACTGGTACCGAGGTTACACACTTCATCGCAGCCGTCACCGTGAAGTGAGGTTGGGGAACGCGCTTACCGGCAAGTGTACTTTGCAGCAAGTGACACTAAACTTGCTCGTGTGACAGCGCACAAATGACACTCGCGACTAAGTGTACTTGATCAAAATGCACTCAAGTTGCTACCTGTGACAGGGGTATTAGAGTGTAGCTTGACAGCTCCCCGTTTCATCCAACTCGAAGAAAAGCAGGTGTTGCGACGTGGGCTGTAGATATCTGGCCACGTCGCCCACAGTCTTCTTGGTTCTTTCAATAGAAGAGGCATATACAATTTCGCAAAGCAGCAGCGATGCACAGTACTGCTTTACTTCGTCCACTCATTGTGTGGCAGCAGTACAGAGCGATGTGGTGACAAAATGTATTGGTGGTCCTTTTCGACGTGAATAGCTCCTATGACAACACAGCTAATGAGAGTATGGGAGTCGAAAGTAGAAGATCGATGTGCCAGATTGATAACCACCAGTAGGTAACACATAAACAAGGCTTCCCCCGTATTCTAGCCAGCTCTGATTCTGTGCTCTTTGTAAGCATATACCCGACGGCAATAAGATAAAAAAATTTCTCCGTCTAATAGGTAGATGATGGAAGATAACGGGCTGAAGGAATTCCTGCGATTTGACGACATCTATCCGTGGCGCCATCTCTCGGCAGGTGCAATGGCATCCGGCTATAATGAGGCGCAAAAAACGATTAAAGTCTTGAAAAAAAAAGCTTGTTATCAACGACGACACCGAGTTGTACGCAGCAGAAATCTGCTGGAACAATTGCTACAACTTCAGTATCACGCTACAAAGCGCTTAGGTTCCCACGACAATTAAAACACCGTTCGTTATAAACACATGGGGCCATATTGTAACATATGAATCACTCTGGGGAAACGAGGAGGCTTGTTGTGCGACACTGGCAGAATGAACAACTCAGCCTTCGCTATATAGACAGGGAGTAGTTTCTGATGACTAGCTTTTCTCGTCATATGACTTTTTTCGCCGATTAATTATTGAGTTACAGCAGGCTACCACTGTCGACTTCGAGAGATGAAGCTACGTGCCCCTGAGTCCACTTTCTGGTCACGTACAATCCAGGGGCATCTGCTCAAAAAAATTGTTGACGCACAAGTGCACACCCAAACCAACTAGCTTCGACGTTCTCATGCAAGTGGCTAGCCACTGGAGAAGCCAGCCTACCTCGTTTCAATAATATATTGAAGCAAAAAACAACTAAAACATTTTCTCTTTCTAACATTTACTCTCAATGCAACTGGCTTCGCATCAGCGTGTGCAGTTGCTTATAAATAAAACCACAGGCGTATGGTTAATATTAGAAAACTCATTTCTAAAGGTTATAAATTCTGAGCCTTTTTTTGGGAACCGTTTGCAACAAGACGTGTTCTAAACACACTTTGGGTAGAATTCATATGCAGTGCAGCAATTTTTCTTAGTGGTTACAGAGTGCATTAATGATCTTTATCAACAAATTGCTCTTTCAGATTTTGCAAACATTCACGCTAAACTTTATTCAGATATTTAGGGTGGCCATTTTGCTAACTACCTTGCTGACCAAATTCAAGTTGAAATGTTCTGTGCTGTTCTGTTTTAACTGTTTTTCTATAGAGAGGTTGAGGTGCACATTGTCTCAGCTACTTCATATCATGAAGTTCTGCAGCGAAAAAAATAATACAGAACGGTACCCAAAAATTACCCATACAGAAAAGAAAAAAAACATAGTAGCACACTGAAACCAGTTCAAATATGCCAATACACAGTTTTCTTAGAGCAGTTCACACAGTCATAAACTGTTTACACGCAAATGATCGGAGCGTATATGCTATAGTGAAAATTTCATTTCATTTCATTTCATTTTATTTTATTCGGACATTTCCGCAGAAATGCCCACGAAGGGGGCAAAAGGAGAGTGTGTCTCCTGACTTGGCCCCTCTTCGTGAGGCACCTCGGGCAGGTAGAGCAGGACAGTACAAAACACCATAACATATTTTGAAATACAATACAAGTTGAAAAACAGTGAATACTATAAATATTACATACATTACATATTTCCTTTACATACACTGTAGACTTGTGTTCTGTTTATTACATCGTAAATACGCTTCTTAAATTGTGTTATGTTTTTAGCCTCCTTAGCGTATTCAATTATTTCAGGAATCCTGTTGCACAGTAGAATGATTTGGTTATTAATTGACTGTACACCATAGTTAGTCCGGCACATTGGCCCGACCAACGCAACAGTACGCAGATTATACGTAAGATCTCTGCTTAAGTACACATCAGAAAAAATCTGGAAATTATCTTTGATTTTTTTGAAGATTAACATGGCTAGTTGCATCATATAGCACTCTGGGAACGGGAGTACATTATACATATAAAAAAGAGACATATTAGTGGGGACCGAGGTATTTATCAAACCTAGTGCGCGTTTTTGAAGAAGAATTATACTTTCTGTATTTGTTTTGTTACACGTACCCCAGACTAAAATGCAATAAATGATTTGCGAGTAGATAAAAGAAAAGTAAAGCTGCCGTTTAACTCTCCCTGGAAGGAGATGCTGTAAGCGTCGAATTAGACCGATCGATCTTGATATTTTTATTCGCAGGTTGTCCACATGGTGGGACCAACTAAGGTCACTTTGAAAACACACACCCAGAAACTGAATTTTATTTACCTGCGCAATATTTTCTCCATTAAAAATCAGAGAGATAGCATAATCTACAGGCCTATTTTTTTGCTTGAAGAGCATAAATTTAGTTTTTTTTATGTTTAGTTCTAGCTGATTGACTGTAAGCCATGATTTTAGTTTATCCAACCAAGAATTTGCAGTTATTTCAATATCGCGAAGATCTAAACCAGAAAAGAAGGCATTGGTATCGTCGGCGTACATGACTATGTTTGGTGTGAACTGAATGTTTACTATGTCATTGATATAAAGTATAAAAAGTAGAGGACCAAGTATCGATCCTTGGGGAACCCCATACTTAATTACGCCCAAATCAGATTTATAATTGTGGAGCTGTACATATTGTTTCCTGGCCCAAAGATAGCTTTTCATTAGATCAAGCGCAATCCCGCGTATTCCATACAGTTGAAGTTTCCTAATTAATATATCGTGCTTTATCGAGTCAAAAGCCTTACGGAAATCGAGAAATATTCCCACAGTGTAAAATTTTTTTTCAAAGTTATGAAGTAGGCTGTCCTTAATACGGAGTAAAGCAGACTGAGTTGATCTACCTGGTTGGAATCCACACTGTTCTTCACAAATGACATTTCTGTTTGCTATAAAAGAAAATACCCTCTTATATATCAGGCGTTCCGCGACCTTAGAGAAAAGCGGCAGAATAGAGATTGGGCGATAATTTTGAAGTTCATTTTTATCACCTCCTTTAAAAATTATTGTTACGCGAGCTATTTTCATGGCACATGGAAAAATTCCCGTCAAGAAGAGTCTGTTGCATATGTAAGTGAATGGGGCGACAATCAAATCAGCAACTGCCTTGATAGGTGCTGCGGAAATGCCATCTTCTCCTGGTGAGCTGTTCTTTAGTGAGCATATGGCAGTGGCTACTTCCTCCTCGGTAACGGGTAATAAAAACAAAGAATTAGTGGAAGACAAATGGCATGATCATTTGTTACTTTCCATGGAGGCAGCATGCTCTGTGAGTGTTCGCAAATTTCTGGAAGCAACATTGTTAAAACGACACAACAACTAGCGAATAAAGTTGTTACTCTTGAATCTTCACGGCATTGCTGACACGTTTTCAAGATTGTATTTCAGAATTACTGAAAAGTAGTTATTGCTACCATGTTTTTAAGTTACCTTTCAGTGACAGAGTTGTAAGTGGACATGGCGAGTATACTGCATGTAGTTGATCATGTCCGCAGATTTCACTTTTTTTACGCTATAGAAGAAATTTACCAGCACGCATATCTGTACGTCCTGCTACAAGGTGGCTCTATTAAAATCTCCAAACATTTATTTCCCTTAGTTCCATACGTGTTGATCTTCTGAGAAGGCCAAGCTCTTTTTGGAATCCTTTTGCCACATTTGTAACTAGACTTTAGGTTTTTTTTATCAATACGCCACCCCTTTGTGCACGGCTTGCGTGCCACAAACGAATCGTGAGTCTTCATTGGTTCTGATGAAGTGCTGATGCTGAGCCGTAAGCTTGTGTGTGAATCCAACGACATCAGTTGCCCTTAGACTATTGCTGACATGAATTCCATAGCTTGTATGATTGTCAGATTAGTTTAGAGTAGCTTCAGAGCAAACTTAGTGACGTAGCGCTCAAACACCTGGTAGTCAGATGAACAAGGGGCAAAGACTGTAGAACTCTATCAAGGCATCAAAAGATGGTAGCCTGTGCGGATTAGACAGCCTCGGTAATTGTCAGTGGGGTTTAAAGTAGTGTAAATATTGTTACGTCGAGTACAAAGTCCAGATAGCTAGATGAAGAAGGAGGCCGAAATGTCTGAACTCTATCAAGGCATGGAAAAATGATAGCTTGCGTGAATTCGATAGCCTCGATGACTGACAGCTAGGCTTAAAGTACAATAAATATTGCGATGCCGTATTCCAAGGCTGGATAGCTAGATGAAGAGGGAAGCGGAGACTTCTGAACTCTACCAAGGCACAAAGGGAGAACGCGCACTCACCGTCCTCATGAGTGACAGAAGCCGCCCTCCGAAGAGGGATCACACGAACAGTTGACGCACGCCGGGGTAAACGGCGCAGCGCGAGTCCAGCGCGTGCTCCCGGTGATGGTTCGTGTTTTCACGGATGAGCACCCAGGGCACCCAGGAGGCACAACACCCAGCGGGAGCGGATGCCGACGGCCGACCGATGATACGCCGTAGCCGTATCGAAAGTAAAGCAGAAGCGGCTTCAGCGAAGAATACCCGAGAAAGCGGAGGGGTGCCGTAGGAAAGTGTTCCAGAACAGGTTGACACGGGGGCAACCGAGAGGAAAAAAATCAGGGCAAGATGTAACGGCGGTGGGAGGAGGACGATGCGGATGCGAGAGTTATTGGATAGTGATGGCCGAGGAAGGCAGCGCCAAGAGAGGGGCGCCACTGATGATCGCGATAAAGACGTGCTTGTGAAGGCACTTTGCTTTTTTTTTGCTCGCGTGCTGTGGACGTGCGTGCCGAACCTTAGCGGAGAGAGCGAAAACCATGAGCCTGTAAATGACGTCGTGCTTTCTGTAGGTGCTCAAGGCCCCCCAAGGTCGTCGACGGCAGACCCGAGCGGGCGCTTGTCTGTCGGTCTCTCCGCTCTTGTTCTGGACCACGGATAGGATTGTGAGGAAACCGTGTGTCTGGCATTCTCTCTGCGGCACCCACGTCACTGTACACATTGCGTGCGAACACGCCTGCCCTGTTGTATATCCGCTCATACATGTGCACCTTGCATCCGCAAGGATGGCATAAGGTGGAGGAGGGATGTTTTAGGTGAGGGATAATGCCGTCCCTCGCGATGTGACAAGAACGCGAGGGCGATTTCGTAATAGCCGAGGGGGCCCTAGGCCAGCTACAAACTCTAATACCCTCCTTCCTCCGTCTGGCCTGCTCGTTAAACGCATAGGCACCCTCCCCGTATCACATTTCGGTGTTTCTTCCTCGTGTCTGTTCTTGTTCCTGCGGCACCCACCACTAGTGAAAGCGTACGGTGGTGGTACGAGCGGAGGTGGGAGGAAGAAGGAGGACGCTTCAGATCAGGCTATGCAGCGAGGGGAGGTTGCATGCCACCGATGGCTTGTCGGATATCCCAAGTAGCATCTCAAGAAAGTGACCCTGCCGGGCTCGCGGCTATGCGGGGATATTTGTTGCGCTCGGAGAGCGTGCCACCCTCACCCCTCTAGTCGTATACCCTCCTTTTACAGGACCATCTCTGTTTTCCCCTTACCCTCATTTCACTTTCGATCCGGGTTACCACTGCATGGAGTACACCGGTGAGGCGGAGTTCTCGTACACCGGCAAACTGTGACGCAAATTAAGGGTTTCGTAGGTTTAAAGCCTTAATGTATCCTACAGATATAACGACCAGCTTCTCTATTTCACTTACACCAGTTTGTTTTAAAGAAGCGCTCAAGGTTTAGACCGACGCACAAAGAATGAGGTAGGAACGCAAAAAATAAGGATGAGCGTGACATATCTAGTGTAAACTTGTTCGGAACTTGTTAACTTAGTACCGAAGAAAATCAAATAGTCCCATCGGTGAGCTTTTTTTACAGCGATTTTGCTTACATTTTCTCCCGTCAAGTTTAACCGCAGGTTAGCACGTAGGCTTGAAAATCGCTGGTCATTAAGGGTAACTCATTAGATTCCAAGAGACAGCAAACGCGTGAAGGAGAGACAGAAAATTGGATGAGCAGTTTGGAGGTATAGCCTCGCAGCGTAAAGCACATGACGAGGTTTATTGGCGCAACATGGAAAATGCCTTTGCACTGGACCGGCCGGGCATAATTAGGCTGATTATGATGCCAATGAACTAAAAACAAGAAAGGGGTATACAGCAATGAAGTCGATGTTGTTATTACAGTAACAGTTATGTTGCTACGTGACCATTTTTAATCTCAAAACGCGCAGTAAAGAGCTTCGACGGCAACTGTATAATAAAAAATCACAGCATCCTCACTGATTGAATGATGAATAGTGGAGCGAAGCGTCCATCAGCCAGTCCGCTCGTTCTTGCTTCCGTCCGCCCGCGCGAACATCCATACGTTTTCGTATTTGTGCTACAACGCCGAATTTTAACTGCACCAGGAGTACACAAATAATATGCGGAGGGCCCGAGTATGCTTAGATATGGCTCTCTTTATTTTAAATAAACGCATTTATTAATTGTACGGCTCGCAATATGAAAGTGTTGTTTGTAAAGGCTTGCGGGGAAAAGTGTGGAGATCGTGATAGAGAAATATTTAACAGACAAAATTACGAAGAAAATTTGTATTGAACGTGGACTTCAGTTACATTCTTACCATGGTGCTTGCTTTAGCCAAAAAGCATGCAGCCTCTTATCATCGCTATGAGCTCTCTTCTGACAACTATTAGTCCAAAACGATATTCCTATCTTGCGCAAACTTGCATCGAGAACGTACGGCTCATCTTCTTTTTGGTATGCGGCTGTACAAACTAAACAGAAGTAGTACGCGCGCTGCCTTGCCAGTTTTCCAACGAGACCATCAACACCTGTTGTCACACGTGAGACATTCCTGCAACAGGAGTTGTTTGCTGTTGCACAGTCAGTATCTGTGCGTGCGCTTCTGAGACCAGAAGCTGCCTCGAGTGTGTGTCCAACGTTTTCGTGTCGGCAGAGGACAAGAGGCGACGTTTGTGCACCGGCATTGCGCGAAACAAGCAATCTACAAGCCATTGGGCTTCCTCTAGCTGCGGAAGTGGAAACGTCCCTGAGGAAGCGAGCCAAGCCAAGCCACGTCGAATGAGTAATAGGAGTTTGGTTCAAACTGTTTGAAAGAAAGTGGAACGCTTTGAAGTGGGGCACCCTGGATCGAGAAATATAAGAAAGGAAGTGCATTACTCGGTTTGAGAAACGTTGAGGATTCTTTCTGAGGAAAACGCGATCGCGTGTGGCAAAGAGAAGATGTATGTAGACGGTATATGTTCTCAAATATTGGAGTAAAACCAACGATAAGCTAAAACTTGAATTTGTCGTGTCACCCCCTAGTTCTGATACGTTCTCAAGCTGGATAAAATAAAACGAAACAGAGAGAGAAACAAAAGAAGCCGTGCGCTCTGTGCTCATGACATTGACCCCAAGCGTTTACTCGCCGGCACACCAAAGATTCACCCAGCATTGTGATCTTCAGATTGGCCTTGCAACGCTAGCTTGGAAGCCAGTGTACTTTAACAGGAAACTGGAATGGTCTACATGTTCGTTTGTATAAGTGTTGTATAGTAAGCAATACCCTTATCCTACTTTGCTTTGCATTATGGGTTACTCTATGAGGTAGAATGCTTTTGACGTGGCGGTATTGATTCTCACCGTCAGTCTAACTGTAAAGCACAGTAACTGAAAAGGTAACACTTCTCCTCAGTTATCGCAAAGTGAAGCACTCTCGTGTAACTCATACATAGTTGACTGTCGATGTCCGGGCAATGCGCACAGCAGAGCAGCGACATGTTGTATGTACGCGAGAACTCAGCTTCAGTTGGTAGCGCTAGAAAATTGGTACGAACTGAGATTGTGACGTAAACTATCTGCGAAATTGGTTGATTTAATTAAGACACCCGCATTCCAGGGCAGGAAAAGACAGCGACGATATCGCATGTGGTGAGAGAAGCACATTGTGGCAACGGCTTGGTGACGCCACGAGGGCTATGCCATGGCCACAGACAGACAGACAGACAGACAGACAGACAGACAGACAGACAGACAGACAGACAGACAGACAGGCAGGCAGGCAGGCAGGCAGGCAGGCAGGCAGGCAGGCAGGCAGGCAGATAGATAGATAGATAGATAGATAGATAGATAGATAGATAGATAGATAGATAGATAGATAGATAGATAGATAGATAGATAGATAGATAGAAAGATAGATGGATAGATGGATAATTCAATGTTACAATAAGGCTGGTCGGAAATTTCGCACTGGGGAGATTCCATTTCTGCAGGAGGGGATTTTTTTCAACACAAAAGTGTGTTAAGCCGGGGTCCACCACGGCTCTGCTGACGTATTTCTGTAACGAGTATGACATTATCAAACACATAACTGCAGATTGCAAACAAAAAAGGAAAAGTATTGTAGCGAGGTGTCGAACCACCAACTCCATGCTCAGTAGCGCGCGACGCTCTCTCTCTCTCGATGTGTATATATATATATATATATATATATATATATATATATATATATATATATATATATATATATATATATATATATATATATATATATATATATATATATTACTGAACTACTAAGCTACATGACACTCGTTGCTCAGCTTCCTAAGGGTGAGCTATTTATGCACATCAAACTTCCTTGAAACACACCATGTAGCGTTGATCGCCCTCAAAGCTCAATAACTGCAGCGCGTTTTCGTCGTCAGTAGCGAGATGGCACGAGGAGCGTACTTTAAGCATACGTGCTCTTAACGTCGTTGTCCCGCGAAACCCTGCGCGTTGCTGTGCCCGCGCGCCTCCGCATAGCGTGGTCAAAGTGCTTACAGATTGTTCTTTAGCGTGGTCGCTCACTCTGCAGGGCGCTTATCTCGGGGTTCAGGCGTTCTGTACCTCTTCTTCCTTTACCAAAAGCTTGCTTTGAAGTTACAGTAGTTAAAGGCAGCCCAAAGCTCACTTTGCTTGCTACCGCGGGCGCGTTTACGAAAGGAGCGCGCTGCTCACACACGAAGAAGTAAGAAATGTGATACTTGCTTGCACTCATCCTGTGTATGCTTGTGCGTTCATATTGTGCATAATTTATTGAGGAGCGTGCTTCAAGTTTCGAACAGTGACAGTTGTTTGTCTGCGCTCGTCCTGCCCACGTTCATTTCTTGCGTGCTTTCTTGTTGACGTGCGCGCCACAAGTTTTGAGCTGCTTGCAGTTCTTCGCGTGACATTGCTATTTGTCGTTGAAGCATTCATTCTTTCGTGGCCATACGATGAACAATAAATCCTAAATTACCAATGTGAAGACATGTCTAATTCACCTTCGTGGTAAACTAATTCCTAAATAGAGGGATTAGTGAAAATTTCTTTATTCTGCACTCTTTCGTTGTGCTTCTTGCTAGTGTTAATCCTGCTGTAGAAAGCATCGGAATTATTTCTATTTTGTGGAAATTTGCTGAATGACGATGACAATAAATTTCATAGCAAAAACACCCGAACCAACACCTACAGCGCTACTATGAAAGACACGTACGAAGCACATGAAGTATTTAAACCAGCTGTGTACCTGACGCATAGTTTTCGGTATGAAGTCAAGCAACGTGAAAGAAACAACACTTCGCAATGTTTATCAGCATTTTATTCTGACATAGAGGGAAGTGCCAAAGCACTCTTCCGATGAAGCTATAAATAAGGCGAATACAGCGACTGATGACAGGGGCTCCCGGCCATGCGACTGGGAAGTATGATTCCTTATAGAACACTGGCGTATTGGTGCACAAGCGCTACCCGAACAGGCACAGAAATCACGCCACAGAGTACCTCCGAAAACATGAATGAGATCATGGTCGCGCTTTCACAATGATAGGGACAGTGATATCGACATTGTCACTTGCGCCTATACAACGATCAATGAAAACAAACCCACAAACCAACCACATAAGCTCCTTTGAACAGCAGAACCACGAATAAAACGTTACCCCAACCTTACGATGCAGTATGTTACCCAGGAACCTCAGAACGATCACCCAGTGTACTACGCACACCTGCCGCATCCTCGATGCTGCATTGAGCAATAAATAGTACTGCCCCGTGTTCATCAAAATAACTTGCGACCACGCTTTGTGTGGCCAGAAAAGTTGGTAGGCCTTGGGAATGATTACTTTCTATATTGATTACTGATGAAGAATGCTTATGCTGGATAAATTAGGGGTGCGAATTTATGTACTCGTTGAAAGTAACCACGTAGCAATGTACGGCTTAGAGAAAAAAATATTGTGTAGTGAAAGAAGAAAGTCTTTAACACCTGCTCAGTATGTAAAATGCTATTCATCCCCAAGCACCTGTAAAAGCCTAACTGAGAAGCTGACAACGCTACGCGCATCACCAACGTAGTTCAAGCGCTACCCGAAGGATAACTGTGTCTCGATATGTGTTTCTAGTAGATCATCCTCCCCTCCATGTCAGTGAGATGAGCAGGCGCTTGTGGGGCACTCGGCGCTTGGTCGCTACCTGAGTCCGAGCCTTCGCTTTCACCCATGGCCAAGGACACCATCATATCGTCGATGTTGAAGGAAGGCTGCCCATCGGCATCCGCCGGTGGGTCAGCGAGGGCAGATGGTTCTTCCACCGGTGCTTCCTCAGCTTTATGAAGTTGTTCAAGGATTTCAAGTGCGCTTTGCTGGTCACCGAGTGATCCAGGAAGACCGAGAGAACTCTCGTCGGAAGTGGAGGTGAAATCTGGTGCTGGTTTTGCAACGACACTGTCTTCTTCAGTAGTAGTCGGAGTCACCTTGGACGGTACAACTGCGTCGTCAACAGACGTCTCACCCCCTACGACAGCTGGTGCCACCTCCTCATCGAGGCCATAGTGAAATGGTTTCGCATCTACAGTGGCGGCGGCTGGCACAGGGACGTTGCTTGTTGACTTATCTAGACTGCTAGGTGCCTTCTTCACTTCGTCTGTGGATGAACTGGTTGATCCATTGCTGAATGGTGTGTTTACACTCGCGGGGATAGCTGCCTCTTCATTTTTTTCAACATTACTTTCACCAGGGAGGGCAAAGTGAGTCTCTTCAGCGCTGGGGTCATCGTCTTGCTCCATTGGTACCTCGGGAAATTTCTGCTCTGTGTTTACAGATGGCTCGGTTGATATTAAAAGGTTTTTAGTCGTGTCCGGAATGGGTCGCACTTCGGGGTCCTTTCTTTTAACGGCGTCCAGTTCATCACTAGCCGCATAGTGTGGTGGAACTGGTGACATCCTCTGGCCCGACGCAGCGGGATCTGTAGATATCGAAGTGTCGAGTGCCGGCGTTGCCGTTGTTGTTTTCCTGAAGGGCTGAAATGTCATGCGCCTCCTCGGAGGGAATGGGGCTGGTGCCTTGGTTGTGAAAGCCGTAGCAGTCGTCTTGCCATCGTCCTGGAACGCTGGTGATTGCGTGCGCCTCTTCGGAAGAGTCGCTGGAGGGAACCTCGAGTGCTGAGGTTTACTATGCTGGTTGGATAAGACTAGGGCATCTGGTAGGTAGAGATTCGTCGGGAACGAAAGTGTAGCTGCTGTAGTGACTGATTTTTCGGGCTTATCGTTGTGTGCCGGTAGCATATGATCGTCGACACTTGGAGCAGCTGCTGAAGTTTTAGGCATCTCAGCAGTTTTCAACTCCTCTGTAGTGATTTGCGTCACTTCCGTAACAGCCGCCTCGTCCGAAACACGACTACTTTCGGTTGTTGATACGCCGTGTACTGGAGGGGCTTTTGACGAGGGATGCAACACGGTATCTTCGGCCGCGAGTTCATCAACAGCGTGCAAGAGCGCAGGCTTTTCAGCAACGGGCTCCGGCACAAGTTCAGGTATGAGAGGTATAGCGGTGCTCTTTGGGACTAACGCTGGTGTGGTCGGTGTTTGAAATGGCGCATTCGTTGAAGAGAATCTCGGCGGGAAAACTGTTGACAATCCTTGGAGCTCTTGTGCTTGCGTAACTGCAGCTGCATCAGCGTCCTCCTTGACTTCGTCCACTAGAGATGGCTCACCACCAGCGATTGCCTCGGCGGCTTTACTGCTCAAGTACGCTTCTATCTGCGGCAGCGGAATCGCAGGCCTGGCTTCCAGGTGCTCACTCGAGGTGTACAAGGGCTTGTACACGGGTCGTGAGCGGGACCTCACCTTCGTGAAGCCATTGCCGGATGAACGAGCTTTGACGACATGAGGTGGGAGAGCTCGCTTCTCTGCCAAGTGGTCGGAATCACGATACGGTGGCACTCGCTGCTGCACGATAGCTTCTTCCGATGGCGTCAAATCCTTAGAACCCAGGGAACGCCCCACCTCGTACTGTTGATGACTGGAATCGCGATTGCCACCAGTTGACTCGGGCACGGCCAAAAGATCCACGCTGGCATCGCTTGGGTCGTTTATATGTGTGGGCGAGCCACTGAGGTCTCCGTCTTGACTCGCGACTACAGCCGCGATGGCGAGGGAGTCGTGGTGGATTCCAGGCATTGGGAAACGAGAGCCCGCCAGCGTCCTTAGTTCCTCCCTGAGGAGTCGTGCTAGGGTTTCCTCGCGAGCAGTGTGGTCACTCTTGGCGGCACTCACACCTCCCGACTCAGCAGGCCGCCCGGAGACCCGACTGGCTGCGAGCACGATCAGCAGGAATGCGGCAGGTTGTCCGCGCATGGTCTGCTGGGAAAACAGAGACAACATTTAGGGCGTATGTACAGATTTGTATGAATAGTACATCCGTCAAAATGGTGGCGATGTGCATCCCGACTTATATCTGAGATCACAATGTAAGACAAAAAACAAAAAGACATGGAAAGAGCGTTAAACTTGCTGGCACCCTCTTAACATTACGTTGGCTCTGTACTTAATTTGCGCTTTTTGGATAAATATTTCATAGCGCGCAGTTCCAGATTTATTCTCTTTAGAAAAAATGCACACACACAAAAAATAGTTCAGTCCCCTTAGCTATATGAGTGATATGATAGGGCGAAGAGGGTTTTGGGTAATTCTGATAAACTATCGTTTCATGACACAGTACAAAATTAAGATTGGCACGTATTCTTGTCCTCGCATTTCGGTCGGTACAGATTGGAATCATCGTGATACTGTTTCTTCACTACGTAAAGCCAGCTCGAAGTGAATCACTTTCGAAGAAATTACTTTATTCTCCAAAATTGATTTTGTGTGTGAGAATTTATTAGGAGGCAGAGAAATTGAAGCATTGATTGCAACTTAGGGAAGAAATACTAAGTAATCGTTGCATCATTCTTGAAGTAGGTAGATATATACATTCATGAGCATTTTGTTTAGTTCAGCCAAAAGATGGAAAATATACGTGTGCGCTAGCATTTTTCATGTTTTATATTAAACCCAATTTTCGATTTCATGAATCCCTGACTAAAAGTTATCACTACAGCAGGGTAATGTTCTTACGAGGTATTCTGGGTGCACTATCTTCTCGGGCGTCCCACGCAAGGATATTGAAGTAATTGATTAGAAGCCTGGTGATGTCTTTGAAGGAGACTCTAAACAATTAGTGAATGTATCCGTAGATGAAGTTATAAAGACAAGCTGCGTGAAGGGAAAAGTGCTTTCTGGCTCATGTTCGAAATCAAGCATGTTAGTTTCAGCCCAGTATTCGACCGCTGAGTTACACCAGTGCTTCAAAGCAAGCATGTGAGCGGGAGATGTTAACGAAATGTCAAAAGATACCAACGTTTGAAATGATGTGCTTATGTCTATAGGCAGACCACAAATAATGAATTCTATGTATGACGCTGTGTTTGATGCCGTACGGAGCTTCGAATAACAATCCACAGAAAGATCCTGATACCGTTAAACGCAGGAATCGGTGTATCGAATGTGGGTGTTTTTCAGAAATGCGACTACGCAGTCAGATCCTACAATGGATCGGCAGGCGTTCCACATGCTCAGACGAAGTCAACCTGCTTTGTGTCGGTGGTGAATACGTCCCTACTGGTCAATTACCACTAGAGCACTGCATGGGCCCGGGCCAGCCCGAAAGCCCGGGCCTGGCTGGGCTTTCGGGTAAGCTATTGTTGGATCGGACCCGGGCCATGCTCTGGCCCATGAACTTCGGGCTCGGGTCGGGACCGGGCCTCAAACAAGCTGATTTTAGGCCCGGGTCTCATATACAAGGTGTTTCAAAAAATGGGTTCAATATTTTCGAAAAACTACAAAAAGAAAGCATCTGCATTCTACGTGCGGTGCTCCCTCTAATTTGGCAGAAGGCATCTTCAGATATGTACAAATAATAATTACGGCAGTAAATACAGAAATTAAAACAATTATTTCTTCCCAAAATTTATAGCAATTACTTTTTCATTGTGGATGTTTTCGAAGTGAATCGTATATGCGCTGTTTGGTGCGACGGTTTCAATATCGTCAGCAGAATTAGGCAGATTTCATTGCTCAGTGGTCATTACCACTTGCCGCCTTTCCGAAATTTCAAAGTGGCTATAGTCTATTTGTAGGAAAAACTTTAGTTTGCCCGTTAAACTGGACCAGCGATTTTGACTGGTTAAAAGGTAATTGTTTTAAGATCATGATAATGATTTTGATTGCTTCAGTACATCTTGAAAGAGGGGGCAGGGGTGTATAGGCACGGGTGCATTGGCATCTTTTACCGGATAAATGTGCGATGGCTCCTGCGGCACACGGAGTTCAGGAACCTTGCATCGCTTCAGTCTTCTTCCTCCAATTTCGGCCGTGTATTTTATATTAATGGATAAGTAAGACGCATCCAAACTGGAAACATGAGCACTTACTCCTGTATAAAATGTAATGTATACACGTTGCACGCACTTATGTTATTTTTTCTTGGTGTCTGAAGTTTCGCAAGCTGCCTAGTTGTAAGAAAACTACGCGCCATCTTCACAAACATGAACTGAGTCAAGTATGACGTGCCGTACTCGCGACTGTTGATGCGTAGTTTTCTCATTAGTTCGGGTATACTGGGTTCAACGTTTGGTCATTATGTTCCAATGTCCGTTGTCAATCAAGGCTGTTTTTAGAAATTCGCACTTTCACACTAAGTGTGTTTGTTTTTTATATGAATGTTCAATAAAAAAAGTTCATTTTATTTGTGGCGAACGAGTTTTGTCTCACTGACAAATCAGTAAACGTAACTTTCGTTTCTTCGAAAAACACGAAGAAAAGAAAAGATTAACAAAATTTTATGCCCACATTGACCAAGCGGCCAGTGGACCTGAAAAAAGGCACGAGTGCATTGCGCATGCATGCGAAGTGGAAATGTATGGGGCTTCCGTGGCAACCCTCATCGTCTCAATTTCTCGCCATTTACCTCTAATTGGGAACCTCTCTAGTAACGTCATAAAATGAATTTTCTGCTCACAAGTTATTTCTAGTAGGCTGCCCGGCAACCGCCAGTGATAAAAGCGGCTCTGCCACTCCCGAGAGTGAATAAATGAAAGTATCGAAAGTTTCCGCCCCCTGGTAGTCATTCAATAGGTATGTAAAGCGTGTTACTTATTTGCATGGCATAATAAATGACGTTCGCAGGACAGTTGTTACATTCACTCGAGAAACCCGTCTTGCATGCCAATTATGTAGACTCAGACTATAAATATTTGCCTCTTTTTTTCAATTTATGGGTTTAGTATATTTTGTAGTCATTCTCTGAAATGAAAAAAAAAAACAAGGTTTTGTCGTTGGCACTGCGTACATGATACAGCCCAATAATATTTTATTTACGCTGTAATAGATTTTCCGGAGGCATTGTGAGCGTAATTACCTGTAATATACCAGTTAAATTTGTAACACCAAGAAAAGTTCTCAAGACAGTCTAGAAAATATCTAGTTTGCGGCAAGTATTGTCACAGTTACCGAATATAGGACAGTGCCTCGTTTATGCACCAGGTTTAATTGGTTGAAACGAGCCGGGCCGAGTCAGGCCGGGCCCTAACCTTTCGGGCCCCGGCCGGATACAGGCCGTATTTAAAGGACCAGGCTGTGCTTGGACCGGAAAAACCAGACCATGCAGGGCTCTACTCACTATTACCAACAGTGGTAGACATTGCAAGCTTTGGGTCAAGGAATTCTTTTGAATATTTGGGTGAACCGAAGCAGAAAAATCATTTGTGATGTGATAAATATGCATATGTCTTCAAGTCAGCTATTGATGACGTTCATCATAACCTGAATGCAAGAAGCGATCAACTTTACGACAAGCAGCAATAGCGTTACCTTCGAAACATTATGCTTAAATTGTAAAATTCAGCAAACGGAACTACGTGAAACGTCACAAAAGTAATTACACAGCAGTGTAATTCAGGAACTATAGTGGCGCGAAAAAAAAAAAAACCAACACGTGTGGAATACGAATGCACTCGTCCTCAAGGTGGGGGAAATGAGAAGTACCAAGAAGAGAAAAATTACCTCCACGATTAAAAGTGATGGACTTGGGCTGTGAGAAAAAGAAAATGGTGACTGGCAAATCTCAGAGACACATGTCACCACTCTTCCTTTTCTTCTCGAGTTTTGATCTTGGGCCTTATAAATTCATTAAAAAAACACATATAAACGGTGTCTGTAATAATATATGGAAACAGGAGTGTTCACAAGGCTATGCACATAAAAATGCAAGAAAACTCCTGTCTTCAGAAGGACTACTGGCACAGCAGTTTTAACAGCAGTTTACGTAAAAAAGAAGAAAATTCTAAACCACACAAATCTTCGAAAACCACGACATTGCTCCTTACCAGTAGTACTCGAGCTTCAACTGCCATGCATTAAATGTCGGGACTTCTTGATGCACTGCAATCTGTGTGATTTACTAATGTACAAGGCTATACCATCTAAGTATTACCGACGTTTTTTTAATTCCCGTTTCATAATGCTCAAACAACTCAGTGATAATATTTATTACTCGGCAGCGAAAGCTGGTGCGCGCATTACAGCCAGTTGGCATGTTCAATGTTTGGCAGCTACCTAAGGGGTGAAGTGATTCTAAATGAAAAGAAGAGAAAATTGAGCCCCGTAACTGGCTCTCAGGGGGAGGACACCTCAACAGTAGGTCACGAGGAAGGGGGGCAGAGAAGAGATTAAAAGGATAGAAATAAAAGGTAAAGAGATAGAGAGAGATGAAGGAGACGGGCGCAGGAACAGAGAACGACGAAAGTAAGGAGAAGACAGGAAAAATGGACACTACTGCAGGAGCCCGAAGACGGGACACCACTGGCGACAGTTCTTGTCGGCGTGAGGAGATGGCGTAGGGATAATCCGGTCGTCGACAACCCAGTCGGCCGAGCAGCACTGTCGTCAGAGATCGCGAGGGCACACGGAATCCAGCGAGCGAGTCAGGCAGCTACATAACGTCAGCTTGGGGTATAGTGAACCTAGCATCGACGTCTCCAGTTACCAATCGGTATTGCTTTCTGTAGTCATACCTTTCAAACACTTTCATGGCACACGGCAGGGCCAGTGCTTGCCGTATATTTTAGGGCTTCATTAAAACTCGCAGACTACTGTATGTAAAGCTTTCGAGCTTATTACGTTTCATTTGTCGGCGTCTCTTCTTGTAATGGCATTAAGTTACAATTGTCTTTTTAGGGAGGACTTTGCGGGGATTGTTTTCGCAAAGCAAGTAATTTTAGTCAGTAACTTATGAACAACTACCAAAAGAATGAAAACTATTCCGCATAGGTATGACATTCTAGTTCAGCAGCCTCTTACTGATGTTTCATTTATACGGTCAAAAAGTCAATGTTACCCTTTTTTAAATAAACGACATTAAACAGCTATTTTTATAAAGACCTACTGGAGTTCCCAAAGCGATATGCCAGGCTACATTTCCTTATATTTCAATGCGACCTCTGCGATCAGTCAAAGGACTGCTTCGTGGTGAGTTTTTTTAAAAAAGAAAACAAAAATCGGTGTCTAAAATATTTTGTCGTTTACTGAAGTTTGCGGAACGCTGAAGTACAGAAAAACACGAGGAATTGTAGGTACTGCTTTGGGAAAGCTTCGGACAGGTAAATTAATATACAACTCCACGGTTATATGTAAGCTATCACAGGGCTCTGAAAACAGAAATAGTCATCGGACGTAACTAAGTCTAGGAATTGCAATCTGGATAAATAAAATGGGAGATAAGACACAGCCATGATGATATGATATGCTTGCTTTAACGTCCGAAAACCACCACATAAAAATGAGAGACGCTGCAGCGGGAGCTGCAGAACTATTGACCACCTGGAGTTCTTTGCCGTGCACCCAAAGCCGAGCACACGGGCCTGCAGCATTTTCGCCTCCATCGCAAATGCAGCCGCCGCAGCCGGGATTTGATCCCACGACCTGTGCGTCAGCAGCCGAGTACCTTAGACACTAGACCACCGTGGCGGGCCGGGGCAGCCTATGAAATAGATGGAAACGAATCTGTATGATTCAGGATGGTCTCGGAATAAGCGGCCTTTGTGAAAAATTTGGAGCTAGGTAGAAATGTTGTTTGCAAGTAAAGCTGACAACAGTGAGAGAGCTGTGAATGCGTAAAATCGCAGGTAAGGCATGTGTTTTTGACTTGTCGTTATGTAGTTGGAAAAACAGGTTCTCCCCACCAAGAATATAGCTATGAAAACAATGGTAGGTACTTGTCAAAAATAATTGAAAGCTAACATGTTCCTTAATGACTTAACAATGAATACGACGATCCTTAGCGCATTATTCTTGATGTGACTGTTAGAGGAACCTTACCCTTTCAGGATTGAGGGACCTTAGTTAAGGCTGCCAGATTATTCTGTGCCTGTACTACCTACCCTGTTCTGAAATAGTAAGGCGCGTGGAACTTCATCACATCGCTAAACATGCATGAAAGTACAGTGCGTACTTCAGTAAACGCAGACGAAGAAAGCAGACGAAGTACGTGCAGTGCGTACAAGACACGTTAGAAAGTTCCGCTGATAATTTGTGTGCATGAGTGAAAGAATCTATTGTAGTTTTATTACTATTTAGTTTTGAATTCCCCATATAATTTTTTTACCTATTATATATCGGTTGTACAATCAAGTAATGTTTGTGTACGTGAGACTTCATTCAAACTTCAGAACGGATAATCCACTTGAATTCCCACGCAAACACTTTTATTATGTCAGTATTCATCGTTGCCGTTGCACTGCCATCCTCTGCGTCTTCTTTATAGGCGTTCACTTATCCCAACTATACTAATTATTGCTGGCTGTACTAATTACTTTGGCTATGACTCAGTAAAACAGGCGGATTGCTGTCTGCGTACCACTCCACGACTTTACGACAAGACCTTAGAGCCATTGGGAATATTTGCCAGTATATAGGCATCGCGAGTGGCACCCCGTGTTATACATCCTCAATTTCTCTTAAGTATAGGTATAATGAAGACATCAGAAGGTTTAAATACAAGAAATGTACCTTCGAATGACGGGCGTGTCCCCGAAGTATGAGCGCTGATTGATTATGCTAAGGCGTCTGTACTACTGCAAGTTTCATAAGCCATTTCTTAATCTTTCAGTACACGTGGCCTTGGAGTTTACAAAGACTAAAGCATAATCATGTTGATTTTAAACATCAATTGCTGCCAATGCAAGATCGATTTCTTGGCAGGGTCACCCATTTTCCTGTGTTTCATTAGGGTAGGCCGTCAAATAAAGCACTTATATTAAAACCCCTACAGACAAATTTGAAGTACAAATGACAGTAGTTGCTTTGCATGTGCATACAAATGTTGAGTAAGTGCGAGGACCATTATTACCTTTTATTGTACATAACAACGAATGGAAGTGAACAGCCAGCTATGCGGCTAGTCAAACGCCACTTTATTGGACTACTGTGTTACCTGTGACGATCTCCTCAAGGTGATTTGGCTGACACTTGTGCATTGATTCACTAGAGTAGTCCTCGATAATCAACTCTCCCACGGTCAGTTACTTCACGCACATGCCGGTTTAGACTTACGCTCATCGCCCGGTTGAGCTTGCAGCGCTGTCCAAACGAAAATGGGAGGTGAGTTAACCAGGCAATCGAGGCAGGTTAGGCAGCAGCCAATGTATTTAACGTAATATTGCCGCGTCAAGGCCCGCGCGCTGATGCCGTACACTAGACGAAGTCTGCACATGCTATTCCGCTGCACAGTTAGGTGTCTTTAGCATTCAACGGTGCTAGCACGATAGCACGTACACGCGTGGCAGCAGCAACACCACGTGCACAGAGACGTGTCAGGAGAGCGTGCCGACGATGTCCCTGGGGTGCCACCAGAAATACGCCAAAAATACCATCGGCAGGCCCGGGATTCGGTTTTATTGTTCGAAAGCGTGGGGTGGCATGCCTGTGCACTAAAACACGTAATCACATCCTGAAATCATGGCCTTCGGCTGTAAGGGATACGTACCGGGGATGTGGTTCCGCATGCCAAGAACGTTTAAGTGTTTCACTTGAAGGGGAAGAATTCTCAGCGGGTGCACTTACGCGCCGAGATGGCGGCGCGACATACAGTCTTAAAGCAGGTCCCTGCTGAATTGCTTCGAGGCGAGCCGACGAAGAAAGCGAAGATGATTGATTAGAAGTGGCGGCCACTTGATAAGCATCTCACGTCAGCGCAGTGAAGTTTATGTTGAGTTTCCTGAATCAGGTCGAAATTTTTCGCTGAAGCCCTTGGATGTTGAATAGATGCAGCAGTTTCAGAATCGGTTAGTGCTGCCGCAAACCGCGTGCCTTGCAATGTTGGTGCACTTTACTGCGTACCACATGTAGAAACGGCTGATCGGGAAAGCGTTCCTCAGTCGACTCATGGCAATACGTGCTTCTCTGTTTTGAGTTTTTAAACTGGGCCCCTGTTTTCAGAAATTCGTAACTCATAAAAAGAATAGTTTACTTTCGCGGACGAAGAGTACGAACTCCAGCCATTAATCAAAACATTGATCATTTCTGTCTCGAGTTGCTACGCCTCCTTGTGTTCTGTCAGCTTTGGGACTACAGAGGCAACAACAATGAAATTTTGTTGCGAAGGGTCATGACAGTATCAACAAAGAAAAATAAAGGCAAGTCATTAAAGGAGTGGTGTATAGTCAATCGAGAGGGCTGTGTGTCCATGTTATTAAGCATAACTACTCGATGCCTATAGCGTAACACAGAGAAGAGATGCTGTTCTCTATGTCTTTTTTTTGGTACTTGTCACATTCTGTACTTCAGCTTGTTTTCGCAATGTAGCATTATTACTTTCTTTACCGAATATCAATGGGGCCTAGAAAATGCAGTTCACTTTCCCTTACTATTCGCATTTGCTGTTTTGGTCAGGAAGAGTATATTGCTGTTTCAGTAAGAAGTCTGCTCTAAAGCGGTCAGAACTTCGCCTCTCGCTTCAATAACGACCACTGTGCGATGGGGTGAACTGTGTACGACCGCATTCAAAGCAGTCGCTGTGTGTGCAGGAAAAAATACATTGCATATAACGCGTACCTCAGTTTTTGTAGCTCACAATGACAATGATTTGTTGAGTCTAGACTAGATCACACTTTTATTACATTTTCACGGCTACGATAACATTGTTTTAGTAGCAAAAATTATCAATCATAATTAGCCCTTGTCAAATCGTACGACCCATAAATCGACCAAAAACTAGTGCACAGTAATCGCATTCTGCTCACATTGCCGCGGA